>NC_089495.1:91808969-92112000 GCF_036850765.1 Saccopteryx bilineata | reverse complement strand
TAAAGTAGGGAGTAACTTTATAAAATTTATAAAGCAGGGTTACAGCAAGTTAAAGCATATCATAATAATTACTTACCAAGTACTTTATGTCAGATTTTCGCTGTTTGGCAGAAAAAATCTTTATAAAACAACTTACTCTAGTTCAATCTATCTTTTTATTTATACTTTGGTTGCTCCGCTACCACCCACCATGAAAGCAGGAACGCCCACTAGTGGGCGGTAGGGACCAGGTTGACTACCACTGCTCTGATGGAACAATCACAAGTGTTTAGGTATAAAAACACATTATGAATAATAAACATAAATGGTAAATAACAGTTGAACCTGCACATTATACGAGATGCACCAGAGGGAAGGAAAGCAGTAGGTCCGTTCTCAAATAATCTGTTCCCTTCAGAGGCCCTTGAAGCGGCTAATTTGTAAACTGCCAGGAGCCCTTCACTAAAAAATATCAGAAATATCCCCAAAACATTGTAAAGCTCACAAAGGCAATTTTCAGATAAACTCAATTAATTCTATTGCATTAACAAAACTATTTTTTTAATATAGAATTACTCCAGGGGCTGGAGGGTGGAAGGAATAGACAAGTATGTTTAGAGAAAAGAAGGTGAAAAAAAATTTTTAATTACAACAGCTGAATTACAACATAATCCCTCAGACCCCTCAGAAGTCTGTGGGTCAGCTCTCCCAGAGGTCTATGCACAAATCATACAGGAGCACACAGGTCTCTGAGCGCCAACCACTGGACCCTTCCCCTTCCGATACTTTTGCCAGTGATCCCCAGGTTAGATCTCCCACCGTGGTGTCTGTTTCAGGGCCCCAGGCCCTCCTCTCTCAATACCTGCGCTCAGGCTGTTTCTGTCACCCCATACATCCATCTACTCAATTTTCAAAAGCCACCTGCTTCAGGAAGGGTCTCTATGGGGCAGCTGTGCTAGGCTTGCTTGCGGGTTTACCGGCTGCGAGCACTTGCTGTGAACACATGGCAGAGGCACGTGTGCACAGCCTATAAGGCAGGGGTCCCCAAACTATGGCCCGCGGGCCACATGCGGCCCCCTGAGGCCATTTATCCGGCCTCCACCGCACTTCCGGAAGGGGCACCTCTTTCATTGGTGGTCAGTGAGAGGAGCATAGTTCCCATTGAAATACTGGTCAGTTTGTTGATTTAAATTTACTTGTTCTTTATTTTAAATGTTATATTTGTTCCCGTTTTGTTTTGTTTTTTACTTTAAAATAAGATATGTGCAGTGTGCATAGGGATTTATTCATAGTTTTTTTTATAGTCCAGCCCTCCAATGGTCTGAAGGACAGTGAACTGGCCCCCTGTGTAAAAAGTTTGGGGACCCCTGCTATAAGGGCTATGGGTGCTTCCCCTGGGTGGCAATTCACCCAGACAGCTCTCCCGCCACCATGAGGTGTGGTTTTCCCTGCTCCCTTGCCCTTACTGCAAAGAGCAGATTTTCCTTGTTTATTATCTCTTTCCTTTTTGTTGTTTATTTGCTCGCCTGTCCTTGCAAGTCTCCAATAAACGGGTGTGGCCCGACACTTTCCGGCTCCACAGTTTCTCTACCATCTGCCGGAAGCCAATGTGAACCTGCCTGGCCTCGGCCACCAGCATTACACTCACCTTATTGCAAAACTCGCTCTATTTCAGTGGTCTAGAACCAAACCTGTAATATCTCCACGTGCCTATATTATGAACTCACTGTTCTGGTACCAAGTCGGTCATCAAGGGATCTGCAAAGACCCACGCATGTAGATGCAGTAGGCACTTGTTGATTTACCTGCCTCGTGCACACAACTGCTTCTCTATGTCACTGGTGTGGGTCCAGCAGGCTTCAAGGTCCTTTGTGAGCCAGGCTTGGCCACAGCTTATATGTACAGAGCTCAACACTTAAACCCAAGCAGAGCCAATAAAGTTCTCACTTTCCCAGAAATCTCGGTTTGGGATTCAGAAATGAGAATCAAGATCTGCTCTTTCGTAGACCAGGAGCATATATGTATACATGGAATTGCAAGGCTCCGGACTTAGTTTGTAAAGATAGAAGCAGTAGAAGCTGTGCTACGTAGAGTTATAACAGTGGGGCAAGTGCCCAGTGAGAAGCAAAATGAGACTTACCCCAGAAAAGAGAACGAGAAAAGCTTTCACTCCTGGCTTCCGATTCCTCGTGAGGACCAGCAGCATTTACTGTGCTTGACTCTGGGAGATACTCCTGTCATTACAATTGCCATTCCCAACCTTAAACTAGCTATAGGGGTCTGTTCCTTTAAGCCAAATAGGCCTTGACTGAGACAGAACCCAAGATGCAAAACAGGTCCTAAATACCCAAACAATCTAGGCCTCCTCACCACCATTACTACCACTTCTTACTGAGCACTTACCATAATAACTAATACACCCACCAGTCCTGTAAAATTAGCCATTCTCCCCATCTTAACGATCAGGAAACGGAGTGCTACAGAAGTAACTGCCCAGTGTGGTGAGTGGCCAGGTTGGAAAAGGACCCTGAGTCACTGTGACGCCCAAACCCAGGCTCCTTCACCTTCTCCCCCTGTTCCCACGGCACCATGGGGCAGCTGGGCAATCAAACCTAGGGAGGAAGACTCACAGTGGAAAAGAAACCGTCACTGAGTTGTTCGGAGGGGGCAAAGACATTTGGAAATTAAGTAAATCACCACTAAGTTTTCTTAAATTATTTGATTACTACTTTTTATCACTACCTTCTAATTCGGTTTCTCACAAAAAATAAGTAAAAGGATGAATGCATCTTTACAAAGTGAGCATCTGCAACAGGGAGGGCAAGGGCACAATTCCAGCTCTTGCATGCAGTCCTAGTACTATGCATAAAATGCCACTGCAGTTTACATTTCTTTTAGAAACATAGAAACATTAACCAAGCAGGATCTAGTTACTGAGCATCTAAGCTAACCAGACATCAAATTAAGGCCAGCGTATAAAGACCTACAAAACTCAGCACCTGCCCTGAAGGAGTTTACCATCCAAAAGGTTCTGGAGGAAAAAAATTAAAAGCCTGGGTCACTTGCTTTTTCCCTTCTTGATGATTAAAAAAAATAATATAACAAAAGTAACCATCTGCTAAGGCTACACATACTGAAATACACACGTATTGATATATACTGCAACAGGGATCCTCACCTTTATGCCATCCTTCCTACTCCTTATCCAAAGAAACTTGGGGAACATGGAGAGATAAATCCTTGAATGGGATTAGATATAGAACAACCCGATACATTACCAAACTTCCACTGTGTCACATGACGACCCAGTGAAATTCCAACATATAACCTTCCATGTCACAAGTTAGGCTTTGAGCACACCAATTTCTGTAGTCAAGTTGCCAGTTCCAAACACAGCCTGAACTGCCCTTGACAATCTTCCAGCAACACCAAAACACTTCAGCAATGACTCTCTAGCAATAAACAAAGTGTATTTTTAAAGGACTTCTAAAAGTACAGTTTCATGTTAATTACCACACCATTCAAGCACACTAATAAAGGAAGTCAACAAGGGTTATGAGGAAGTTAGCAGCTGACAGCCACAGGCACGGGAAGGCACCCAATGATCCTAATAAGCTAGTGCAGACCTTACAAGGATAGGAAGACAATTCTTCTGTGCCCGTTTCTTGCTTTATTTAATTGAGATGTAATTGGTATATAACGTTGTATAAGATTAAGGTGCACAATGCGCTTATTTCATTCATTTATATATTGCAGTGATTACTACTGCAGCTTTAGCTAACACGTTCCACAACTACCATTTCTCTTTTGTGATGAGAACATGTAAGATCTAGTCTCTTAGCAATTTTGAAGTATATAATACAGTACTGTTGGCTATAATCACTACTCTGAACATTAGATCCCTGAATTTATTCATTTCTAGATGCGAGTTTGACCCTGTAACAACACCCCCAACCCCCCCCCCCCCACCTTACCAGCCGCAGGTAACCACCATTCTCCTTTCTGTTTCTAAAAGTTCCGCACCTTTAGATTCCATATATAGGTGCTAATCTAAAACTTCTGTCTTTTTCCATTGGCCTTATCTCACTAAGCATAATGTCCTAAAGGTCTATCCATGTTATCACAAATGACAGAATTTTTCCTTTCTCATAGCCAAATAATACGTGTGTGTGCACACACGCGCATCTGTGCATTCGTACATCTTCTTTATTCATTTACCTGTTGACAGACATTTAGGTTTTCTAAGTATCTTGGCTATTATGAATAATGGTGCAATAAACATAAGAGTGCCAATAACTTCTTGAGATCCAGTTTTCATTTCCTTTGGATATATACGCAAAAGTAAGATTGCTGGATTATGGTAGTTCTATTTTTAATTTTTTTAAGAACCTCCATACTGTTTTCCATAGTGGCTGCACCAATTCACAATCACACGACAGGGCACAAGAGTTCCCTGCACATCCTCACCAGCACTTATCTCTTGTCTTCTTGATGACAGTCATTCTCACAGTGTGATCCCAAGCCTGTTTCTGCCGTCACTGATGTTGTTTTGCTCAGAAACCTATCAATGACAGAAGCTTCAGAAGCCAAGAGAGCACATAGTCTTTGCTAGAACAGTGTATGCGTATCATCCAGCAGGAGTAAATCATCCCATCATCGGAAGGCTGTCTGATTTACAAGTAGACTCTGAAGAGCACAAGCACTTCCTTTAAACATGAATGTAGGCCAACATCTGTCATTAGCCACTAGCCACATGTGGCTGTTTAAATTAATTCAAGTTAAATCAAATTAAAAATCAATTTTTGGTATCATTAGCCACATATGGCTAGTGACTATCAACATAAACACAGCAGAACAGAATACTTGGATCATCCCAAAAAGTTCTATCAAGCTGGACTGACCTGGGCAACAGTCAAAGCCAAAGAAATGAATGCGCTCATGCTGAAATGTGGTATAAAGTGAAAAGAGGAAAAATCAGAAATAGTACTTTGGAACACTCATTTGAAAGAGTGAGAAGAGGAATGAGCAAAAAGATCAGAAGAAAAGAACAGATTATGGCAAAAATTTCATAATACTGGTCAGGGCTAACGCTGGGAGGAAGCCAAGATGAAGCTTGAATACCAGCCACTGGCTTGGCAATTACTAACGTCCCAGTCATTTCAGTGGAATGACAAAGCAAATGCCAAGTGAGGAACCCACGGGAAGTGGCTGACTCCCGCTTTATGAATACTCTACCCTTTGCCAGCACCATCATGAGAGCAGCAAGAGGCCAAGAGCTGTTCAGTACTCATGTGTCAACCCCACTGTAACATACTTTATCATCATATCTAACCTATAAAACAGGTACCAAGGTTCCCACTTCACAGATGAGGAAAGAAAACACAGAAGTAATTTTCCAAGCTCACAGAGCTGTCAAATGCAGAGCCAGGATTTAAACACTAGTTAACTCGGAATCTGGGTTCTCAAAGGTTATACAACTTGGGCCCCGGGAACCCCTCACACTTGTTGGTTCACACCTCTCTTTCTCCATACCAGCCTGAATGTAAGCCTCTCAAACTCAACGATCAAACTGTACTGGCCTTTGCTATGCTTGGTATAAAGAGTACTCAAATCATACTGAAAAAATGAAAATAACTACTTCAAAGAATTTGGCTATAAGGGAAGAAAGCTGAGCACGGTATTGGGTAGGGGAACAGGGTCAACAGAAAGTTGGAGAAGGCCATTTGCTTTTGCCTCCACTTTTTCTTTCATATTGGAAGACATCAGAGCATTCATTCCTGCAGGATGGGGCCTGTAACTAGTGTAACACTCCTCGTGGGTGGGGTGGGGTGAAGTGGAGTGGGGTAGGATGGGATGGGGTGAGATGGAAATGGGATGGGATGGGGATGGGATGGGGTGGGTGGGATGGGGATGGGATGGGGTGGATGGGATGGGGTGGATGGGGATGGGGATGGGATGGGGTGGGTGGGATGGGGATGGGATGGGGTGAGTGGGATGGGGTGGGGTGGGGTAGGGTGGGATGGGGATGGGATAGGATGGGGTGGGGTAGGATGGGATGGATGGGGTGGGGTGGGATTGGGATGGGATGGGATGGGGTAGGGTGGGATGGGGTGGGGTGGGATGGGATGGGGATGGGATGGGGATGGGGTGGGATGGGTTGGGATGGGTTGGGATGGGATGGGGATGGGGTGAGAATGGGATGGGATGGGATGGGATGGGGATGGGGTGGGATGGGGATGGGATGGGGTGGGGATGGGGTAGATGGGGATGGGGTGGGATGGGGATGGGGATGGGATGGAGTGGGGTGGGGATGGGGTGGATGGGGATGGGGATGGGGATGGGATGGGGTGGGGTGGGATGGGGATGGGGTGGGGTGGGATGGGGATGAGTATAGG
Organism: Saccopteryx bilineata; assembly: GCF_036850765.1. NCBI lineage: Eukaryota > Metazoa > Chordata > Mammalia > Chiroptera > Emballonuridae > Saccopteryx > Saccopteryx bilineata. The sequence goes on along the minus strand of NC_089495.1, from coordinate 92,105,626 downwards.
GAACAGTGGTAAAGGGATTAACCTTGATCAGGAAAACAGACATTTCTCCCACAGATATTAGAGGAGAAATGGTGAAGAGTTGCAGATATTGAACATTATAGCTTCAATAGCAGGAAAATGAACAAGTTCAAGCAATATGGCCTTTATTTTCTCTCTGAAGAAGGTGTCAAAGTGAGTGCTAAGAGTCATGGGTAATCATCCCTGCGATCTTTTAAGGAAATGGTGTGGTATGTTCCCACGTGGGTACAAAGTGAGTGCTTTACACATACACACAGAATATCATTAAAGGGTAGAAGGAAAAATGATAGAAGTCATCAAGCCTCTGTACGGGAAAAGCCTGAGTGGTGGTCTGAGATGTAAGGCAGCTGTAGTGAGTTTCACTCTGTACTCTTTAACAGTATTGGGCTTTTTAAGAGGCGCATAATTACTTTTTCAATTTAAAAATCTAATTACAACAGAAAGGAATCAGGCCCTTAGAAAAAGTAAAGAGTGATAATGGTTTAGCCTAAATGTTAAGAGAAATGGAAAAGGAGGGAACTAAAAAACTAGTTCAAAGCCAGGACTCTGAAGCTGGACTGTGTTTATATCCATCATTCCCTATTCCTGGCTGAAGCACCTCAGGAAAGTCCCAGACCTCTCTCCCTGCCTCCGTTCCATCAGGTGCAACACAAAGGTGCTGAGTACCTGCTTCAAAGCAGCGTTAAAAGTTACTAACACAGTGCCCAGCCTACTGTGAGAGCTGGATCAATGTAGCCATTGTGATGATGATTAATATCCAGCAGTCTGAGGACCCAGCTAATCAATGCGCCCATGGATACCCAATGTCTAAGGGCATCAGTTAACTAAGCTCCGAGGATTTTCCAACAGGATGCAGCAGCCTGGCTCAGACTCAGAGAAGCCTGTCAGGTAGCTCCTGGCTCAGAGATCAGAGGCAAATGGACAAGGAGGCCAGCAGTTCTATTGTTTGTTTATACTCTACCTAATGTCAGCTTGAGGAGGCAAGGAATAGGAAGGCATCCTGGGTCAAAAGAAGGTCCAGGGTAACTTTTGGGTTTAGTGTGGTGCAAATGTTGTCAGTAGGAGGCTAACAGAGAAATAAAGAAGGCAGGTCAAGAGGCTGGAGGTCTATGATCAGGGACCAAGCCCTTGTTGTATTGCCCACTCAAATTAAGGTCCAAACCCTGGACACAGTCAAAGTAGGTGTCCAGTAGGAAGGGAAGAATGAGGAGGGAGGAGGGTAAGAAGCAGGAGAAAAAAAGTCAAAATGCTATCAATAATGGGACCCTATCACATCCCCTCAGATATGACCAAGTCTAGAGAATTCAGCACTAATGGATGGAATCTGCCCTTCTCGCGTGTCCACAAAAGAATCAAAAAATAACACCAACAATAGCTGTCACACTGCTAGGCACTATGCCCAAATTATAACATGCATTACCTCAACAAATGCTCACAATCTGTAAGTGTTGATACTGTGATTCTCTACTCCATTTTACAGATAGGAAAACTGAGGCACAGAAGTTCATTAATTTGCCCACCGACATAGAGCCATATCTGAATCCAGCCCTTTTTATCACAGTGGGCAGGTGTGGGGCTCTACAGCCACATTGCCAGGCCCCTGGAGGAGCTTGAGTCAGAAGGCTCAGTTATACTGCTCACAAAAATTAGGGGGTATTCCAAAATGAATATGAAGCGATAAAGAAAAAAGCATTTGGGTTTTTTTTATTAAACGAACATCAGAAAAGCAAATGACAAGTCAAAGAAAGTTGTTAGATTATGCAAAACCAACTTTTATTTCATTGGTGAAAATGCACTATACAAAAGGCTGAAAGTACTGGAGTATCTGCTCGTTCCCTGATCCCCTAATTTTTATGAGCGGTGTAGTTCTTCAATAACCCAGATCTATATTTCATGCCCAAACCCATCACCATTGAAATCTTTTATAAAAAGAAATAAGACATTTACAGTGTATCAATAACATTTAAATTTAAATTAATTGTGAATAGATTAATGACCAGGTGGTATAAGGTTACAAGAGTAATTTTACATAGATTTTTCAATTAGTCAAATATTCACATTCCTACTATCCGCTCAGACACCACAGGGAAAGTGACTTCCATAAGCTTACATCCACAGGTATAAAGAAACTGAAAGCAGGTTTCTTCAACATTTGCACCACACTAAAACAAAATAATACCCCCAGAAGAGAGGCTAAGTTAGAACGTGGTTTTAATTGCAGACTGTCACCTTCTATAAAGAAATGAAACTGTCACATTGAATTCTTGATTGCAGACTATGTGCATTGTATTTTTCATGGTCATTTCTCTAACTGTCAAATTTTTCATTAGAATTGTCACTATGAACTGCATTCTACCCAAGGTTTTGATAAACAGAAACAGTTTAGTACTATAGTACAGTTCATAATTAATGTCACCAATTTGCAAATGCTAGTTAAAAGCTGAATGTTACAGGGTTTAATTTTATGATGCCCAAATAAACAGCCCACCTCAGTAAAATGTAGCAATTACAAGATAAACTCCCCACATGCTGAGAAGATACTTCATAATAAAATTAGCCAAATAAATGCAATATTATGGATCTTGCAGTTAGACTAACCCATGTATCTTACTAAGAGTTTAAAAAAAAATCTATATCATAATTTCAAAAGGTTCACACACCTTTTTTTTTTTTTTAACTTCTAGAATGACCTAGGATTAGCAACAATTTCCTTGAAGAGAGCTGAACACGTAAATTAGCAATCTTTAACCCGTGAGGGTCTGACTCGGATCACAGCTACCTGGATATAGCCATCCCTCAGCACACAGAATGCCCTTAGAACATATCTGATACCAGAAAGAAAGGGGGACCCTGTCTGATTGGCTCAGTGAATAAAGCGTGGGCCCAGCATGCAGACATCCTAGGTTCCATCCCCAATCAGGGCACACATGAGAAGTGACCATCTGTTTTTCTTCGCCTCCCTCTCCCCTTTCTCTTTCTTCCCCTCCCACTCCCCTTTCTCTCTCTCTCTTCCTCACCCTCTCTTCTTTCTCTCTCTTCCCCTCTTGTAGCCAGTGGCTCAATTGGTACGAGTGTTGGCCCTGAGCACTGAGGATAGCTCAGTTGGTCCAAGCATGCCAGACTCAGGCACTAAAATTGGCTTCGTTGATTTAAGCATTGGCCCCAGACAGGGGTTGCTAGGTGGATCCCTGGGAGTCTGTCTCTCTATCTCTCCTCCTCTCACTTAAAAAGAAAAAAAAAGGAAGAGGGACTAGAAATTAATGCATTTATGGGTTATGATGCTCAAAGACAGACAGAAAAATACTGGATTTTAACTGTATTCACAGATCCATTGGGGGGGATAGATAGATATACATAATTAGAACCAAAAAAAAAAAATCTAATTGAATTTTTTTTACCTCAAGTCAAGACCTTGTTAAAAAAAAACACAGACAAGTGTTGCTGACAGGCCTCTGGCAACCGTGTGGGGCTGTGTCTGTGCTCACTGCTCTGTGCGTAGCTTCCACAGCCTCTGGGATTCCACCTCACCCAAGACAAGGTAACAAAAAGGAAGACAGCAAACCATACACGTCTTTCCACTATTAAATCCAAAGTGACTTAATCTCAGCCAAACATCATCAATCACATTAAATTGATGTTCCTGTTCATTTGATTTGGGGGGGGGGGGGGGGGGGCTCTATCATCTTATTTTGGAATTTATATGTAATTCTGTTTTGGTTTTATAGTTGTAAAAGGGCCACAAGCATAAAGAGTTATATGTAGTTTTATGTCTGTATATATGTAACATTATTTATATGTAATATTATTTTTATTATCATTCAAGTCCACATTGAAGTGTCACAGAATTTTTTTCTAAGCTGGAAGTTGTTTCCTTTGTAGATTTCTTTTTCTGAGTCTCATTGGTACACAAGAAGTTCCATAGTTGTACGATCTTCATTAGAACTGAGAACAGAATGACTCTGCCTCCGCCACACAATGAGGAAAAGCTTGGCCCTATTCAGATTTTTTATTCAAATAGTCAATGTAACATATCCAATGCCCTAAAATCTAGACAAAAATTACATTACTACTATTACTACTAATGATGACACAACAACAATCCTATAAATAGCAAATATTTACATAGACTTTACAATGAGCCAGGCACATAGGGCCGTCACATTAACTTTTAACCTTCCCCCAAACACCATTATACACATGAGGAAACAGAGGCACAGAGAGGGCTTAAGGAACCTGCCTAGGTTCACGCAGCTATTAAGTGACAGAGCTAAGATTCAAGCCCAAAAAGGTGGTATAAGCCACTGCTCATTCATGTCATTCACAATGCCTCTTCCACACAAAACCTATAAGAAAGGATGGCAGTGGGTCTTTCTGCAGATCAAAATCTATGGCAAGCATTTCCAAATAATTTTCATTAATGGGCTATAACCTGAATATCCAGCACCAAAACTGAACTTATTGAAACTCTTAAATTCTCCACTACGTTAATAATAATGATTTGATTTGCAATTAGAGAAAATTACTCCCAGTAGTAAGGTATTTCAATGCCACCACACTACTCGTGAGAGAAAAGTTACCTTTGTAGATCCTGTTCAAAGAAAAAGCTCATACTTTGATCTTTAATATCCCATGAAGTAAAAGGTTATGTTTAATCTATATTTTATAGATCTCAAAGTCAAATGAGTTTCTGGGAATAAACAAGCAGAGTGTGATGGGTAAGCATATTCTGTAGCCTTCATTTCACTCCTGGTTTGGAGGATACTATGTGCTGAGTTAAAGACAATTATATTAGTGTAATACGTAGCAGTTTTTCTTGCATTATTCTGCAAGCATAAACAAGTTATACACATGTTAATTTACACTGTATATAAAAAGCCAATTTTAAATCCAATTTATAAGGCAATAAATATATAAAGATTCTAGGACACAGCAATAAAGTTATGCTATAAAATAAGAGTTAATTCAAGACAACAATAATAAAAGCATGACAAATTTTAGCATTCTACCAACTGCACAAAGGTGTTTCAGGTAACATCTGTTCGGAAGCAGTTGCTACAAGAGAGACTAGATGAGATGAAAGGTTTCACAGTGTAATAAATATATGTCAGTTTGCTTGCTTCATAATTAAAGACGTGAGTCTCTGAAACAGCAATTAAGCCATGCTCTAAATCTAGGACAATCATCCCTATTCCCACCCCTTATAACCCACAAAAAGATACAGAGTGATCCAGTAGTAATAAATGCTAAATATCATCTATTTTCAGCAGCTAACTCTACTCTCCAAAACCCACTTGATATAATTTGTTTCTTTTAAAAAATTAACAACAAAAAAAGAACAAAAAACTTGCATTCTAAGTTAGAAATGATAGATAGTAAAGAAAGTCCAGGACAATTCAGAGTAATTTACTTAGAAGACTGGCCTGAATAAAATAATTTCGCCTTACGAAGATTTTGATGTTTGATGGATTAGGTAGAATATGACATGAATAAAACTCAGGTGGCTAAAGCCTTCAACTAAGAACACTATCTCCAATTCTTGACGCTTTAACTTTAGGACAACTGAAAACATCACTTTACTGCAGACTCAATGAAGAAATAAATTCAAAAAAAAAAAGCATAGAAGCATCACCTCTATCTTTTCCCAGCTTTCTAGCAACTAGGATACAGCCCTGGCTGAATAGCGCAATTGGTTAGAGCATCATCCCAAAGTGGGAAGGGTCCTGGTTTGATCCGCAGTCACGGCACATACAGGAACAGATTGATGTTCCTGTCTGTCTCTCTCCCTTACTATCTTGCTGAAATCAATAAGTTTTCTCTAAAAAAAATTTTTTTTAAAGAAAGAAAGAAAAAAATGATACAGCAGACCAGGTTCAGTGATAGCTCTAGCTATTACTCTGGAGGATCAAACCGTGGTTATCCTATAATCTCCCAAATCACAAACCTTCCTAAATAAAATACCACTAGAAAGAGATTTAAATGAATCTGATGATTTTCCTAAAATATACATATATACATATATACATATATACATATATATATATATATTTTTTTTTTTTTTGTATTTGTATTTTTCCGAAGTTGGAAACAGGGAGGCAGTCAGACAGACTCCCGCATGCACCTGACCAGGATCCACCCGGCACACCCACCAGGGGGCGATGCTCTGCCCATCTGGGGCGTCGCTCTGCGGCAATCAGAGCAATTCTAGCGCCTGAGGCAGAGGCCACAGAGCCATCCTCAGCACCCGGGCAAACTTTGCTCCAATGGAGCCTCAGCTGCGGGAGGGGAAGAGAGAGACAGAGAGGAAGGAGAGGGGGAGGGGTGGAGAAGCAGATGGGCGCTTCTCCTGTGTGCCCTGGCCGGGAATCGAACCCGGGACGCCTGCACGCCAGGCCGATGCTCTACCACTGAGCCAACCGGCCAGGGCCAAATATATTTTTTTAAACCGTGAAACCAAACCTTTCAACATGCTCACCTCACAGCTCCTCCTGCTGAGTCTGTTTCCTATAGCTCCCATAACAAATGACCGCAAACTTGGTGGTTTAAAACAAAAACCAAGTCCCCCAGTTCTGGAGGCCAGAAATCCAAAATCAGGCCCACTGAGCTGCAATTACGATGTCTCCTTCAGGAGGCTCCATGGAGAATGGTGCTTGTCTCTCCAGCTTCCGGTGCCCGCCAGCCCTCTGGTGTGCGGCTGCAGCCCCGATCTCCGCCTCATAGTCACACGGCCTTCTCTTCTGTGGTCAGAGCTTCCTCTGCCTCCCTCTTAACAAGAATTTAGATGTCTGCATTCAGGGCCCATCCTGATAATCCAAGATAACTTCCTCATTTTAAAAGCCTTAATTTAATCATGAAAGCAAAATCCTTTTTTGCTATGTGAGGTAACATTGACAGATTCCAGGAATTAAGATATACCTTTGGGGGTAGGGGTCATTATTCAGCCTGTCACATCTGCCTCCAAATAAACCCAAGGCAATTAGGTGAGCTTGCACTAATCTCATCAAGGCCACTATGATTTCAACTACACTCAAGTTCTCAGCACAATAAACAAAAGTTCTCCAACTTAATACCTCTTCCTCCTCAAAACCAACCTATCAAGAAATTGCTAATTCTATCCTATATTTGTTAAAGGCATTACTAACTACTGTTAATGTTAGAGATTAAAACTCCCTCCCAGGCCTGACCTGTGGTGGCGCAGTGGATAAAGCATCAACCTGGAAATGCTGAGGTCACCGGTTCGAAACCCTGGGCTTGCCTGGTCAAGGCACATATGGGAGTTGATGCTTCCAGCTCCTCCCCCCTTCTGTCTCTCCTCTCTCTCTCTCTGTCCCTCTCTTTGTCTCTCCCTCTCCTCTCTATAATGAATAAATAAAAAATTTTAAAAATTAAAAAAATAAAAAAAACTCCCTCCCAATAATAGCATGAGAGAGCAAAGACAGCTTCCCTAGGTTTAAATCCCAGTCTCACCAACTGGCAGCTGTGTGATATAAGGCAATTTAATCTCTGTACCCGGTTTTCCTATCTATCAAACAAGGCTATTAATACTATCTATTTCACAGGGTTCTTGTGAGCATTAAAGGAGTTGATATTTATCGATATAAAGCACCTAGAGCAGTGCTTGGCTCTCTCACAGCTGTTATTACTAATGATGCCCAAACACTGTAGACATACAGATAGATAATCATGACAGAGTAAAAATCTCTCACAACCAAAACTAAGGGTACTGTAATGACATAATTAAACAATAACTAACAATCTCTTCCATGGAAACCATAGATTAGATGCAAGATTTACACTAAAGTCTGTAAGAACTTTTAAAGGATATTCCTAATTACAAAGAGCTACTCTGCCAAGTTGGAACACCAAATTCACAGGCCTCCTTTCAAAAGACTGGCCCACATTCTAGAGATGGAGACTGCTGCAGAAGCCACACACCCTGCTCTCACTCTGGATCTGGTGGCCACTGCTGTGTGTACCATGTGTTTCTAACAGTCTTGGGAGGTAGGAATGAAGTTCCCAGAATCACTGAAAGGCAACTGCTTTGTTTTGTTCTAGAAGGGAAACAGGACTCAGATCCAGGTACTGACGGGGTTGCCTAGGGCAGGTACCAAACTTACTGATCCTACTGAATTCTATGTACTTTTACAAAGTCTTCACCCAAGTACCTGCCTTGTCCTCCCAGCCTCCTATTTGTTTCCAAGTAACTAACCCCAGCCTCTCAATACTCCCATATTTCTACAGAACCCGAGTTGGTTAGTTTAGAAAGCGAAGAACAGTTGGTTCATTGCAAAGCTAAACGATCACACATTTACAATAGACTAATTTCTGCCATTTACTCATACCTAGGGGAGAGGTTCTATACTATAAACTTTTATTCCACACAATTCAAAAGTAACCTGAGGCCCACAATGATATATTCAGTGGAAAACAAAGATCTGTCTTCTTTATAAGGGCTCAAAGTAAACCAGGGTTTCAGTGGACACCAGAACTCCTATCTTAAACTAAGACAAGAGCAAGTGGTCAGTTTACCACTCAGTTCTATTACCAGTTTGCAGCTTTGTAGAGTTTGCAAATCACTAATCACCTAAATCAGTGGTCCCCAACCTTTTTGGGGCCACGGACAGGTTTAATGTCAGAAAATATTTTCACGGACCAGCCTTTAGGGTGGGACGAATAAATGTATCACGTGACCAAGACAAGCGTGAAGAGTGAGTCTTAGATGGATGTAACAGAGGAAATCTGGTCATTTTTTAAAAATAAAACATTGTTCAGACTTAAATATAAATAAAACGGAAAAAATGTAAGTTTCCAATTCTTTCTCTGTGGACTGGTACCAAATGGTCCACGGCCCGGTACCGGTCCACGGCCCGGGGGTTGAGCACCACTGACCTAAATCATCCCTACTCTAGTCATATCACCAACCTACAATACTTGTCCCACTCAAAAGCAGCTGCCCCAGGCAACGAGGTGAGCTGAAGAGATTCAGGCGAACATCACTTCATACCAAATCAAGAGAAAACCAACAACCAACTTGACATTCAGCGGTACAGCAAACTCAACTACAGAACAATCACTTTTTGAGGCACTGCTCGGATCTCATGAGGAAGAGATGGTCCTCAAAGATCACCCTCAATCCCAAAAACGAGTTACCGGTTTGGGACTGAGAGAAGTAAGAAGTAGGCAGGCTGGAAGAGCTGCTCAGAAGGCAGCATTGAGGTTGGGATGCTGAGCCTTGGGCCAGGAACAGAGTTAGAGCTAAGACTGAAACTCTAGGCCCCTTCAGAGTCCTAGTTCAATAGGGAAATGGTCCCAAATCAGTGACCCCCCTGGGCTCCTGGTGGAAATAGACTCAAATAATCTCCAGACAGAAGCATCCCCAATAGGGCCTCCTGGAAAATAGGTAAGATGAAACAAAGAACTAACAAAGAACAACCAACACAGGGGGAGAGAGCATGCTACCAACCAGTTCAAGTCCATGTAGGCAGTTCAAAGAGTGCACATACCAGAACTGTCAAAGAATAAGAGCCAAGTAAAAACTGCCTAAAGAAATAAAAGGATAAAAAAATGAAACTATCAAGAATGACCAGGCAGATTTGAAAAAGAAACAAATGGAGCCTGACCAGGCGGTGGTGCAGTGGATAGAGCATCGGACTGGGATGTGGAGGACACAGGTTCGAAACCCCGAGGTCACCAGCTTGAGCACGGGCTCATCTGGTTTGAGCAAAGCTCCAGCTTGGACCCAAAGCCGCTGGCTTGAGCAAGGGGTTACTCCATCTGCTGAAGGCCCATGGTCAAGGCACATAAGAGAAAACAATCAATGAACAACTAAGGTGTGGCAACGAAAAACTGATGATTGATGCTTTTCATCTCTCTCCATTCCTGTCTGTCTGTCCCTATCTGTCCCTCTCTCTGACTCTCTCTGTCCCTGTAAAAAAACAAAAAACAAATAGAACTTAATAGAAATAAAAAAACAATTGCTAAACTCAGAGTCAAAACAAGTTAGTAGGTTAGATATAACTGATGACAAAATTAGTGAAATGGAAACTATATCTAAAGAAATTACCATGTAAGCAAGAATCTAAATAAGTGTCAGAGATTATGAAGGGTCTAAATTACTTCTAAAGTAATTATGAAGTTATGATTCAAATAAGACTCCTATCTAAATACACAATATTTTAGATGTGTTTATTAGTTTTGGAGCTTAACAGTATTGTTTTATTGTATTCATCCTTACAAAAACCCTTTCCACAAACCTGAGAAATGAAAAACAGCAGACTTAAACCCAAATCACATGATAGTAATTTAGCTTTGTTTTCATTACATCCTTGCTCAAAACCAGTCACAGAAACTTACAGCTTGTGTACTGTGGAGCACAGGAGTAAAAGACAAAATGGAACAATGGTTTTAACCCAGAGAGTAAACTGTAAAAGTCATTGCCCCAGTGGATCCATTTAATATTGGGTAGAATCTTTTATTGCCAATTTAACCCTATTCTACTTATTCCTCAATTCTGTCAAGATAACACTCAACAACATATTTAATTCTCCTGCAAAATTTCATCATTCCTATGGGCATCTTCATGCTTCATTTAGCATAATTAATCCATGTTTTCTCTTATTTTCAGAATTCTGCTATAGTTTTATTCAGTTATCACTTTTTACTGTTATACTTAGCAATTCACTCATTTTCAAGAAGTCTTTATTCCTTTAACCTGTGTATCCTAACTTAAATTCCTAATGTTTTATTTGTTCACAGAGGGCACATGCAAAAATGTAAAATTTCACCTATGACTACAAAAATGTTTTTCCATACTCCTAGTAAATAAAATAGAGGGGCCAGTATTAAATTTTCAATTCTGTTGGTCTCAACCCAAATCTGTCAGCCAGCTCTAAGTCATTTATTTACACAGACATACACCAAACTATCACACTGCCTATTATTCTACTAGCTGACATCAACAAAAAGATTTACAAGGCACTAATCATGATACTCCCCTTGAGTGTTAAAGTAAGAGAAGCAATCAGAATAGCCGGTTTCAAAAACTTGGACTCCTTTCCAATCTAAGGGTAACATTCTTTAGCAATGACCACATGGCCCCTCCCAAGTTTTAAAACGAGCTGTTTAGGCTTAGAAAATTTTATCAACCTTAGAAAGTTTTTTTTCTTGGATTAAAATATTAAGCAGAAAAACAATACCTAAAAGTTCACTTTGATATACTTCATAACTTCAGGTGCTAGAGTGTTTGTTGTAGGGGGTGAAGTTCCACCTAAAAAAATGCAACGTCCTCCCTAGTCAGATAATTCTGTTGGTTAGAGCATCCTACCAATATGCAGAGGTTGCTGGTTCCATCCCGGGTCAAGGCACATACAGATACAGATGATTGTCTCTGTCTTTTTCCCAGTTCCTCTCTCTAAAATTAATTAATATTTTTTAATGCAACATCCATCTAGGTGACGTAAATACATATATATTTTAACAGTCCTACGATATTTGGGGCAACACAGTGATCTGATCAGTGAATGTCAGAGGATCCAAATACAATTGTACCGGGTCGACGTAAAATGACTGCAGCTTTGGAAGCTTAGAATAAAATTTAGACCCCAGGCCCTGTGCACCCATACAAAGAAATAGAATGAGACGGGACCTGAGCCGCCGCCCCACCGCAGCCCACGTGAAACTTACAAACTTGGGGCGCTTCTCTCCCGGCACCGCCGAGCCGCCGGGCGGCGGGGGGTGCGGGGGATCCTTCCTGCGCAGCATCTTGCTCTCCCCGCGGCTGCGGAGCGAGGCGGAGGCGGGGTGGGGGGCCCCGGCGGCAGAGCCCTGCGTAGGGTGGTGCAGCCGTGTACGGTGCCGATCCATCTTCCCCGAAGCTCCGGGGATGGAAAGAAGGCGGCTGCTCAGCAAGCCACAAGCGAGGAGCTTCGCGATCCTGGGCGGACTCGCCTCCGGGTTCCAGCACCAACGCCCGCAGCCAAACTCAGCCCAACCGCTGCAGCCGGAGCAGCCGCCAACATATCCGAAAACTCCCGCCACCGGGCGCCTCCCATGGACCCGCCAATCCCGCGCCGCTGGGTCACTGACACGCCCGGGGGCCGCCCCTTCCGGGCACAGCGAAATGCGATTGGCTGCGCCGTCCGCCTTTTGACCTCCTGGGGTCCAGGCAACTTACCTTAAACGCTCGGGGTGGAATCGGGCTTAGGAGGGGCGAAGCGTCAACCCTGAGTCGCTGCTCTGGGTTTGTTTGGAATTTGGAGAATGGGTTCCTGCACCACCGTTTGAGCAGCTCTGGAATGTGAAATCTGCTAACCGCTCTGCGGGTCTGGGGAGGCCTGTGCGAGCGCCCCTCGGAAAAGTAGTTCTAGGGTCTGTGCTCCCACGAGATGCTAGGCAGGAGAGAAGCGGTGCCCCCAACGCTCGAAAAAAGTGCTTTCTCGGCATATTTACTGACCGATTGCTGACTGCCTAGGTGCAGAGATACCTTTAGGGTGGCACAGGGCTCCACCAAAAATCAGAGAGCTCTGGATCACACCTTTTTGGAGCTGACAGTCTAATGTGGTTCCTAGACCCTTAAAACAAAATGCGTAGACTTCAGGCAGGAAAGAGTGGCGGGACAATCAGGTAAAAGGCATTCCAGGCAGTGGCAAGGCCAAGAGGGGGGTCGAGCATGGAGTTGAAAAACATTTCACACAGCCCTGGGCGGTTGGCTCAGTGGTAGAGCGTCGGCCTGGCGTGCAGGGGTCCCGGGTTCGATTCCCGGCCAGGGCACACAGGAGAAGCGCCCATCTGCTTCTCCACCCCTCCCCCTCTCCTTCCTCTCTGTCTCTCTCTTCCCCTCCTGCAGCGAGGCTCCATTGGAGCAAAGATGGCCCGGGCGCTGGGGATGGCTCCTTGGCCTCTGCCCCAGGCGCTAGAGTGGCTCTGGTCGCAACAGAGCCATGCCCGGAGGGGCAGAGCATCACCCCCTGGTGGGCGTGCCAGGTGGATCCTGGTTGGGCGCATGCGGGAGTCTGTCTGACTGTCTCTCCCCATTTCCAGCTTCGGAAAAATACAAAAAAAACACATTTCACAGACATATAATGAAGGACCTTGAGCTAAATCCTTGAAAAAAAAATTCTTATCTATACCAAAGGTCAAGTTACAAGGAAGGCTAAAACAGTTTTCCCACTCATAAGTGTGCTTTTTTTGTCGTTTAAAAGTCATCCTTTCCTTCCTTAAGTTATCCATCTCCTGACTACCTGGGGGTGGTTGGGCCAAGATTCTGGTAAACATGCAGTCCTGATTTGGCTTCAGGAAACAACTCTAGCACTCTAGGGATATTAGCACTAAGGTTCAGAAAATAGGACTTAGTTCCGACTAAGTCTTGACACTACAGTTTTGGGTTTTGCCCTTTTTTTTAATGTTTCTTTGTTTTTACGCTACCACACTTTCTATGCCAGTCTCTGTCCTCAAAGTACTTAATCATTAGGCAAAAGTCCAGGAGAACAGCAAGGTCAGGAGAACTGTGAATAGTTCCCAATGTCTTGAAGCCTGTTAGAGCAGTGGTCCCCAACCTTTTTTGGGCCACAGACCGGTTTAATGTCAGAAAATATTTCCACGGACCGGCCTTTAGGGTGGGATGAATAAATGTATCACATGACCGAGACAAGCATCAAGAGTAAGCCTTAGACGGATGTAACAGAGGGAATCTGGTCATTTTTTAAAAATAAAACATCGTTCAGACTTAAATATAAATAAAACAGAAATAATGTAAGTTATTTATTCTTTCTCTGCAGACCAGTGCCAAATGGCCCACGGACCAGTACCAGTTCACCGCCCAAGGATTGGGGACCACTGTGTTAGACCAAGATGCAAATTTTATTCTTGTCATAGCTTTGTGATGTTGGAGATGATGTTAAACTTTCTTTGTCTTTACATCTGGAAAGGGGGATAATAATAATGACTAACAAACAGCAGTGTTATCAGGCTTAAATGATATAGTGTATATAAAGTTCTTAGAAATGTTTGTGAAAGCCCCTTCCACCAGAGACCACCAGGAGAAACATGTAGTTGAACAAGTGGAGTTTGTTACTCTCAGGGAATGAGAACAGGCACTATGGGAAAATATGGACTTTCTAAATAAGAGGGTGCTAGAAAGGGCTTTGGTTAGGTAATTTTGGAAGACCCCTCAAAAGCACAGTGGGGAGGGTTACTCTGGATTCCGATGCTGTCCAGTATGGGGACAGTTCAGTGATTGGGTATCTTAATAAATCTTATCTAGAAGGATGGCAGGCTAAAGAATGAAGCTAAAGCTGTAACTGACAAAGCAACAGCAGTCATTCCTACTAACAGGAAGAGGAAGGTGTTTGGTATTTTGTGATTTGCATATTAACCTTGCTGTTGTCTGTGCTAAGACAAATTTGTTAGTCTTGTTCTGTCTCCCTTCAACAGTCAGAGTGACTTTATCTGATGTTGGAATTCTGTAAGGTTGTCTATGTCCATAAGAAGAACAACTGTGTCAGCCTAGCTTCTAAAAACACTGAGGCTTAGCTGTGTGTGTCAAACTAGTTCCCTGATAACAAGGAGTGCTCTTCTCTTTCTCATGTCAGTGGCATGCAAAAGTATAATAAGCAGGAGCTATTATAATTAACTTTTTTTGGTCAAATAAGTTTGTAAATATGATATATAGGTTTGCTCGCTTATAGTTTGCATTGGGTGTGGGGCACAGGCTGTAAGCAGGCAGGGTCGTTATACCCTAAAGCTTAGTTTTAAGACTAAGCCGTTCTCACCCTAAGTGACTTTGTATCTGTAAAGCCAGTAGCCACACCCACCATCACAGCCACCTGGCCCATGCAGGTTCGCATTTGATTCAGACAGACTGTAATCAAACAACGGAGCCAAGAACTGGTGGGCCATTACCTTTAATCCTAGTTCACACCTGGCAGACGAGAAACACACACAATGGAAAAACACTTCTCTTTCCATTCAGGGCTCCCAAAGCCACTGACTTATCTAAGTTTCCTAGAACCAAAGGTTTCTACCTCATCAGCCTTATTCACTTCTGTTCCCCATCTCCCTCTCTCTGCACAAACTCTGCACAAACTGGCTTCTCCCTCAGCACTCTGCCATCTTGGCTCCTCTCCTCTCCTCCACGTGGCCTTTTACTGCCCTCCTCCAGCATGGGCTCCTCTGCCCCATTTTATAGTGTAGAAATCAAAACCTTTAATCCAATATACAAACAAGGAAGTCTCTGATACAAAGTCACTTATCGGAGGCATAATGGGATTCCTCATGAGAGTGTACCACCCCACCATGCAACAGTCAAGGATGTGGGGAAATTCTTAGTCTTAAAACTAATCCTTAGGCCAGTGGTTCTCAACCTGTAGGTCGCGACCCTGGCGGGGGTCGAACGACTAAAACACAGGGGTACCTGCCGGGGTCACGACCCACAGGTTGAGAACCACTGCCTTAGGCTATATGGATCCTGCCTGCTTACAGCCTGTCCCCCACACCCAATGCAAACTATAAGCGAATAAACATATATATCATATTTACAAACTTATTTGACCAACAGTATCAGAGACTTCCTTGTTTGTATATTGGATTAAAGGTTTTGATTTCTACACTATAAAATGGGGCTGACCAGGAGCTATCTCTCTCTGGGTTCCTGAGATTAGCATTAGAGAGGAGAGCAGAGAAAGACCATGTGGAGGAGAGGAGAATCAGCCAAGATGGTGAAGTGCTGAAGGAGAAGCCAGTTTGCGCAGAGTTTGTGCAGAGAGAAGGAGATGAGGGACAGAGGTGAATGAGGCTGGTGAGGTAGAAACCTTTGGTTCTAGGAAACTCAGATAAGTCAGTGGCTTTGGGAGCCCTGAATGGAAAGAGAAGTGTTTTCCTGCTGTGTGTATTTCTCGCCCACCGGGTGCCAGATAGGATTAAAGCTAATGTCCTACCAGTTCTTGGTTCTATTGTTTTATTACTGTCTGTCTGAATCAAATGCGAACCTGCATGGGCCAGGAGGCTGTGATGGTGGCCATGGCTACTGGCTTTACAACTTCCCAGCTTTACATTGAGCACTCTGCAGTTTTTCTTATAGAAACTCTTTGCAACTGCAATGCACCTGTAAAAATAATATCTTTGTCAAAGTTTTATATTTTTAGCCTAACCAGGAAGCGGTGAATAAAGTGTCGGACTGGGATGGGGAGGACCCAGGTTCAAAGCCCCGAGGTTGCCCGCCTGGCCTGAGCTCCGGTTCACCTGGCTTGAGCACAGGCTCACCAGCTGGAGCACAGGGTTGCTGGCTTGAGTGTGGGATCATAGACATGACCCTACGGTCGCTGGCTTGAGCCCAAGGTCACTGTCTTGAGCAAGAGGCCACTTTCTCTGCAGGAGCCCCCTGGTAAAGGCTCATATAAGAGAAAGCAATCAATGAACAACAAAGGTGCCGCAAAGAAGAGTTGATGCTTCTCATCTCTCTCTCTCTTCCTGTCTGTAACCTGTCTATCCATTTCTCTGACTCTCTCTCTCTGTCTGTCTGTAAAAGAAAAAAAAAAGTTTTGTTTTTAAAATGCTTTTTTATATATGTTTATTATTTAAACCTCACAAGAGCATGCATTGCCCCTTACTCTGATGCCCCAACAAGGAGATCATACCCCACTGAGTCAACAGTTTTAGAAATGTTACCTTGTGTCAGGCTGGGCACATAGTGCTAGGACAAAGTTGAATGAGACAACAGGCACACCTAAGGAAGCTTGGAACCCAGAAATACATTCTTTTATCATGTCTGTTTAGTCTTCACATCCAAACAATTACTAATTTAGTCCTTGTGAGAACTCACTCAATGATTGTTCAAGAAAACTGTAAAAATTTGAAGGAAGAGCTGTATCATTCCCAATTTTTCAAAAATAAAAATAATTTTTTAAGATACCACTTTATCTTCATAAGATTGGGAAATATTATGAAGTTCCATGTTACCAAGTTTTGGCCAAGATGTAGAAATTCCTACATAGATGATGGGAGAGCAAAACTGGTGTCACTATTTCGGATAGCAACTTAGTAATACACTGTAAAGGCAGAGGTGCGTGTCCCTATGACACAGCAATTCCATGTGTAGATTTCTCCCTGGGGAAGCCCAGAGATACCCATACAAAAATATTTATTGAATACTTGTAATAGCAAAATATAAACTATTTAATCATTCTACAGTCAGGGGAAGAATAAAATGCATGGAGGTATATTATACAGTACAATCCGATAGGTAGGTCTACAGGTGGGTAAATCTCAAATAAAGATAAATACCACGTAAGTGCCTGACTAGATGGTGGTGCAGACGGTGGCGCAGTGGATAGAGCGTTGGGCTGGGATGCAGAGGACCCAGGTTCGAGACCCCGAGGTTGCCAGCTTGAGTGTGGGATCATCTGGTTTGAGCAAAAAAGCTCACCAGCTTGAACCCAAGGTCCCTGGCTCGAGCAAGGGGTTACTCGGTCTGCACCCGGTCTGCTGAAGGCCCACGGTCAAGGCACATATGAGAAAGCAATCAATGAACAACTAAGGTGTCACAATGAAAAACCGATGATTGATGCTTCTCATCTCTCTCCATCTCTCTCCGTTCCTGTCTGTCCCTATCTATCCCTCTCTCTGACTCTCTCTCTGTCTCTGTAAAAAAAACAAACCCACATAAGTATATATGCTTACATATATATAAATAGTGTGTGTGTGTATGTGTGTGTGTGTGTAATAAAACAAAAAAGAAATATACACAACAACTTCACCTACTCCCAGAGAGGAAGGAAAGAAAGAGCAAGGAATTAGAGCTGAAACTATAAATAAAGTATCTAAAAATATTTTATGTATTAAAAGGGAAAGATTTAAAGTAAATGTAACAAAATGTTAACATATTTAATCTTAGTCATGGGTATATTTGTGTCTATTTAATTATTTTCTGTATTTTTCTGTTTATTGGAATTGTCATATCAAGTTTTTAACAAAATATAAAAATTAACAGAAATATAGCAACTTTACAGATAGCTCTGTTAACTCCTCCTTCTCATTCCTCCAGAAAGTCTCAGTTGATTGGCACTGAGACCGCAGTACGCTACCAAGTCCATGTAAGGAAAAAAGTGGATAATTCTTCTAGGATGCCTGTAAGTGTATTTTTTTTCCTTAATTTTGAGTAATAAAATCTATGTTTCCAATTTCTTTTATCTCTCTTATCACATGCATTTCTCCTCTCTCCCTTAAAGTAATACAGAGGCAAGAACTCGGAAGAAGGAATCCACTGCTTTCCTCCTTAAGTTTCAAGTTAAACTACAAAAGCAGTTCTTCCAAGTGGTCATGCTCGCTTTCCAAGTGGCCAGTGGTTTAACACACGAACCATGTAATTACAAACCTAATTGATGTAACATTGCCACTTTCACCATTGTTTTAGCACTTGACCACAGTGGAGGTACAGCTCACTGTGTACAGATTGTATAGTATTTTGTACTAATGACAAGGTGTCAGAATGATTATCTGGCTTTGCACTCTCAACCCAAGCCCTCAATGACAGGAAATAATAGTGTTGCTTGCCCTTGCACAGTCTGAGGCATGGCTCCTTCCACACTCTCCACATGACTGCCCGTCTTGGTTTAAATTGTTGCTGCTTTACAATTTAATGTTAGATGGTGAAAAAAGCAAATCATATGCCCAGAATGATCACTGATATAGTTCTATAATGTTAAGGTGATCAATCGTCCTCCTTTAGGGAGGACAGTCCTTCTTTTGTAAGTTCCACCCTCCCTCGAAAAGTGTCCTCCTACATGTTCTCCATTTTGATATTGGAAAACAAATCTGTAAATGTTCGTATTCGATCAATGCAGAGGCGATCCATTGCGTGTGAAGTGACATATTTGTATCTAAATGAGTACTTTTTTGTTACAATTATTATTAAAATTAATAGGCATGTAAGCATAATTATAACATAAAATATTACAAATGTTTATTATGCATTTATCATATTATAGTGTATTATTGTTTCAATGAATAAAATGTTTATTTTATTTATGATATTGTTTTCTTCAATTTTTTGTCCTCCTTTTCATTGTAAAAAAATTGGTCACCTTAAGAATGTATGTGTCTCAACCTCAGCACTGATATTTGGATCTGGATAATTCTTTGTTGGGGATGGGGTGGGAGGCTGTCCTGTGCATTGTAGGATGTATAGCAGCATTACTGACCTTTACCAAGGTGTGTCAGGTAACTACATTGTATAGGTAATAATGACCCTCACTCTGGATGTCACCCCAAATTTCCCCAACATTCCCAAATATCCTTAAAGGGCTGAGTAATATTTTATTGTATTGTGTGGGTATAGCACATTTTGTTTATCCATTCATCAGATGATAGACTTTGGGTTGTTTCTACCTTTTGACTATTATAAATAATGCTGCTGTAAATATTCACCTACCAGTTTTTATGTGGACTTAATTATTAATTTCTCTTGAATATATACAAGAAGAGTTGCTGGGTCCTGTGGTAACTATGCTTGAGCAACCACCAGCCTTTTCCACGGTGGCTGCTCCATTTTACATCCCCTCCAGCAGGGCGTGAGGGTTCCACTTTCACCACAGCCTCACCAACTATCACTTTTCCTGGCTTTTTAAATCTAGCCATGTCAGTGGGTGTGAAGTAGTATTTCATCGTGGTTTGGATATCCCGTCTGTTTTTTATAAATAAAATATAGCATTGTGTATTCTTTTACATATTGTCCATAGTCTATGTCTGTAGAATTGTGATTGTGACAAAGATCATATGGACTGTGAAGCATAAAATATCTGCTATCTGGTCTTTTACAGACAAATGTTTTCTGATCCTTACTAAGTGGTATTTTCCCCTTACTTGTGTTTGGTCATTTCTTTTCTTTTCTTTTCACAAAGAGAGTAGTATTCTAGTAAAAAGCAAATATTCATTTTAGATAAATATTCACAATAGAGCTAAGTACTTCCCTTTGCCATTTTACACACTCACATAGCTGTTAACACCTTTAAAAAAAAAAAGAAGTCTTGATTGCCTGGCCTGTGGTGACACAGAGCGCCAACCTGGAATGCTGAGGTTGCAGGTTTGAAACCATGAGCTTGCCTAGTAAAGGCACATATGACAAGCAACCAATGAGCAGCTAGAGTGAAGCAATATTTCTCATCCCCACACCCTCATAAAATCAATAAATAAAAAAATTTTTTTTTACAGAGACAGAGAGAGAGTCAGAGAGAAGGATAGATAGGGACAGACAGACAGGAAGGGAGAGAGATGAGAAGCATCAATCCTCAGTTTTTCGTTGCAACACCTTAGTTTTTCATTGATTGCTTTCTTATATGTGCCTTGACCGTGGGGCTACAGCAGACTGAGTAACCCCTTGCTCGAGCCAGCGACCTTGGGTCCAAGCTGGTGAGCTTTGCTCAAACCAGATGAGCCCGTGCTCAAGCTGGAGACCTCGGGGTCTCGAACCTGGGTCCTCTGCATCCCAGTCTGACGCTCTATCCACTGTGCCACCGCCTGGTCAGACAATAAATAAAATCTTTAAAAATATATAAAAAATTAAATCTGATTAGCAAGGTCAAGGAGAACCTTGCCTCCATAATGAAGCACTGTGGAGAACAGAGCTAATGTAAAGCAAAATGAAAACCAAAATTGTTATATGGATATGTGATTTTTCTTACAATACATTTAAGCAGTTTATGTTCTATGTTTTTTTCTCTAGGGTCTTATGCTGTAAGTTCACTTAGAAATTCTTCATGGGGAATGTAATTAGTATACCACAGTTTAATGTCATGCTTAATTGTTTCCCAGGATGTTTTGACTAGAAAATTAATCTGCCCATGTTTGTAGATGATAGAGCCATTTAAAAGAGAGCAGGAATATTCCTATTAGTGTGAGACGCTTAACTAAGGTTTAGTTGAAAGTGTTATATGTCACTACCAGATTGCTCTCCCAACACTTGAAATAAATAGCAAAAAAATTAATTACTAGACTAAGATTATTGTTTAAGTCTTTCCCACTAAAGCACAATTACTAATGCCCAAATATAATTTGATGAGTCACTTGGGTTATAATTTGATAATAGCAAATGGTAACTATGTCTTTCAAAGCTAAAAATACATGTAAATAAGCTATAAGGATTCTATGGTACCCAAAAGACAATTTAAAATTTTGTTTTTCTTTCATCTGTGTCTCTTTCCCATCACCATATATGTTTGCTTTTTTTTTTTATCATCAGGTGAATTGCTTTGTTCAGGACATTCTATGAAATCGAACATACATAAAACCTGTCATTATTGAGATCCCTACTGAAGACATTCACTTGTGTGCATTATTTGCTTTGTAATCCATCTTAATACAAGAGACTAAAACCTGTTTTGTCAATTTGGTATGATTAATGTATTGATGTGTCTATTGGTTATGAGGGGATAAAGTATAATTAGTTGCAATATTTAGCAAAGTAAACATTCTTACCATTTTGCTGATGATGACTGAAATGTTTACAATTTCCAGTGAAATCAATCTCTATGTACACACTATCCTGAAACTGTGTTCACAGGTTACCAGAGAATTTTATACTGTCAGATCTTCGTTCATAATCTATAATAATAACTCCATTTGCTGCTGTTGATTACAGTATCCTTTTTAAATGTATTTTTATTGGTATATAATTGTATAATATCAGTTTCAGGTATACAACATAATGATTTGATATTTGTGTATATTGCAAAATGATCACCACAATACGTTTATTTATTTATTTATTTATTTATTTATTTATTTATTTATTTTGTATTTTTCTGAAGTGAGAAGCGGAGGGTGGGAGGTAAGGCAGACAGACTCCCTCACACGCCCAACTGGGGATCCATCTCGCATGCCCACCAGGGGGCTATGCTTGGCCCCTCTGGGCTATTGCTCTGCTGAAATTGGAGCCATTCTAACACTTGAGGCGGGGGCCATGGGGCCATCCTCAATGACCTGGCCAACTTTGCTCCAATGGAGCCTTGGCTGCGGGAGGGGAAGACATAGATAGAGAGAAAGGAGGTGGGAAGAGTAGAGAAGCAGGTGGGCGCTTTTCCTCTGTGCCCTGGCTGGGAATCGAACCTGAGACTTCCACATGCTAGGTCAATGCTCTACCACTGAGCCAAATGGCCAGGGCCTACCCACAATAAGTTTATTTAACATCAGTCACCATACAGAGAAAATATATTTTCTTGTGATGAGTATCCTTCTTGAACATCTCTTCACATTCATTTTTTCATCATCTCTCTAAACAATAGTTGCTTGCACTCTGCTCAGGCATGTTGCCTTATCTGTCTCCCAGTGTGGGGGTTTGTCTCACCCTGTGGTATACCTCACGGTGTAAAGCCTGATTCAGTTCCACATGTGTATGACTTCCCAATAATAAAATGACTGCAGGAGTTCATGCTCTCACCTTACAAGCTTGCCTCTCAGCTCACTCATCTTCAAAGTCAAGAAGTTAAATTGTGTTCCTCAGATATTCAAGCTAAGATGCTCAGAGCTCTAAACTTTCCTATCAGTATCTCAAGGGCCTCTGCCAAAATTGGGAACAAAGGCATGAGAAACGGCATGGTTCCGGACCCTCTCCCTAGCAACACTTAAACCAGCATTGTTGTATGTATTATTGCTGACATGAGGTTTCATGGGAGACAAAAAAAAAAAAATTCTTCACAGAGGAAAAAAAAGTAAAAATTTTATTAAATGAAATGGCATCAAAATGAGTGTTTCTCAATTTTTTTTTTATCATCACCTCTTAAATAGTCTTTGTAACATATTTTTTATTTGCCCCCTGTGAAATGTTTTTTAGTTGTTACTTATTCATTTAGAGAGAGAGAGAGGAGAGAGACAGAGAGAAGGAGGGGAAGAGCAAGAAGCATCAACTCCCATGTGTGCCTTGGTCAGGCAAGCCCGGGGTTTCGAACCGGTGAGACCTCAGCATTCCAGGTAGACACATTATCCAATGTACCACCACAGGTCAGGCTCCCTGAGAAATTTTAATTCTTTAGCTATACTATACTGTATATTTGTTTAAATCCTATAGGCATATCAGTTCTTTACATAAAAAGTGACCATTTTTGGCCCCATAAGAACCAATTTTCATACTTTCAGTACAGCATGCTAACTGTTACAGTGGTTCCTCACCCGTGCTCTAAGTGCTCTAAATAACCCACTAAATAAATGAGCGCCTGAACTACTTACTTATCCTCTGAGAATCTCTATTTTTATTTACAAAACAGGAGATATAATTTATAAGCATATTATCAAGATTAATTGAGGTAACATATGAAAGTGTTCTTGGTACATTATTATTATTTTATTTTCTGCAAAAACTTTATTGTTTTCATTTGGCCCATAGCATGGAACAGGGCTCTAGGGTGATTAAAAGGATGCCTGTTGGCTTCAGGGAGAGGTTCAGGCAGAAGCCAGACACCACTGGAATGCAGAGGGGCTCCTCCAAGGCCTCTGGGCTCCAGAAGCTCCTGGTCATGCTTGAGAGGGAGCCTTTTGAAAAGATACTTGCCCAGCTCAGCCTGGGGTCCACCATGGTAGCTTCCACTCAGGACCACGGTAGCTTCCATGGCTTCCTGAGTTTTACCCCACTCATCTTGGGAAGGCTTCTGCAGGTCCTGGAAGAGAATATGGCCACTGAACTGGTTTTGTATCTTTAAGAGATGCTCAGTGCCCTCCTGTATCTCCTTCACCAATTCCAGGAAGTGGCTATGCCCTCCAAAGCCATGTCATCACAAGTCCAAATAGAAGCCCGGAGAGAGGCAGGTGTAGGAGGCCCACAGATGTACCGGTGCTTGGTACCTTATTATATGCTCAATAAATGTTTGTTTTCCTTCTCTTGGAAAGTCCTGTTTAATGGGATCTACAAATTCACAATTCTACTTGGATATTCCCAATTTAAACATTAACAATACCGAACCTCTCACATCCCAGTCTCAACTGCCTACGTCTGCCAGTGTCACCGCTCTGCTCCAGAATTCCTGATAGAAAGGCCGAAAGTTCCCTTTGACATTTTCTTCTGTTGGATAAATAACCTTGAACTAGAGGAAGCATAGGGTTCAAAGTGAGCTCTACCCCCAAATCTGGAAAAGGAGGAGTAAAATAAGGCTGCCCTTCTGAGAATTAAGCTAATTAAAATCAGCACCATGTTGGGAAGCTGTTGGGTTTCTTCTGGGTTAAATAATGAATAACTTTGACTTCAAGAGTATATTTATTCACGTAGAGAAAAATATCATCAGAAGTTTGGCCATCAGAATTAGAAAGGAAACAGGGCTTCCCCGCAGACACCTGAAATTTGACACCTACCAACGTGAACTGTGAACTCGCGTTGGTTCTCTTCACAGCTGCCTCTTAACCAGCAAGTTCGCCTCAGTGAACGGCAAGACGACCTACCCAGGTACCTCACGGAAACCTGCTCCATTTCACATCCAGTCTCTACATCCTGCCAACGCCTCGTCCTTAATACCTGTCAGACCCATTCTCTCTGCTCCATCGCCCCTGCCTCTGACCAGGCTCTGCCCCTGTTCACTGTCATGGCTGAATCAGCCCTCCAGCTGCTTTCTCAGACTGCACTCTGAGCTCTCCACACATTCTGCAGGCAGCTGCCACAGAAATCTTTCTGAATGGGTTATCTGATACTCAAGTTACTCCCCGGGTTTTAAACCCAGCTGCTCTCACCTGACTGGTGGCAGTGTAGTGGCTAGAGCGTCAACCTGGGATGCTGAGGTCCCAAGTGTGAAACCCTGAAGTCACCAGCTTGAGCACAGGTTCACTAGTTTGAGCACAGGGTTGCCAGCTTAAGCATGGGATCATAGACAGGACCCTATAGTCGCTGGCTTGAGCCCAAGGTTGCTGACTTGAGCAAGGGGTCACTGGCTTGGCAGAAGCCCCCCAGTCAAGGCACATATGAGAAGCAATCAATGAACAACAAGTACCACAACTATGAGCTGATGTTTCTCATCTCTCTCCCTTTCTGTCTCTCTCATGATAAATAAAAAAAATTAAAATAAAATCAGCCACTCTCCCCTCCCACCCCACCAAAAGAATTAGGAGAGAGCTGTCAAGAAGAAATTCACACAAACCAATGTGGTCATATAGCCTTCCTAGAGAACTGGCAGCAGAAAAACATTCTGACAAGCTACTTGATGTCATAAATGTCTGCCTTCTGTTGACCTTAAAAGAAACAAACTTAGCCTGACGTAGGGAATAGAGGGATCCCTGAGTTTAGCGAGCTTTTAATGCACTTAGCCAATCACCCACATGTGGCAGAGACTTTTCTCCGTACTTTAAAATGTTTACTTTTTCTTCCTGCACATGAAGAAGAGATCTGCATTTTAATAAGTAGAGAATTCACTTGGTTTATGTTCAGTGTCAAATGTTTTTGATTAGTTTTTATAAATAATTTCTTTGGGAACACTTTAATTTCTCAGTACTATTCTACTATTTCTATAATTAGGAAGCCTGATTCATAGCTCTGTATTGTTTAAATCACGATATACTTCCTTTCTTCATTTTCCTGGTTTTAATTTTACTGCAAAATCCCTTCAAAATCCTGTAATTTAGACCTGTATTTCCAACTCTTTTTCTTTTCTTTTTCAATAAATCTTTTCCTTTACCTTAGGTTGTGTCTTAAAAAATAGGTTTTCAAGATTTTTCTTTTTTTTTTTTCTTTTACAGGGACAGAGAGAGGGATAGATAGGGACAGACAGACAGGAACGGAGAGAGATGAGACACATCAATTATCAGTTTTTTGTTGCGATACCTTAGTTGTTCATTGATTGCTTTCTCATATGTACCTTGATCGCGGGCTTTCAGCAGACTGAGTAACCCCTTGCTTGAGCCAGAGACCTTGGGTCCAAGCTAGTGAGCTTTTTGCTCAAACCAGATGAGCCCACGCTCAAGCTTGTGACCTTGAAGTCTTGAACCTGGGTCCTCTTTATCCCAGTTCGACGCTCTATCCACTGCACCACCGCCTAGTCAGGCTTTCTTTTCTTAAAGGCAAATGCTGGAGCCTAATTATCATCTCACCATATGGTTTCTCCTATCTTCTTTATTCCTCAAAACTATCACGCAGTTCTGCAATTGGTATCGAAATTTGTCTGACCTCCTTCCATTATATTTGTACACCTCTAAACTTGCCATCTGCTGTCATCCTTCAGATGGCTACTAAATCCTGAATTCATTTTAAGGTCTTGCCATTTCTATAACTCTATTACTCACCTCTCTCGGTGATACAATTCCCTAAACCTAATTTCTACCTCTTACTAACAAGAGGGAATGAACTGTTGCAAACAAAATAAAACATCCTCTCTTCATTTACACCATGACAAGGAGAAAGAAGTTGCACCTTACCCATGTTCTGAATAGTGGTTTTGAGCGAGGACAAATTACTCTGGCAAAGAGAGGAATGAGGAGAGCTGTGAAGGATGGCAGAAAGACATCCTTCCGGTACCCCAGTGTCCTGTTAAAGCCCTCAGGGAAGATGAATGCCTAGGGGACTCTAGCCCAGAATGCATTTGACAGAACCACAAGCCCAGAATGCATTTGACAGATAAAACCACAAGACCATGGAAACATGTGCTAGCTTTTCATCAGACTTATGTTAAACCTTAATGTTCATGCATAGTCTATTTCATTTAATAACCATGTGCCCAAATGGTTGTTGCAATGAAGGAATACTTATAGTTCGACCTCACTTTCTAGGCTGAGGGTTCAGAATACAGGACCACATTCCAATATTTCAGAATGTGAGGTACATGTTCTCTTTTATCTAATGAGTTTACATGATTTCATGCATTTTGACCATGTCCCCCCTTAGCCTTCACTCTTTCATTTGAAAGCATTCCTGTCTTTGAGTTCTGTTTCTCTCCAGTAGCACCAGCTCCCTTCCATTGTTTAGGTTGATTGTAGATGGGTATTTTTCAACCTCAGTGGATCTATACTGATGGCCAGTACCACAGACTGAATTCCAGATATAGATAAGCAGTGCTTTTATAGGGCAGTGGGATACCATCTTCATATGATTTCCAAATATCTAAACATAGAAATGTACCTGTTACCAGATGAATGGTTTTACCTATTAGTGGTTCAGTAGTTCTATTCTAAATAGAAAACTTCTTATAGTAACATATTGTATGCAAAAGCATTTTATAAACTATAAGTCACTCTAAAAATCATAAATTATAAATTACATATAATACACGTTCTATTTTAAAAAACATTATATTTTAAATATATATTAGGAACTATTAACAGTTTTCATTCCAGGGACTGTCTAATTGATGTTGTGAAGTTAGCTGAAAGCATGACAGATGGCAGGAAAACAACATTTAGTGTTAAAACTATGTCATAAATCATTCATAAGTGAATAATTTACCCTTCACAGATAATCAGGAGTTGCAGCTATCACAACCTGAGGACTGATAGAAAGTGCAGGTCTGGAGGATTGCCAGAATTGTTTTCACTGCAAGTCACAAATTCTCAGCTCAGACTAGCTTAAGCACAGAAGGGATTTTATGTCCCCACAAAGCAGAATAAAAAACAAAGGAAATTTACATAATAGAAGGAAGTAGAAGATCAGAACTAGTTACATATTTGGAAAATCAAAAAGCAAGAAACATTCTTTAAAAATTATGAAGAGTTTCAAGATTAGCATGAAACCTTATGTGCCAGGCCCTTCCAAGTTCAGAACGTTGTGTGACCACACAGGCTGCAAACCCACAGAGCCGGCTCTGGTCCAGCTGGGAACTCAAGTCAGCCAGGACCTTCCTTCTCTCTTTCTTTCTGACATCTCATGTCCCTTTTTCTCTGTTTCTTTCTCAATGTTTCCCTCATTCTCTCCCACTGCAGTGGCTTAGTTAGTCTTCGGGTTAATTCAAGCAAATAAAATCTCAGAGAGGTCTCCAGTGTGTCAGGCCTGAGTGCGATGCTTGAGTTATTGAGGCAGGGGATCAGGTCAGGGAAATATTAGTTCCTTTTACATTTCCTAATATTAATGTGAACTCCAAGGTATAAAAAATGTTTATAATTAAAGATAGTGATACAGTGTTCAAATGTATATATAAACTGCGCAGTGATTCTGGCTGGCTCCAAACCTGGACAGAGCATTGGCCTGGGACACTTAGCACCCAGGTTCGAAACCCCGAGGTTGCGGGCTTGAGCATGTGATCATAGACATGACCCCATGGTCGCTGGCTTGAGCAAGGGGTCAGTGGCTCAGCCAGAGCCCCCTGGGCAAGGCACACATGAGAACAATCAATGAACAACTAAGGCAGTGGTTCTCAAAGTGTGCACCAAGGTGCACTGGTGCGCCCTAGAAGGTTCTAGGTATACCTTATGGTATTCCAGAGAAATATGTGCCTGTTGGAGACCAAAAAACCAACAGAGTTTTTGGAGTTTAGAATTTTGGAGGACAGAGGTGTGGGGAATTGGCTGTAAGCTGACAGTCTGCCCAACCCCCACCTCATTTGCCTGATTAGGTTGCAAAAGGTTGTTAAGCTGTGGTGCTGGATTGTTTACACTACCTGCCATGTTCCCTGGAAAGACTGGAGGCAAGTTTCTTCTATCCTTTGTTTGGTGTAAAGTTAAGATGACATGTACGGTGGGGGTTTTCTGCACTCAACACAATTAAGAGCAAAAAGAGAGGAATTCTTCAATGTATTGACGAGGAAATGAGTGTTTGCCTTTCAAATATATGCCCAAACATTGAAGAAATCCCTAGGACACATCAGGCTCATGTTTCTCATAAACACAAGAATGAAAAAACTTAACACATTCAGGTCGGGACCTGCTGAATTTACTAAATCTTACTAAGAATGTATCTACATATATAAAAAGATAAATCTGTCATTTTTTAATTTTTTAACTGCTCTTTTTTATGAATTCTAAAAAGCATAACTCAAAAAATGTAACATAAAAATGTTTTTTAATGTCAGAATAAATTTAACTTTGTCGTATTTATTTCATTTAATTACCATAAAAGCATGCTTGGACTTTATATTTTTTCTTTAATATTCGACTTAATTATTATGACATATTTCTCAGAAATTTGTATATAGTATGCCTAAAATTATTTGTAGGATTTTTTTTTTTTTTCTGAAGCTGGAAACGGGGAGAGACAGTCAGACAGACTCCCGCATGAGCCCGGCCGAGATCCACCCGGCATGCCCACCATGGAGCGATGCTCTGCCCACCAGGGTGCAATGCTCTGCCCCTCCCAGGCGTCGCTCTGCCGCGACCAGAGCCACTCTAGCACCTGGGGCAGAGGCCAAGGAGCCACTCCAAGCGCCCGGGCCATCTTTGCTCCAATGGAGCCTTGGCTGTGGGAGGGGAAGAGAGAGACAGAGAGGAAGGAGGGGGTGGGGGTGGAGAAGCAAATGGGCGCTTCTCCTATGTGCGCTGGCCGGGAATTGAACCTGGGTCCCCCGCACGCCAGGCCGACGCTCTACCGCTGAGCCAACCGGCCAGGGCCTATTTGTAGGATTTTAAATGCGCCCCAACTTAAAAAAGTTTGAGAACCACTGAACTAAGGTGCCACAACTAGGAGTTGATGCTTCTCATCTCTCTGCCTTCATCTCTCTCTCTCTTTCTCTCTCCATATATATATATCTTTCTCTCCCTCTCTCACTAAATGAAGAAGAGAGAGAGAGAGAGAATGGTTGAGAGAAAGCTGACAAACAGTGGCAAGACAGAGGACAAAAAACTTGCGCTCATAGTATGAAGACTACAGTATATGACTCTTTTTTCCAGAGTCGGTTTTCACAGGTGGAGGCAATGCATATTATTTGTAAAGACATGGTCTGTCCCTTAATGCCCCTTAGCACAGTTGGACAGTCTATAATGATTAACAAAAACAAAGCTCTTCTAAAAATTTAGATATAACAAGAGGGAATTTTTTAAACTTACCAAATATAACTTTCCTAAGAACCCCAGGGCAGACCCTTTGATAAGCATTCCCTACTGGCCATCACCTGTTCAAGTATCCAGTCTGTTTTATCTCTGCACCTTTCTCATTTAACTTTCTGAACTATATTCCAGAGTTGCTTTTCTTTACACCTGGGTATACTGGTTACACAAAGCCCATGCATTATTGAAAGTTGATTGAAGAAGAGAAAGATGCTCTCCATAACCTCAGAGAGGAGGGAATTAACTTTAATTTCAAGGAAACGCTGAATAGGGGATTCATTGTAAACACGAGAATTGGTAAAAGAAAAATATAAGCATAGAATCAACGTTTTGCTTTCACTACACAGTCAGAGTGACATGGCCAGTCACCAATATAAATGGCCAGTTCTTCTTTGAAGTTAAACATTTTGACAATTATCTGTTTAACTACCATGATTCTTTTCTCTGCTTTACTTTTGTTAATATGTACTGTATGTTCAAAACTAAATTTGGGGCTAAAACTATTTTTAATCATGGTAGATGATTAGTACCTTTTTGTGTATGGTTGTAAAACATATTATGTAACTGGAAATATAAAGCTTTTTATGTGCACTGACTCATGGAACATCGTCTGTCTATATTTCATCTTTTTTTTCATGAAGCAAGCACGTTAAATATAAAATATATAGCCCTGGCCGGTTGGCTCAGCGGTAGAGCGTCGGCCTAGCGTGCGGAGGACCCGGGTTCGATTCCCGGCCAGGGCACACAGGAGAAGCGCCCATTTGCTTCTCCACCCCTCCCCCTCTCCTTCCTCTCTGTCTCTCTCTTCCCCTCCCGCAGCCAAGGCTCCATTGGAGCAAAGATGGCCCGGGCGCTGGGGATGGCTCTGTGGCCTCTGCCTCAGGCGCTAGAGTGGCTCTGGTCGCAACATGGCGACGCCCAGGATGGGCAGAGCATCACTCCATGGTGGGCGTGCCGGGTGGATCCCGGTCGGGCGCATGCGGGAGTCTGTCTGACTGTCTCTCCCTGTTTCCAGCTTCAGAAAAATGCAAAAAAAAAAAAAAAATATATATATATATATATATACACACATATATATATATAATCTATCTTTGCCCTCCCCCCCACACGCGCGCTTGCACACACACTCTTCCCCTCTTTCTTTAAACTCTAAGGAATCAAAGCCTTTATTACAGGCCTGGAAAGTAACAGTCATTGCTACAAGATGGATGTTCACACGCCTTCAGAGATACTTGGGACCAAAGAAACAGTCGATTTGCCTTAATTACCATGCATAAGATGGAACAACAATGTTCTCTTACATGTGGTTTGCTAATTTACTTCATTCTTTCTATCTGTTTACATGAGTCATTCTGAACATTAGTATTGAGAAAGTGTAATCTAATGTTCTGCTGCTCTTAGTAAACAATATCTAATGCCTCACATTAATACGTCATCTTTCAATACCAAAACTTAGAAGAATGCCTTTTACTAACCACAACCTTACATCATGCACAAATAAAAAATCTACATCATTCTTTCTCTCTGTGAAAATATGAAAATGCATTCCTCCAACAACGACAGCAGGAAAACAAACACAGCTGCTACCACACCGTCATGCTCTCCGAAGATATTTAACATCTATCAAAGGTTATGTGATCTTTACTCATAAACTCTGGAAAGTTCAATCACTGCCCCCTCTCATATTCATGTACATTCACATGTTCTCTGGAAGTCTGGAAATTTGCCCACAATTATATTTAAAGCCATGATTTAAATATGACTAATTTTGAAAGAAATGAATGACTTCTACTAAAATTACTCAACATTAAGTGTTCTAGAAAACCTCTTAAATCAGAATCCATTTTTTCTATTATGCCTGCCTAATACTAGTAATGCTAAAATGCCTTGATCCACTTAAGGAAGAAACTGACATGGTTTTCCATTATATAATATAGCTGACCATAGAATATTTAAATTGGTTTCAAATTTTAGGTTAATGTTCTTACTGCTGTCCTGCTACTTACCTTAATTCACCTTAGTATTTTATGGTGTTAGACATTACTGTCTGCATACTGATCACAGAAGTTTTAAATGTAGTGCTTTCTTTCTTCTCATTAATGCTGCTATTACACTTCACTTCTTAAAGAAAAATGATTATACTATATATATCTATATTTAAAAAATGATAATTATACCGTTGAATGTTAATCTCATTCTTGTGTATTAATCTCATTCTTCTGTGATGTATAACTTGTTGTAAGCATCCAGAGAATATGTACTAAGTTCACCACTTTTTAAAATTATAAAGATAAAATAAATATGGTAATAAAAATCCAACATATCAGAAGATTATAAAGTGCCAAATAAAAATTTCCCATTCTTTACTCCCAATTCTATTTAGGAAAGATGACTATGTTTAGCTGTTTTTATTTCAAGTTCTTCTGGTCATTACCTCCATAATACTGAATATTATATTTATGCCTTGTTTTTTCAATCTATTGATACTCAACAGGATCAACTGACTTTATTATGAAAGATGAGAAAATTAGCTTATTTCTACTTCTATCTCTTCCTCCCAATTTTTAATTTAACTTTTATTTCTGTTCAGTTAGTTACCTTTATTTTTATTTATATATATACATACAAATATTTTTACATTTATCATAAGTATAATATATATGTGATAATACAATATATATTTTGTCTTAATGCAGTTTTCCTCTGTTTTTCTGCCTAATATCTCTGTCACTCAATTTAGAAACAGAATCTCTCACCATTATCAAATGCTTACAGCCTATTAAGAATCTTTGGTATTTCTTCATGATTATATAATCATATAAAGCATACATGTTGCTTCATGGGTATTGAGGTTCAGTGTTGCAAGATGACAGAGCTCTGGAGATCTGTTGTACAACAAAGTAAATATACTTAACACTACTGAATGACGCATTTAAAAATGATTAAAATGGTTAATTTTATGCTATGTGTTTTTACACAATTAAAAAACTTTTAAAGAGTACATAATTATGTGATTGTCCATGTGTTTATATATAGGAAGTCTTTGCACAGTTCCTACATAAATAACTTTCATTTACTGCAGTTCAGTTAAATGACACCAAGAACACGGTCAGATTTCAGTTGCCATGAAATACAAATTGTGAATGATTGCGTAAGGTATAAACTTCACTGCTAGCTTATCAGTCCACAAATCACCATGTAAATAACAAATGAACAGCATGATCAGTGACTAATCATGTCACTTTTTTTCAAAATGTGTTGGTGATTTGTCACTGCACATTTTTTTATTCAGTTCATTTACAGACAGCAAAGCATGTATTTGAGTTGCCTCCTTGTTTCCCAGTGATAAAACCACATAACATGTTATAAAAATAAATAATCAAAAGAGGGAAATGGACAACAAACATGAAAATGCAGCAAGAAATGAAATTAGCATTGAGCATCAATGGAGTTATAAAAGCAATAGCTAGCCATGGGAATGTTGACACACTGCTGCCGGTTCAGAGACTCTTGCTAGGCAGCTGAGGAACTTAAAGAAGGTGAACTTACCAACATCAATGAGGAAAGTGCTTGTGATGAGATAAATAAGATCCCTGAGGAAGTGACACCACCACCAACAACAGAAAAACCCTAATATTAACGGCATTTCAGGAGCTTCACAACATTGAAAAGTGCGAAGCATAAAATGTCCGAAGGTGATTCAAACTTAGAAGTATGACAATTCGCCAAGGCATTGAATAGATACTTGTTCCATATCATAGTTATTTAATGAGGAGAAGGCAACACTCTCCCAAATACCCTTAAGAAGTTTGTTTACAAAGTGCTTTAAATCTTAATGATCCTGTTTGAATGAATTTACAGTGTACTAAATAAATATTAGTTTGACAATTAAATTTTCTATACATTTATAACTAATTGAGGATAAGAGAGATGTGAATGTTTTAATTAAAATTTTTAAAGATTTCAGATTAATCAGAGTTATCTCCATTGCTTATTAAGATCAATATGTATGGTTTCAGCTTGCATGGTTGGTTTTTTCGTGGTCATTTTTTAATGATGTTTTCTAAGGCACAACTTGCAAAGAGAGGATACCTGTATAGGTTTTTTGGTCAATGTTTATCATGTAAAATTGAGATCATGTTACCTGCTCTTTTCTGCATTTTCCTTTTCTCACTCAATAGTTTTTTTTTTGTTTGTTTGTTTGTTTACAGAGACAGAGAGAGAGTGATAGACAGGAACGGAGAGATGAGAAGCATCAATCATTAGTTTTTCATTGCGCATTGCAACACCTTAGTTGTTCACTGATTGCTTTCTCATACATGCCTTGACCGCGGGCCTTCAGCAGACTGAGTAACCCCTTGCTGGAGCCAGCGACCTTGGGCTCAAGCTGGTGAGCTTTTGCTCAAACCAGATGAGCCTGTGCTCAAGCTGGTGACCTCAGGGTCTTGAACCTGGGTCTTCTGCATCCCAGTCCGATGCTCTATCCACTGCGCCACCACCCGGTCAGGCTCACTCAATAGTTTTCATGGCAAACTCTCTAAATCAACTGGTATAATTTTAAAGAATTCTTTTTAAATAGTTGCAAATTTTATAATATACATGTACTATAATTTATCATACTATTTCTTTATGAATGGGCATAAAAATACTTTTAGCTTTATGCCACAATAATCATTGCTTCAATAAACATTCTATACAAATATTTTTCAGTATCAGCTGATTTATTTCTATGATATAGATTTCCAGGAATGGAATTGCTAGGTCAAATTTATACTTTAAAAAAAAATTTTTAGCTATCCCCAAATACATTACTAGAAGTCTGTAACAATGCATATTTCAGTTTCTTGTAAGTAAGGTAAGGTGAGGAAAGCAAGATAAAACAGTTCCTTTTCCTTTACATCCTCACCAGAAATAAGTATTAGAGCTCTTAAATTGTTGTCAGTCTTTCGAATAGTGTACGATTATGTCTCACTGTTAATTAAATTGGTTATTATTATTTGAAAATAATTTGATTTTTGTTGGCCGTTTGGATTTTTTTTTATAAATAGCTTTTTTTATGTTCTTTGCTCATGTTGAAATTGAGCTGTTGTTTTCTTTTCCTTCTTGAGCTCTTTGTACATTATGGATTGAATAGCCGTTAAATGTAAAAAGGAAAAGCAACGTGGCTGGTGTCAGAACCTGCATTACTAACTAGCTAGAGCATGCACTCAGTGAGTCACTAAGATGGTATAGGAAGAGAGAAACATCTGCAGAACAGAAGGGTCTTCAGAAACAAAGCCAAGTATGATATTTCATCACACATGTTATATTTATTCATAAGTGAGAAAATAAAGAATTATTTAACAAATTCTACTGGCAAAACTGACTAGATATATAGGAAAAGTCAAATTGGACTCTATAAAAAATGTTTCATATGGGTTAAAGTTATAAATATAAAATTTAAAAAATATCCTTACACAAATATCTCGTATAGTATATATACACTCAATGGATAGGAAAACTAAAATGTCTGAAACTATGAGACATATGACTATACAAAAATTAAAACTTTATGTGGCAAAACTTATTTAAAAAGTTAATAGAAAACTGTCATTTGTATATATATGTAAATATGTATAGAAATGGGTATACTCATTATTGCTACATAATAAATTACTTATATAATAAATAGATAATACAAAAAGTTAACACTAGATTTCTTATCTCATGGTTTCTTTGAGTCAGCAATGTGACTTAGCTGTGTACCTCTGACTCAAGATTTCTCAGGAAGTTGCAGCCAAATTATCACACAGAATTTCAGTTATGCCTGGACCCTCACTTGAGGGGAAGGATCGCTCTGCAGGCCTTTCCACAGGACTATCTCACAGCCTGGCAGCCGAGCTGTCCAAGAAACCACTCAAGGTACAAGTCAAGGCCTTTTTTTATAACCTAATCTCAAGTGGCATCCTATCATTTCTGTTGTATAGTAGCCCTGACAAATTATTGATGTAATCTCCTCGCCACATTAAAGGCGAGGAGATTACATAAAGATGTGAATACCAGAAGGCAAGAATCATTAGGAGCTATCTTGGAGGCTGCTGTTTCATAATATTTTACATTCATAATTTGGAATATTATACCTACTAAAATCTTGTTTCTTATTCCAACATTTCTAGATGAAATCTCTTAACTACTACAAACTGAGGCAATCAGTTCCTTCCACCACTCCCAAATCCCATTTCTATCAGTGAAACTGTTGTTGCATTTACATTGTCAATGTTTATAACATTTATCTGACAAATATAATTAGATTTATTAACTATCTTCACTTTAAGTAAAGAAATAGTCAGGGAGACTTCTTCTTTTTCATTTTTCAATTTGAGGAAGAAGAACCCTCAACTTCTGGTAAATAATTCCCACACTAAATACTGTAACTCTTCTTCGGCAGATTTTTCCTTTTATTTTTAACCTGGGGCTACAAATAAGGAAACTTACACAGCTGATCTATAGACTTGGCTTTACATAATCACTTCAAATTTTGTCCTATGTTTTACTCCCTAATTCTAATTTTTTTAAAGTGATTGATGAGGAGGCGGAGACAGACTCTCCCAGGCATCCATATGGGGATCCACCTGGCAAGCCCTCTACCAGGTGATGCTCTGCCTATTTGAGCTGCTGCTCGTTGCTTGGCAACCAAGCTATTTTAATGGCTGAGGTAAGGCCATGGACCCATACTCAGTGCCTAGGGACAACTTTGCTCAAACCATTGGAGCCATGACTGAGGGATGGGAAAAGGGGTGAGGGGAGAAGCAAATGGTCGCTTCTCCTGTGTGACCGGGATTGAACCTGGGACTTCCACAAGCCAGGCCAGTGCTCTACCGCTGAGCCAACTAGCCAGGGCCTAAAATTTTTAATATAGAATTGGAAGTCTTCTACGACTGGGCAGGAAATAGCCATGCTCACTTCTCTTATAACAGCGGTTCTCAACCTGTGGGTCTTGACCCCGGCGGGGGTCGAACGACCAAAACACAGGGGTCGCCTAAAGCCATCAGAAATACATATTTTATTTAAAAATGTATTGTATAATAAATATGTATTTTCCAATAGCTTTAGGCGACCCCTGTGTTTTGGTCGTTCTACCCCCGCCGGGGTCGCGACCCACAGGTTGAGAACCGCTGTCTTATAAGCTCTCATGGGCAGGTTTTGGTCTGTAGATTCTTCCACTCAGGTGACTCATCAATATGCTCCCATCTTCTCTGCGCCCACTACATATTCATTAAACTCTCTTCTATTGATGTTCAAATTCTTTAATTTTTTAGACATTTTATTTATTGATTTCAGAGAGAGGAAAGAGAAAGACAGAGAGAATGGAAGGGGAAGAGTGGGAAGCATCAATTCGTAATAGCTGCTGCTTTTTTTTTTCTTTTTGTGAGAGAGGGAGGGACAGACAGAGACAGAGACAGG
The DNA here is from genome assembly GCF_036850765.1 of Saccopteryx bilineata. Classification (NCBI taxonomy): domain Eukaryota; kingdom Metazoa; phylum Chordata; class Mammalia; order Chiroptera; family Emballonuridae; genus Saccopteryx; species Saccopteryx bilineata. The sequence continues at coordinate 92,068,243 of NC_089495.1, read as the reverse complement.
AAGCGAGAGAGATGAGAAGCATCAAGTCATAGTTGCGGTACTTTAGTTGTTCATTGATGGCTTTCTCATATGTGCTTTGACATGGGGGTTGTGGGGAGCTCCAGCCTAGTCAGTGACCCCTTGTTCAAGCCAGAGACCATGTGGTCATGTCTATGATCCCATGCTTAAGCTGGTGACCCCAGACTCAAGATGGTCACCCCAGGCTCAAGTCGGCAATCGTGGGGTTTTGAACCTGGGTCCTCAGCATATCAGGCCTTTGTGTCCACTGTGCCACCATCTGGTCAGGCAGCAATTGCTTCTAGTATGGGCCTTGACCAGGAAAGCCCAGGGTTTCGAACCGGCAACCTCAGCATTCCAGGTCAATGCTTACTCCACTGTGCCACCACAGGTCAGGTGATGTTCAACTCTTTATATTCTTTTATAAACATATTTTTCTATTTCTACTTTATTAATATTTCAATAAATTTTTGAGAAAAAAAGGGTGGTAAACCTTTTAACCCAGTTTGCTATAGTGGAATAGAATTAACCCTATTTATCTACAAAACAGTTAATAAAATCTTATAAAATAGCTAAATTAAGAAATAAATTAATGGTTTGAGGTGAGTGTGATTGCATTTATTTTCTATTGCTGTCATACAAAGTACCACAAACTAGGCTAAGAAAAACAAAAATTTATCTTACTGTTCTAGAGGTCAGAAGTTCAAAATGGGGTTTTCCAGGCTAAAATTAAGGTGCCAGTAGAGCCATAATCCTTACTGGAAACTCAAGGGGAGAATTCATGTCTGTATTCATGTAAGTTGTTTGTTGAACTTACATCTGCTGTTATAGATTAAGGTCCCCATTTTCTCACTGTCATCTGAAGGCTAGTCTCAGCTTTTAGAGACCACTGTGTGCCTTGCTCCATGGCCCTCTTCCATCATCTTCAAACCCAGCCACAGCCGACCACATCCCTCTCATGCTTCAAATCTTGCCTGCCTCTTTGTAAATCATTGCATCTCTCACTGATTCTTCAGTCTTCACCTTCTGCTTTGAAGAGCCCACCTCTTTTTGGGTAATGGGTATGCAACAGAATTGAATGACAAGATAACCTGGATATGTTTTCTTTGAATATATGTACCCTGATTTATTGATGTCACCACATTAAAATAAAAATTTATTTATATAAAAAAAGAGTCCACCTCAATAATTATGTAAGTATAACCTCCTTCCTTTAAGTGAGCTGAATAGCAACTCTAATTCCTCTGTACTCTTAATTATCCTTTGCCATGTAAGAAAACGTTCACAGATTCCAGGGATATAAACATGGATGTCTTTGGGAGGCCATTATTCTGCCTTCCACAGTGATCAGTATCCATTGCCATGCACTGGACAAGGCAATTAATTGTGTAATTCTACTTATTTGGGAAGGTCTATAGAAAATGATGGAAAGGCCTCAGAAAGACTGTGAGGAGGTGAGGAAGTATACTTAACTGAGAAGAGAAAGGTATCATGTAAGTGAAAGTGAAAAAGGAAATACTGAGCATTAATTCTTATCATATAATCATATATGCCATAATCATATAATGTATAATTATAATTCTTAATATTAATTCTGAATAACTTTTTTCATTTTTGCATTTTTAAAATTTATGATTTTAATTTGTGTCTATATAGATTCAAGTGTTCCACCCAATATATCTCCCCCACCCCTTTATTCCCCCTCAGCCCCCCATGCCCCCTCCCCCCAAATGTCTGTCCCCCTTCCCTCTAAAGATTTGCTGTCCTATTCTCTATAATGTTGTTATGTATATATAATTTTATTAATCTCTTTTACTTCTCTGATCCCATCTTCTCTTCTACTTTCCCTCTGACCACTTTCCCTCTGGTCCCTTTGATCCCACCTCTGCCTCTGTTCCATTGCTCAGTTCACATTGTTCATTGGATTTCTCAGATGAGTGAGGTCATATCTTTCTCTGCCTGGATTATTTCACTCAGCATGATAGTTTCCAGGTCCATCCATGTTGTCACAAAAGGTAAGCTTTCCTTCTTCCTCAAGGCCGTGTAGTATTCCATTGTGTATATGTATCACTGCTTTTTAAAATTTATTTAATTTATTGTGTTTACATAGATTCTAGTGTTGCCCCGATTGCATCTCCCCTCCCCTGTATTCCCCTCAACATCTCCCTTGCCCCCCTTTCAACAGCTCTCTCCTCTCTTCCCTTCAGGTCTAATTCCATTCCTCAGTTCACATTGTTCCTTGGATTCCTCAGATAAGTGGGGTCATATGATATTTTTCTTTCTCTGCCTGGCTTATTTCACTTAACATAATAGTTTCCAGGTCCATCCATGTTGTTGCAAAAGGTAAGATTTCATTCATCCTCATGGCCGCGTAGTATTCCATTGTGTATATACACCACCGCTTTTTAATCCACTTGTCCACTGACGGACACTTGGGCTGTTTCTAAATCTTGGCTATTGTAAACAATACTGCCTGACCTGTGGTGGTGCAGTGGATAAAGCATCGACCTGGAACACTGAGGTCGCCGGTTCAAAACCCTGGGCTTGCCTGACCAGGTGGTGGCGCAGTGGATAGAGCGTAGGACTGGGATGCGGAGGACCCGGGTTCAAGACCCCAAGGTCTCCAGCTTGAGCATAGACTCATCTGGTTTGACCAAAGCTCACCAGCTTTGACCCAAGATCTCTGGCTCAAGGGGTTACTCGGTCTGCTGAAGGCCCACAGTCAAGGCACATGTGAGAGAGCAATCAATGAACAACTAAGGTGTTGCAACATGCAACGAAAAACTAATGATTGATGCTTCTCATCTCTCCATTCCTGTCTGTCTATCCCTCTCTCTGACTCTTTCTCTGTCTCTGTAAAAAAAAAAAAAAAAAAAAAAAAAAAAAAAAAAAAAAAATTAAAACAAACAAACAAAAAAAAACCCCCTGGGCTTGCCTGGTCAAGGCACATATGGGAGTTGAAGCTTCCTGGTCCTCTCTTCTCTCTCTCTCTCTCTCTCTTTCTCTCTCTCCTCTCTAAAATGAATAAATAAACCATTAGTAAACAATACTGCCATAAACATGGGGGTGCGTTTCTTTTTTTGAATTAGTGATTTGGTATTCATGTGATATACAGTGGTACCTTGAGATACAAGTTTAATTTGTTCTGTAACTGAGCTCATAAGAGAGTCAACTTGTATATCAAACAAATTTCTCCCATTTAAAATAACTTAAATAGATTTAATCCATTCCAGCCCTGTGAAACATCCCCAAATCATCCTAAATTATGAAAAAAGACATGTTTTTAATTAAGAAACACACATGTATACTTTACCAATGCATAAAAAAATATATGAAATAAAAGAAAAAAGTGTTATTTAGTACTGTATTCTTACCTTGGAGACAGACAAGTGCGGCTAATAGAGGTGAATGGCTGAGGAGGAGGGAGGGAGGAAGGGATGCAGGCACTGTAGACACGGAAACTAAAACTGCACTTACTTTTTTTTTTATTAATTTTAATGGGGTGACATTGATGAATCAGGGTACATAGGTTCATAGAAAACATCTCTAGGTTATTTTGACATTTGATTATGTTGCATACCCATCACCCAAAGTCATACAGTCTTCCATCACCTTCTCTGGTTTTCTTTGTGCCCCTCCTCTCCCCCCACTCCCTCTCCCCCCCCCCCGTAACCACCACACTCTTGTCCATGTCTCTGAGTCTCATTTTTATGTCCCATCTATGTATGGAATCATACAGTTCTTAGTTTTTTCTGATTTACTTATTTCACTCAGTATAATGTTATCAAGGTCCATCCATGTTGTTGTAAATGATCCAATGTCATCATTTCTTATGGCTGAGTAGTATTCCATAGTGTATATGTACCACATCTTCTTTATCCAGTCTTCTATTGAAGGGCTTTTTGGTTGTTTTCATGTCTTGGCCACTGTGAACAATGCTGCAATGAACATGGGGCTGCATGTGTCTTTACGTGCCAGAGTAAAACTGCACTTTCTTAACACTAAATGTAAACTAAAACTGCATTTTCTTTACTTTAAACAAAACTAAAACTGCACTTTCTTTACTTAAAATAAAACCACAAAAACTTAATTGTAAAAAAATGCACTTTCTTAACTTTAAACTTAACCTAAGCTTAATATTACGTATTTTTCATTCAATCATCACCTGTTTTTGCCTTTTTGGCTGCACTTTTGGCACTTTCACTTGCAGGGCTTTTGAATAAAATCCTATCCAAAGAGGTTTGTTTTTGCTTGCCTTTTTAAATGTTACGGAAATGTGACAAACAAGTATCATTAAAAAGTGCTGAAGCATGACCAGTTATTCCAACTCGTATCTCGAAATTTCACTTGGATCTTGAACAAAAATACAGACCAAGTCACAGCCTGTATCTTAAAAAAATTTGCATGTTGGTCTGCTCATATCTCAAGGTACCATTGTATTCCTAAAAGTGGGATAGCTGGGTCAAAGGGCAGTTCCATTTTTAATTTTTTCAGGAATCTCCATACTGTTTTCCACAGTGGCTGCACCAGTCTGCATTCCCACCAGCAGTGCAGGAGGGTTCCCTTTTCTCCACATCCTCACCAGCACTTATTCTGTGTTGTTTTGTTGATGAGCGCCATTCTGACTGGTGTGAGGTGACATCTCATTGTGGTTTTAATTTGTATTTCTCTAAAGATTAGTGATGTTGAGCATTTTTTCATATGCCTATTGGCCATCTGTATGTCCTCTTTGGAGAAGTGTCTATTCGTTTCTTTTGCCCATTTTTTGATTCCTGGTGTTGAGTTTTATAAGTTCGTTATAAATTTTGGTTATTAACCCCTTATCAGACTTATTGGAGAATGTATTCTCCCATTGTGTGGGTTGTCTTTTTATTTATTTTTTATTTTTTTTAAATTATTTTTATTTATTTATTCATTTTAGAGGAGAGAGAGAGAGAGAGAGAGAGAGAGAGAGAGAGAGAGAGAGAAGGGTGTGGGGGGGAGCAGAAAGCATCAACTCCCATATGTGCCTTGACTGGGCAAGCCCAGGGTTTTGAACCAGTGACCTCAGCATTCCAGGTTGACACTTGAACCACTGCGCCACCACAGGTCAGGCCTCTTTTTATTTTGTTAATGGTGTCTTTTGCTGTACAAAAGCTTTTTAGTTTCATATACTCCCATTTGTTCCTCCTGTACTTTATTTCACTTGCCCATGGAGATAAATCAGCAAAAATATTGCTATGAGAGATATCAAATAGTATACTGCCTATGTTTTCTTCCACAAAGTTTATGGTTTCATGACTTACATTAAGTCTTTTATCCATTTTGAGTTTATTTTTGTGAATGGTGTAAGTTGGTGATCCACTTTCATTTTTTTTGCAAGTACTTGTCCAATTTTCCCAACACTGTTTGTTAAAGAGACTGTCTTTACTCCATGGTATGCTCTTACCTCCTTTGTCAAATATCAGTTGTCCATAAAGGTGTGGGTTTATTTCTGGGTTCTCTGTTCTGTTCCATTGTTCTTAAGCAAGTACCAAGCTGTTTTGAGTACGATGGCCTTGTAGTATAACTTGATATCAGGGATACCCCCACTTTATTGTTCTATTTCAGGATTGCTGAGGCTATTCATGTTCTTTTTTGGTTCCATATAAATTTTTGGAATATTTGTTCTATATTCTTGAAGTATGCCATTGGTATTTTAATAGGAACTGCATTGAATTTATAGATTGCTTTGGGTAATATAGACATTTTAATGATTTTTATTCTTCCTATCATGAATACAGTATATGCTTCCACTTGTTTGTATCTTCCTTGATTTCCTTTATCAATGTTTTATAATTTTCCAAGTACAAGTCTTTAACCTCTTTGGTTAAATTTACTCCTAGGTACTTTATTTTTTTGGTTGCAATAGTGAAGGGGATTGTTTCCTTAATTTCTTTTTCTGACAGTTAATTGTTGGTATATAAAAATGCCACTGATTTCTGAGTATTAATTTTATGTCTTGCCACCTTGCTGAATTCATTTATCTGGTCCAGTAGTTTTTTTACTGTGACTATATACAGTATCATCAGCAGCAAATAATGATAGTTTTACTTCTTCTTTTCCAATTGGATGCCTTTTATTTATTCTTCTCATCTGATTGCTGTGGCTAGGACTTCCAGAACTACGTTGAATAAGAGTGGTGAAAGGGGTAATCCCTGCCTTGTTCCTGATCTTAAGGGGATTGCTTTTAATTTTTTCCCATTGAGTATGATGTTGGCAGTGGATTTGTTATAGATGGCCTTTATCATGTTGAGGTATGTTCCCTGTATCCCCACTTTGCTTGGAGTTTTTATCATAAATGGGTGCTGGATTTTGAATGCTTTTTTTGTATCTATTGATACTGTCATGTGATTTTTATCCTTTCTTTTGATAATGTGTTGAATCACATTGACTGATTTGGGGATATTGTACCAACCTTGTCTCCCTAAAATAAATCCCACCTGATCATGATGTACGATTTTTTTTTTCATGTATTGCTGGTTCCAGTTTGCTAATATTTTGTTGAGGATTTTAGCATCTAAGTTCATCAGGGATATTGGCCTATAGTTTTCTTTCTTTGTAGTATCTTTGCTTGGATTTGGAATCAGTATTATGCTCGCCTCATAAAAGGAGTTTGGAAGTTTTCACTCCTCTTGAATTTTTTGAAATAGTTTGAGAAGAATAGGCGTTAGTTCTTTGAATATTTGGTAAAATTCGCCTGTGAAGCCATCTAGCCAAGGGCTTTTGTTTCTTGGGAGCTTTTTGATAACTGTTTCAATCTCATTTGTTGTAATCAGTCTGTTTAGGTTTTCTTATTCTTCTATATTGAATTTTGAAAGATTATATGTTTCGAGGAATTTGTCCATATCACCTAGGTTGTCTAATTTTATGGCATACAGTTCTTCATAGTATTTTCTTACAATCCTTTCTATTTCTGCTATGTCAGTTGTTACTTCTCCTCTTTCATTTCTAATTTTATTTATTTGAGTCCTCTCTCTTTTTTTCTTGGTGAGTCTGGTAAAAGGTTCATCTATCTTGTTTACCTTTTTAAAAAACCTGCTCTTGGTTTCATTGATCCTCTGTATTGTTTTTTTAGCCTCTATGTCATTTATTTCTGCTCCAATCTTTATTATTTCCTTCCTTCTACTTCTTCTCGGTTTTACTTGCTGTTCTTTTTCTAATTCTTTTAGATGCAGGGTCAAGTTGTTTATATGAGCTTTTTCTAGCTTCTTAAGGTTTGCCTGTAATGCTATGAACTTCCCTCTCAGGACTGCTTTTGCTGTGTCCCATAAATTTTGAGTTGTTGTATGTTCGTTTTCATTTGTTTCAAGAAAATTTTTGATTTCTTCCTTGATCTCATTGTTAACCCATTTATTATTTAATAACATGCTATTTAGTTTCCAAGTGTTTGAGTTGTTTTCAGTTTTTTTACTTAGTTGATTTCTAGTTTTATGCTATTGTGATCTGAGAAGATGCTTGATATGATTTCAATCTTCTTAAATTTGTTGAGATTCATTTTGTGTCCTAGCATGGTACATTCCTATAGAGAATGTACTGTTAGCACTTGAAAAGAATGTATATTCTGCTGCTTTAGGATGAAAGGTTCTGAAGATATCTATTAAATCCAGTTGATCTAGTGTATCCTAATGTATGATCTAGTGTATTAAAATCCCCTACTATTATAGTATTGCTATTGATCTTGCTCTTTATAACCATCAAAATCTGCTTTATATATTTTGGTGCTCTTATATTAGGTGCATAGATATTTATAATGGTTATATTTTCCTGTTGGATTGCTCCCTTTATCATTATGTAGTGACCTTCTTTAACCCTCCACCCTGCCAGGTGGGACTGTGCTCATGCCCTGGCCTCAGTTGTGGCCAGCCCCAGCTTCTACACCCACAGGAATGTTCTATGTCTCAAGATATTCTACTTATAACTAATTAAAATATTCTTATAGCAGAACTCTAAAATTTGTCTTATTTACAAGTTAAGTCATAGTTAACAAAAAGAAATGCATATTACTGGGATTAAAAATAATTGAAGAAAAGAATTTGGTAGTACGATATGCAAAGATGTTTCTGGCTAAAATGAAAATATTTCCAATATAACTACAATGAACCCTGAGACTTCAAAATATGTTTCTGTAGAGAGCGTATGTATGAAGATAGTAAAATAACAATTTACTGACGTTTACTGAAAATGGTGATTTTGTTTTATAAAATTTAACTGTCCCCTAAAATATGAAAATCAGACCATTTATTAAATCCTTGTTTCCACATATTCAGTATGATAAAGCCAATGTCATGATCTATAAAGTATTAAGTATTGTTTTCTACATCATAAAGAAGAAAGATGTTTTTCACAGAATAGTATTTCTATTAATGAAGTTTTAGAACTTTATTGCTAATACATACAGCCTAGAATGGAAGGAAATTTGGCAAATGAAAAAAGTTGATTTTTCAAAATGTTTATAGGTAACATTTTCTATTTACTTGGCATAGGAGAAAACGTACTTTAAAAATATTTGTTTATTTTTATGTCATTTGTATGATTAAATATATTAGCATTAATAAATAAATTTGCATTTACATTGTATATTTCTATCTCTGTAAAAAACTGAATTACTAATTGATACTTGTTTCTAATGCCAGATAAAGTAAAGCTAAGGGATAGGTTTAGACTTGCCTTTAAAGTTGACTATTTGCCAATTCTGCTGTACTAGGTAGACAAAAATAAATAAATATTTTTTTGTTTTTACTGATGAACGTAGAGGTGAACACAATTCATCCACAATGCTAAGCTGACTATACACAGGGAGGGGCAAAAGTAGGTTTATAGTTGTGATACATTAAACACAAGTTTATTCGTGTATTATTATTTCTTAATTATTGTATTATTTTCCATGAGAACAGCTCTAAACCTATTTTTCTTACCCTGTTTATAGTGTCTATTGAGGTTTCATATTGCTAAGAAATGTACCTTGAACATGCTTAAATATACACGTGAACATTGAAAGCTATTCTGAATATAAATGTGCTGGGGTTTCCTACAAATTGCAGAACTCAGTACGTGATTAAAATAAACAGTTAATGGAGCTCACCAGCTTTAAATATGTACTTAATGCTCATATTTACAGTTCACAATAGCAAAAGTTACTCAAAGTAGATTTTAAACTTTAGGAATGTTAACCTTATTTAACAAAATTTCTTTGTTCAGAATGGATTTTCTAGGCAATACTATTTTTTAATGCCTACATTATCATCCTGACATCAAATGATGATTCCAGGTTTATCAGTATTTTTATAATGTCAGAGTTTTAGTATTTTTGAAATTAAAAAAATTTTTTTAGACTTTATTCATTTTGAGAGAGAGAGAGAGAAGAGAGAAGGGGAGGGGGAGCACAAAGCGTCAACTCACATATGTGCCTTGACCAGGCAGGCCCGAGGTTTCGAACTGATGACCTCAGCGTTCCAGGTCAACAGTTTATTCACTGCACCACCACAGGTCAGGCAGAATTTTAGTATTTTAATTATGAATTCTTAGAAACATGAATTCATTCTTCTTTGCTAACCTTAACATCTTTTCTTTTACAAAGGAATATGTAATTTTATTTTAAGCAGAATAGAGTCGATATTTATGCTCTTAAAATTACCATTTGTTTCATCTTGTACCTTTTATAAAGGGTGTTAAATTTATTGAGAAAAGTCAGTTTATTTTAGGACTTTATCAAGAAGAGAATGACTAAGTGTCTCCTATTTTTTAACTACATTTTTGAAGACTTACATGCCAGCTGAAAAAATAAAAATAAAACCCTATGAGAAATTTCACTATTTTATGTTTCATAGCCTTAAATTTTCTACTATGGTGGACCCTTAACCATAACCCTGCAAATTCCTCATTTTTCCAAATACCATCATGATGCCTAATTTTTGCCATAATATGGCTATATGAATTGATATCACAACGGTTTTGTGTTTATGGATTGCTTTGTAAATGGGCATAAAAGTTGCTTAAACACAGAGGTAATTTGAATATAAGGACCACAGTACAGAAACAGATATACACTAAATCTGTGGTATTAAATTTCCATGAAGGGAGAGGTGATTAGTTATAAAATGTCTAAGAAGCCTCTGGGGGCAGTGATAATGACACAGGATAGTAAGCTAGTCTTAGCTACCAGCTAATGACAGCCACCTTATAGTACAAATGCCCCTAGCAACATTACAAATTACAATATGGCATGAAAATTTGGAGTCATTAATAATTATTCAAATATATGAATGCTTGAGAAAAATTTATTAGGTATGATTTCCCAAGGTAAAACTTTATAACTGAGCCTGACCTGTGCTGGTGCTGTGGATAAAATGTCAACCTGGAACACTGAGGATGCTAGTTTGAAACCCTGGGCTTGCCTGGTCAAGGCACATATGGGAGCTGATGCTCCCTGATCCTCTTCCCCTTCTCTTTCTCTCTCTCTCTCTCTCTCTCTCCTCTCTCTCTATCTCTCCTCTCTCTAACAACGAATGAAAAAAACAAAAACAAAAACAAAACGCTTTATAACTGAATACTACTTGTAAAATTAAATAGAAGCTTTCAGGAAAGGGTTGGGAAATTTGGGTCAGCAAGAGAAATGTAGAGGTTTAATGTGATATACCAGGAAAGCCCTGCGGTGGATTAGAGATTTAGATATGAGTTCTAATTGTTCCACATCGCTTCTCCTGAGCCTCATTTATCTTTCTACTAAATGAAATATGTACTCAACCCATCTGAGCCACATTCCTGGCAGAACTTTAATGAACAAAAAACCCTGAAGACACCAGCAGGAGAGGGTCAGTTGTAGCATGAGGTATGAGGCCTCCTTCATTTTAGATTTAGAAGGAAGAGTTAGGTCTTGAGTTGGCTTAACCATTGCTTTCTGTTTTTTGTGTTAAACTCTCTGTTTATTATTCTGATTTCCGGTCTGCTCTATTTCCTCTAAAACAACAGCTCCTCTGACTTTTGACTTTGCCTGTTATCAAAACCACTGCACATATAAAATGTGTTTTATGACTATTGGCTTACTGTCTGTGTTACTATCTTCTGTCCAACCACCTAGATTTACTGTTCACCCTCCTTCATCCAGCTCTGTGTCCCAGAAGGTTGACCTGCATAGACTTTATCTGTGAATTCCGTTGCCTCCTAGCTTTCAGCCAAGGGGAACTTTATTAGGGGATTGGACAGAAATAGGATGATGAGCTTGAAGCACTGATTCTCCCAATTGTCCCCATAGCACAAATTATATATGAGGCAATAATAACCCTGTAGAAAGTGAAAATTGGTACTTAGGACCAAAATTTTTTAGCTAGTTACAATGTTTTGTGGCTCTACAAAGGGTCACAGTACAGAAACAGATACACACGAAATCTGTGGTACTAAACTTCCATGGGAGGAGAGGTGATTGGGTGTAAAATGTCTAAGAAGCCTCCAGGGGCAGCAATGACGACACATTGTCCTACAGAATCAGTATGACTTGACTGCATCCTCCAGCTCAAGGTCACAGCTGTTCTAAAATGATGGGCTAGGTAGAAAGATAGAAACGAGAGATGGTAGGAGAGATTAAGGCATCCTCTTAATTCACTTTATTCAGAAGTTAAAAAAAGAGAGAGAGAATTAAAGCTTCGAAAGAAAGAAGAGAAAGGCTTTTTTCCTCTTTTTTCCAACCTCAATTCCTGCACTTAATATTTTATATGTATATTCTTTCCCCCAGAGTAAACCTTCACATATAAATCAATTCACACCACGGCAGGGGTCCCCAAACTATAGCCCGCGGGCCACATGCGGCCCCCTGAGGCCATTTATCCGGCCCCTACCGCACTTCCGGAAGGGGCACCTCTTTCATTGGTGGTCAGTGAGAGGAGCATAGTTCCCATTGAAATACTGGTCAGTTTGTTGATTTAAATTTACTTGTTCTTTATTTTAAATGTTATATTTGTTCCCGTTTTGTTTTTTTACTTTAAAGTAAGATATGTGCAGTGTGCATAGAGATTTGTTCATAGTTTTTTTTATAGTCCGGCCCTCCAATGGTCTGAGGGACAGTGAACTGGCCCCCTGTGTAAACAGTTTGGGGATCCCTGCACCACGGTTTTCTGATCCCTTATATAAACAAGAGGGAGTTTTAATAAACATTAACTTATGCAGTGTGTTATAATTTACATAGCTCTTTCAGTGATATATTCTTATTTTTCTCTCAAAATTACTTTTTATTACCATTATAGATGAGGACTCCAGATACAGATCACCTATGTAACCCATCCAAGATCATAGCTAGTAAATAATAGTCCAAAGAGTCAAATATTGTTTAAAAGTAGATTTTGTGCTTTTTTTTATTTCAACAAGTTGCCTCAGGATATTGATATTTGCTACTGAGTAGAAGGTAGTCATACACAGAGAAAAAATTCCAAAATCCAGATAAGAATCATTCTATCTTAAATTAGTTCTTTGTCTTAAATGTTAGATTCTTAGGCGTTATAAAAAAAAATAGAAGGCACTAACATTTAAGGAACTTTTAAAGGATATTTTATTGATAAAATATATATATATGTTTTATAGAGCATTATGAATATATAAATAGATATGGATGAGGAAAATTCCAACTCCAGTACAATAGTGAAGATTTGACCATATAATAATTTATGAAAAATAATCCCAAATAATATAATGTTCAGAGGGGAAAAAATTGTTTAAAAGCTAGAAGTACCAAGGAAGTATTCAATCTAACAAATTTTAATAAAAATCCAGGACATTTTTAAACTTCTTCAGAAGTGAGAACTCTACAGAATAAGTGACATGTACCACTGGAAGATTTTGACACATAAAATCTGTATGGGAAACGAGAAGATGACAAGGAAGCAAAGTGAACACATCAGATAAGACAAGACCTTAGTTGAAATTATATGTGTTTTCAAGGGAGCAAATCATTCTAATAATATAAAGGATTAACACTAATCAGTAGGATGTTAACAAATATACCAGGGGGAGGAGATACAAAAAAAAGGAAGTAAGTTTGCTAATAAATGAGGACAAGCATGAAATTAATTATGTCTCTTAGATGCCTATGACAACTGAAGTTGCTTTTTTTTTAATCTCTCATTAACAAGAAAAATGAAATGGAATTTGTGCAATTTAGAAATAATAAAGATCTTGTCAAAGTAATAACTGATAATACATGATAAGGAATTTAGGTATTCTGGACACACATAAGTCAACAGCCAAATATAACAAGCTGGTCAGAGATGAAAAGCAATTAGACGCAGGGCCTATTGGGTTCCTTGCAAATCTCATTGTTAAAAACAAATGGATATCTTTAGAACTAATTTATTGAAAGGAATTTTTTACTGCTGAAGAAAAAGATCAAGGAACTAAAGTGAGAAGAATGACCATCGGGGAGATATATAATAGCAAAACAGCAGCTTCACCACTGCAGGAGAGAAAATGTACATATCAGGGGGGAAAATGGTGCCAAGAAAAATGAATAACAGCACATTATCAGGATAAAAAAAATCCTATTCAGATTTATAATTTTATAGAATTATCTAGAAGATGTCTAGTACTTCAACATTAATAATATTTTTGTGCAGTCTGCCTGAACTTTATGTTGGACAAAAATGAATTTGATTCAGATAAAATGTAGTCAAGAGGAATCAGAGCATTCTGAATGTAGTAAAGATTATAAAATGAAAATATATCAGATATTTTTCATAGAAGCAACTTGAATTTATCAGGGAAAAAACATAGTAGTTATGGACTCAACTTTTAACAATGCTGTTTTAGCAAAATCAAAATAAAGATTTCTATCATTCCAGCTATTTGATATTTAAAAATATTAAATATAATATTTTTGAGTCAGAGTTATAATTTTTTAAAAGAAATTCATGGTTTTGCTGCTATTCATAGCTTAACATTTTTAAATATGTTTGTCAGCTAGATGAACTTCATAGAAGTACATTACAGAACAAAATTCAACAAATAGGACTTTTAAATTTATATTCATTTTTTATGGCTATGTAATATTCCAAGGTATCTTCTACTTTGTTATTTTAAGTAGGTATATTTAAGTAATCTGTGTTTATATAGAAAACAGTGTTTATATAAAAATTATTTTTATTATCAGTTCATAAAGAATGCCTTTGAAAGAATTACTGATGTTTGAAAAATATCCTATGTTAAAATATTTTTATCTATAAAACAATCATATGCATGGATTTGTCTTTTCTGCCTGCTTCTACACACACACACACACACACACACACACACATACACACACACTAGAGAACCAAGTGTATCAATGCATTAAAATAAAATATCAAGGCCATGATAATTATTTCAATTCTAAAGAATCCAAAATATAGTTTGTTTTCACCAAATACCAAATTACTGGTTAAATTCATGAATCTATTCACGCAACCGCTTGCTTAACTGCCAGTGAAATAGTCTTATTGAATCGACTGTTTATTAGTCAAATTGTTTGATCTGGTAGTCTAGTATAGATATTATTATACCTGGGCTCCTTCCCTTCAGAGAAACAAGATACACACCTCTTTAGCAAAGCAGACTAACCTCTTAGCAGCAGATACAGAGGTAATTCTCATGTTCTCCACAGTGATCTGACTCTTATCAGCCAGGTCTGAACAGCAAGAGATTATATTAAAAGAAATTATCCAGAGACTAAATATTCCAAATTCCCTTGAAAATTCAAACAATTCTGCAAGGAACAGGTATGGCAGAAAGAGAAGTCTCAGAGGAATAGGTTCTAGAGAGTCTATTAGTTTATAGAAGAAAAAGATCCAAAATGTGAAACATAATTCATTAGTTGCACTAACTATTAATGACTGTGCTTTCTTGGGGCCAAGCTATTATAAACATTACTGCATAACTTCAAAAAGTCATTCAATTATTCCTGACAGTTGTTTTTTTTTTCCTCTTTGAATCTGGAAACGGGGAGAGACAGTCAGACAGACTTCCGCATGCGCCCGACCGGGATCCACCCGGCACGCCCACCAGGGGCGACGCTCTGCCCACCAGGGGGCGATGCTCTGCCCCTCCGGGGCGTCGCTCTGCCGCGACCAGAGCCACTCTAGTGCCTGGGGCAGAGGCCAAGGAGCCATCCCCAGCGCCCGGGCCATGTTTGCTCCAATGGAGCCTTGGTTGCGGGAGGGGAAGAGATAGACAGAGAGGAAGGAGGGGGGGGGGGGGGTGGAGAAGCAAATGGGTGCTTCTCCTATGTGCCCTGGCCGGAAATCGAACCCGGGTCCCCCGCACTCCAGGCCTGACAGTTTTTAAAGACCCCAAATCTTTAGTTAAATCAAAGTACATTTTCTTATTTATTATGAAATAAAATCTGTGTCGATGAAATGTTTTTACTTATAAATATTTCTACTTAATCTAAACATTCAGCTATCACATCCTGCAAATTCCAAACAGCACTAAGGTGAAAAGCTGGAGTAACACCTAAATCAAAACATTGAAAGGAATGACAGTCTCATGGGGGCAGAGAGACCATATAAGTAAAATAAAAAGTAAAAATAAATTATTAGTAGAAAGACAAGTAACAAGCATGGAGAAATTTTCTGTGATGGCTTATAAAGTATAATAAGAAGACTATAAAAAATGAGCTAAGACTATGATGAGTGAATCTGGATAAGGGATAAAAATGGCCAGTACATATGAAAAAAATTTTAATAAAAATTATTGCCTGACCTGTGGTGGCGCAGTGGATAAAGCGTCGACCTGGAAATGCTGAGGTCGCCGGTTCGAAACCCTAGGCTTGCCTGGTCAAGGTACATATGGGAGTTGATGCTTCCAGCTCCTCCCCCCTTCTGTCTCTCCTCTCTCTCTGTCTCTCCCTCTCCTCTCTAAAATGAAAAAAAAAAAAATTAAAAAAAGATGGTATTTAAAAAAAAAAGAAAGGTTAAAAAAATTATTAACCTAATAATTAAAGGTATACAAAGTAATATATCAATTTGATGTTATTTTTGGTCCATTGAGGATAACAGAAAAAAGTAACACCTATAACTGAACAGAGTGTGGATAAACTAGGCCTTTCATACATTGAAGGATAGATGAAAACCAAAATTGGAACAACCAAAGGAATGATTCTTCTTTTACCTCAACTATAAAAAGAAAGAATTTGGCAAAATTTCTAAATGTAAAGTGTGCATACACTTTGACCTAGAAAATCTGTTTCTAGGGCATTTCATTAAAGAAATTATTTTATGGCCCTGGCCAGTTGGCTCAGCGGTAGAGCGTCGGCCTGGTGTGCAGGGGACCCGGGTTCGATTCCCGGCCAGGGCACATAGGAGAAGCGCCTGCGAGCAGTAGTTTGGGGACCCCTGCTCTAAACACTATAGCATCCCAATTATTTACATAGTATTTACATTGTTTCAAGTAATATAAGTAATCTAGAGATGATTAAAAGTATACAAGAGAATGTGATAGGTTGTATGGAAATAGTACATTTTTTATAACAGACTTGAGCATCTGCAGATTTTAGTATCTTCAAGGGGGGAACCAACTCTTCATAGATACTGAGGGATGATTATATTCATATCTGCATTTTTATACTGGTAAAAATTTGGCAACAATCAAAATATCCATCAAAAGGGAATAAGGTAAATAAATTCTGGAGTAACCATATAATGGAATATTATGTAGCAATTAAAAATGTTTATGGAGAACAGGTTCATAATATAACTAGTCATATTAACCCAGGTTCTGTCGCCACCTATCACTGAATCAATGCATTTATTGGCTCAAGAAGACTACAAATACAACAGGTATCTGTTTGTGAATAACAACTGAAACTTAGTCAAGAAGTTTTAGGTTTGCAAGAGTTGAATTTTGTGAGAGAGACGCTTAGTTTTGAAAAGTTTGGCTCTGCATATTAGAAGCCAAAGCCTGAAGTGTTAAGAACAAATGGTAGATTTGGGAGAACGATTGAACAGTCCTTCTCTCCGGGCAGGGCAACAAGTTTTTTGTTTTGTTTTGTTTGTGTTTGTTTGTTTATTTGTTTTTAATAAAGACTAGAGTAATAGACTTGGCTGCTGCTGGTGTTCTTTGAGAAGAAATATTGAACTCTGTATCCCTGTTGGTGAAGCTTTAAAGGTAGGGTGAGTGGGGACAATAGAAGTCCAGTTTTTATTGGGTGGCGGCACCAATGGAAAGAGTACCTGTTTTACTTCATTAGATATAGCCTAGGGACAATTTAGGCCCTTTAAAAGAAGTCTGTGTTTGATATTTATATTAATTTCCTATTGCTGCTATAACAAATTTCAACAAAGTGAGTGACTTAAGACAATACATATATGTCATAATTCCAGCTTTAGAAGTCCAAAATTAGTCTCAATGGGCTAAAATAAAAGTGGTTGGAAGGGCTGCATTCTTTCTGAAAGAGTTAGGGAAGAATCTGTTTTTTGCCTCTTCTAGCTTCTATAGGCTGCCTACTTTCCTTGGCTCATAACCCCTTCCTTCATCTCTACAGCCAGCAGAGCAGCTTCTTCCAGTCTCTCTCTCTGCTTTATATCATTGTATCTTCTTTTCTGTTTCTGATCATCCTGCTTTCCTCTTATAAGGGCCTTCTAAGGCCCTTTCCTCTTGTTGCGCTCACCAGGATAATCTAGTATAATGTTCATATCAAGATCTTTAACTTAGCCTGACAGGCAGTGGTGCAGTAGATAGAGTGTCAGCCTGGGACACAAAGGACTCGGGTTCGAAACCCCAAGGTCGCCAGCTTGAGCGTGGGCGCGCTCACCCAGCTTAAGCACGGGCTCACCAGCTTGAGTGCAGTGTCACTGGCTTGAGCGTGGGATCATAGATATGACCCCATGGTCTCAGACTTGAGCCAAGGTCACTGCCTTGAGCAAGGAGTCACTGGCTCAGCTGTAACCCCTGCAGTCAGAGTACCTATGAGAAAGCAATCAATGAACACCAAAGGTGCTACAACAAAGAATTGATGCTTCTCATCTCTCTCCCTGTCTGTCCCTCTCTTGATCTCTCTTTGTCTCTGTCTCTCTCACTAAAAAAAAGAAACCAAAAAAACTTTAACTTAATCATTTTGCAAAGCCCTTTGACCATTTAAGGTAACATATACACAAGTTCTGGGCATGAAGATGTGAATATTTTGGGGGGTCATTATTCAGTTTACCATAGCATGGTACCCTAGCAGTAGAATAGCAATGACCATTAGATGGGTCATGTCAGCAGGTGGTCTCAAGGACAACTTCAGTCTGGCATGGGGAGAGAAGCTGAGAAAGCACAGATCGTGGATGTATGGACTAAATGTTTGTGTCCCCTCAAATTAATATGTAAAATCCTAATACCCAAAGGTATTAGGAGATGGGGAGTTTAGAAAATTATTAGGTCATCAGGATGGAGCCCTCGTGGACTGAGTGCCCTTCTAAAGGGGATCACAGAGAGCTTCTTTGTTCCTTCTAACATGTGAGGACACAGTGAGCAGACAGTCCTTTATGAATCAGGAAGAAGGCTCTCACCAGACACCAAATCTGCTTCTCATTCTCCAGAACTGAGAGAAATAAATGCCTATTGCTTAAGCCACCCTGTCTATGATATGAACCAGCTAAGACACGTGGAATGGTGGGAAGACGTGTGGAGGTCTTGTGTTTGGAATAAGGTGGATGGAGATTGTACAGTCTGACTGCCATTATGTCAAGAAATGACTCTAACTCTCTAGCAGATGTAGTAAGAATGAAAACTGCTTTCCCTCGCTGGATGGCTCAGTTGGTTAGAATATTGTCGTAAAGCGCAGAGGTTGCCAGTTCAATCCCCAGTTAGGGCACATACAGTAATATCGAAGTTCCTGTCTCCGTCTCTCTATCTTCCTCTCTCTCTAAAATCAGTAAAAAAGAAACATTAAAAAATGAATTAAGCCTGACCAGGTGGTGGCGCAGTGGATAGAGCATCGGACTGGGATACAGAGGACCCAGGTTTGAGACCCCGAAGCCGCCAGCTTAAGCACGAGCTCATTTGGTTTGAGCAAGGCTCACCAGCTTGGACCCAAGGTCGCTGGCTTGAGCAAGGGGTTACTCGGTCGGCTGTAGCCACCCCGGTCAAGGCACACATGAGAAAGCAATCAATGAACAACTAAGGTGTCGCAACAAAAAACTGATGATTGATGCTTCTCATCTCTCTCCATTCCTGTCTGTCTGTCCCAATTTATCCCTCTTTCTGACTCTCTGTCTCTGTAAAAAAAAAAAAAAAAAAAAGAATTAAAAGTGCTGACCAAAGGGCAGATAAAAGGCAGCATAGGATAAAGCAATATCCTCAATGACCCAACCGTGTCCTCTCCTGCTTAGATGATTCTTAGCCCATTAACTGAAAATTTGCCCTGATGAAGTGACGGAGAAAAGAGTCTACTAACAATTTGCCAGATTGACTTTTCTAATATTTTCAGATTTTAAGAATAAATAATGTAGTATCTTAGGTGCAATTTTATGCATCTTAATATTCATAACTATAATATATTAATTGAAATTCATAACTACAATATATTAATTGATATGGAAAGGTGTCTAAATATATTATTACATGAAAAATTGCATTATAAAACATGATATGTTATCCTGTTTTAATTGTGATATTGTATTTATGTGTGTTAACGCATAGAAAAATATCTTAAAGGTTTTATTCCTCATTACACTTGTTTTTCTCCGGGTCACTAGATGATGAGTGATTTTTTATACTTCTTTTCTTTATAGTTATCCAATTTTAGATCTGTGCAATTATTTATATAATAGGCATGTATTATTTGAATGTTCAGCAAAAAATAACAAAGCCATTTCAGTTTGCAAAAAGCCATGGTAGAAGATACCATCATCCATTTTAGATAGTGAGATGGTATGAAAAGAACACCAAACTGATGCCAACAAAATAATATCAGTGTAAATTTTCCAGTTTACTAGTCATGTGACCTTTGGCAAGCCACCTACGATTGCTGGGCCTCATTTGAAAAGTGGGGATAATCATACTAGCTATATTATCTCATAGCACTGCTATGTGGAATGCATTAGGCTTGACATTTACTGGGATTTATCTAATCCTCAAAACAACTCTTGATGTGGCTATTATTATCCCCACTATGCAAAATCAAATATGGACAATATATATTAGAGTTCTTTGAAAAACATAATATAAACGTAACCTATTCCTGCAACGTAATCAAGAAGAAATACTTGCAGTGCTCAGTGTAGATATAGATGTCACATATGAGCTCTTTAAACAATATATAGATAAGTCTGTTTTTAGTATGAATATCAGGCTCCTTGAAGATATTCAGGAATTTAGAGAGATCTGTGTGTTCTCTGCCTAAAGAGAGCCTGTTTAAAACCAGATATTTCAGTGGTTCTCCTTCCTATTGGCTGCCAGGGCTCTTGATTAAAGCTTTGTCTCTGAGAAATAGATCATTGAATGAAGTTAATTAGCAACCTGTGTTTACTGAATTCAAGGTTTTTGCCATAGTAGTGTGTGTATGTATTTGCAAACACATAAACATATATGTTTTTTATATAATGCATACACACATATTAAGTACATAGCTATCATTAATTACCTAGTACTCTGGATAAGATGAAATATGTTATAATTTATGGATACAGATGAGAAAACTAGGGTGAGGACTATGGGCCAAGCACAATGCCATATAAAATAAAAATGTCTAGAATAAGTCTACATAACCTAAGTAGAAAAACTAGTATAAATTCATACTTTCTTATCTAAAACCTTTGAGGCTAGAAGTATTTTAGAATTCAGAAATTTTTAGGTTTCAGGAAGATAATTGAATGCATATAATATTTAATATGCTGATAGGTAATATAATATCCCCAACAGGTCAGTGCCCTGTAATCAAGCATATTATTATTTCTGCAGAGAAATGAATGAATATTCATACTAAGTAGGATAAACAGTCTTTAAACAGTCTTATAGAAGTTCAGGTTTTGCTGCCAAATCAGTTTGCACCGAACTGAGAGAAAACGTTTTGATTCAATTAAACTTTGTAATGAGAAACGAGGTACTTCTGTTTCCTTCCAGTTGTGTTAGAATTTCCATTTGCTTGTTACTGTCCTGTTTCTGCTGATGTGCTGAGAACGGCTCACAATGTAGAAAGAGATAATGTGAAGCACAGCCTTGACTCTTACCGGGAGACTCATCACTAATAGCAATAAGCGAGTTGTTATAGGAAGGCAAGTGCGTGTGTACTCTCTAGATAAATAAAACATATCCATCTCACTGGATGTAAAGAATTGATAAACAGTTTCCTATGTTAAAGCTTTTAGAAGCCTTTAGTTTGTATGAAAACCCAACTCTTGACCTCTGCTCTCTGGGCTCTTGCTAATGGTAATGCTTATAATACACTTCAAGTTCTGATGACCTAGTTGCAATTAATTGTAATGTTAATACACTTAGGACTGTGGATGCTTTCATAATTTGATGACTATGTGAGCAAAGTGAGAACAGGTTACATTTTCGCTGGACTTTAGGTAGAATATTTCCATTAGCAACAGCTCAAACATAAAGGTTGAAGAAAAGTTTTCAAGGAGTGACTCACAAATTTTCTTTGAGTGTTTTAAACTTAGAATATGATAATAGATAGGATATCCATGAGGGTAATTTAATAAGAAGAAAGGGTACAGAAACAGTCTTTAAATTCTCCACCCAATTCTCCCAGCTCTTCTGCCAACCTAAATCACCCTGTAATTGAAGAGAATAATAACTTGCAGTATCTATCTGACTACAAGGGAGGAGCCTCACAGGTTAATGGAAAAAAAGTCAATCTGGGTAGTACATGGTGGGCAAGTCACTCCAGTATTTGCTTGGTTACTTATGGTTTGATATTGTCACATCATTTTAGGATTTTGTTCTCTCTCTTTTTTCTTTCTCTTCACCCAGGGTGAGTTTTTATTTAATGCATAAGGCCTATGAATCATCTGGGCAATAGAGAAAACAGGGCTGGATCTTTGATGATGCTCCCCTGTCCTATGCTGCTTTGACCTGCACTTTGAATAATAACCTTTATTCTTGCTACATTTGCTAAGAGGGCTGGAACAAATGTTTGGCAGACACTCTCAACAACCTTATAAAGGAAGAATTATACCCTGACTAAGAATGGAGAAACTGAGACCAGGGAGGTGAGGTACCATTTTATATAAGTATCATGTAGACAAGTGATAGAGCTTGTAGCCTTGTCTAGTTCAAAAAATGGAATGAGAATAATTTAGGTAAAAAAAGAATTGTATTTAAAATATTGTCTAACAAGCTTCTAGTGTTAGCAATATTTAATTAAGTTGCACATTTAGCTGTAATTTCTGTGGAAATGTTTCTAAAGAAATAAAATTTATAGGAATAGTGATATTTATGATCAGGAGAAATGGACCAAAGGTAAAAGGAAAACACAGAATGATTAAAACAAATGATTAACCTTTTTTTTTTTTTTTGAAGATTTTGTCTCAATATGGTTTCCTAAGTTATAAGACTCCTCTTCAGCTAATCTTCCAATGAATTCAGGATGGTTGATCTTTCATTTAGTTGCAATTCCCTTTTGGTCCTGGAAGTAGGTAAAGGTAGCTTTTACCTTACTCTGCCACCATCTTGATCCCTAATTCAACTTTTCCCCCTCTATATAGGTAGCATGGACATTGTTCCTGTTGGTCTTTAAGAAAAAGACATTGTATAACTATATGTACAGCCACTTAATGTGACAAGAGAATAGGAAATTAAAATCTCCTAGCACAAATGGTAGTTTTGTTTCTGGTGACAGTGCAAAGAGCCAAACAAAATCTACACTAGCTTGTTTAATTTACTTTCTTAAGGCAGACTTTCAGAGTGATTTGATTTCTAATCTGTGCTAACAAAAATGCACTTTTGTGCCTCTGTGTGTTTTGTTTACTTTTTCTGTATTCAAACTCATCCACCCACATCCACCCGACTCCACATACTCATGACCCACAGAAAATATATATGGAATAAGATTTTTCCCAGATCTGATCACAAATCTCTTTCTCACTCTCTCTCTTTCTTTCTTAAGACTGGCAGGGAGCAGAGTTGCAGGGTTGCATGCCAGAATCCAGAAAAGAGAGTTGGAATATGAGTCACAGTGCCTTGTATCCAAGAGGAAGCATCAAGTGGGGAACAATAATCTTCATAGTCTGTTATGTGGTCTGTTCCCTTTTGTGAGGTGTCCCTGGCTCTGAAAAGAGCTTATTGAAGTCTCCTACTCCTTGGCACTCTTGGCTAATTTGCAGGAATGCATGTGGGTATATTAACCAGTGTGTAATAAATCTATGATAAATATGTTTAATGGAAATAAATATATAATACATATTTACTGGGACATGTCCAGGCATTGTAATAAGCCTGTGTGGAATGATACAGTATTTGTCTTAAAATCCTCTAATCAAACTGTATCAAACTATATGCCACTGGTCTTCTTAATTAAGTATTTGCCACTTTAGAGGACTCATCAAGACCTCTTCATTAGCTCTTCATTAGCATGGTAAACAGATTTAATTTCTTAATTACACATTAGTTAAATCGTTCGATTATCATTTTTATGTCTTCTTGGGTTAAACAAAAAGTCAAAGGAAGTTGAATTTGATGTTAAACTTAGCATAGAGGCATGGTACTCAATAAGTTAAACCCACTAAATGGAACCATCAGCAAAACTCAGAAGAGGGATAAAACTATGGATCAGCCTGGCCTGTAGTAGCACAGTGGATAAAGCATTGACCTGAATGCTGAGGTCACCAGTTCAAATCCCTGGACTTGCCTGGTCAAGGCACATACGGGAAGCAACTACTACGAGTTGATGATTCCCACCTTTCTCTCCTCTTTCTCTCTTTCTAAAAATAAAAATAAATAAATGGAATTAAAACTTTATAGATCTGACTTGTTTAATATGTATGCTTAGTTTAGTATAGTAAAAACAAAAATCACTCAAGAGAATACATTTTAATAAAATTGGTCTGAGCATCAAGTAACATAAATTTGCTATTTTTAAAGATTTTTATTTACTGATTTTAGCAAGAGGGAAAGGGAGAGAGGGACAGAGACAAGAACATCAATCTGTTCCTGTATGTGCCCTGACCAGGGATCAAACCAGCAACCTATATACTTCAGGACAATGTTCTAACTAAATGAGCTATCCAGCCAGGGCCATAAATTTATTTTTAATTAGATTTGTGATCTCCTGTTTTCCCCCTTAAATATAGAAAAAATTTTCATCCCAACAAGATAAAATTGTGAGAAAATTATTATAAACAGAAGTTTTTCAATACCTGATATCCTCCCTGTGCCTAAAATACAAATACATTAATACTTCTGGACAACAAAAAATTAATAGATTAAAATATAATGATCTCAGTGTTACTATAATAAAAAGCTAATTAAAATTTATAAGAAAAACATTGCAACCCTATTATGAAAATAAGCAAAGGATATGAACAAATAATATATATCAACAGAGATAATTAGCAAGCAAACATATGGGAAAATGTTTAACCTTGTTAGTCATCAAAGAAATAGATGTTAAAATAACATTGTGTTAATATCATACCATTTAAATGTATAAAAGAAATTATATTCTGGTGCATTGCATCAAATGTTTAAAGGAGAATTAACACCAAGCCTTCACAAACTTTTCCAAAAAACAGAAGAGGGAACATTACCCAGTTCATTCTATGAGGAAAATATTACCCACACACCAAAACTGAATAAAATATCACAAGAAAACTATAAACCAATATCTCTTATAAATATAAATGCAAATATCCTTAACATAATACTAGAAGGCCAAGTTTAAGAACATATAAAAAAGACTATATGCCATGTCAAAATAAGTTTTATCTTAGGAAATAACAGCTGATGCCAACCCAAGAAGACCTAGAAATAATACAACTGAAAATTGGAGGCAGACAACACCAAGCCTAGACTAAACCACCTCTACAAACAACACACCCAACACACAGACATAATGAGAAGACAGAGAAGTGTAATCCAAATAAAAGCACAAGAGAAACCTCCAGGAAATGAACTGAGTGATATGAAAAAACCAAACTTCTGGATGCAGAGTTTAAAATAATGATTGTTAGGATGCTTAGGGATCTTAGAACAACAATGGGTGGTCATAACAAACACCTAAATAAAAAAACCCCAGCAAGTATAAAAAGGAACATTAAAATATTAAAAAGGAATCAGTCAGAGATGAAAAATACAATATCAGAAATAAAGACCACAATGGAAGGAATTAAAAACAGGATGGATGAAGCTGAGGATAGAATCAGTGAATTGGAGGACAAGTTGAACGAAGGCATGGAAGCAGAGCAGAAAAAAGAAAAGAGACTCAAAAAGTCTGAGGAAACTCTAAGAGAGCTCTGTGACAACATGAAGAGAAATAACATTCACATCATAGGGGTTCCTGAAGAAGAAGAGAAAGAACAAGGGATAGAGACTTTGTTCAATCATATCATAGCTGAAAACTTCCCTAAATTAATGCAGGAAAAACTCTCACAAGTTCAAGAAGCACAGAGAACTCCATTACAGAGAATCCCAAAGAAATCTATACCAAGACACATCATAATTAAAATACCAAAGCTAAGAGATAAAGAGAAAATATTAAAAGCTGCTAGAGAAAAAAAGGCTATCACCTACAAAGGAGCCTCCATAAGGATGACATCAGATTTCTCAACAAAAACACTTGAGGCCAAAGGCGCTGGGGATGGCTCCTTGGCCTCTGCCCCAGGCGCTAGAGTGGCTCTGGTTGCAACAGAGCGACGCCCCAAAGGGGCAGAGCATCGCCCTCTGGTGGGCAGAGCATTGCCCCCTGGTGGGCGTGCAGGGTGGATCCCGGTCGGGTGCATGCAGGAGTCTGTCTGACTGTCTCTCAGCTTTGGAAAAATACAAAAACAAAAACAAAAACAAAAACACTTGAGGCCAGAAGGGAATGGCAAGAAATATTCAAAGTAATGCAGAACAAGAACCTACAACCAAGACTACTTTATCCAGCAAGGCTATCATTTAAAATTGAAGGAGAAATAAAAAGCTTCCCAGACAAAAAAAACCCTCAAGAAATTCATTACAACCAACCAATGCTGCAGGAAATGTTAAGGGGCCTGTTGTAAACAGATCAAAGTGGGTAAAGTATATTGCAAAGGAGGAATACAGCTTTAAAGAATAAAATGGCAACAAACAATTACATATTAATAATAACCTTAAATGAAAATGAATTGAATGATCCAATCAAAAGACATAGGGTAGCTGCATGGATAAGAAAACAGGACCTGTACATATGCTGTCCACAAGAGATACACCTTAAAACAAAAGATGAACATAGACTGAAGGTAAAAGGATGGGAAAAATATTTCATGGAAATGGAAATGAAAAAAAAACTGGGGTAGTAATACTTATATCAGACAAAATGGACTTTAAAACAAAGAGATAAAGAAAGCCACTACTTAACGATCAAGGGAGCAATCTAACAAGAAGATATAACCATTATAATTATCTATGCACCTAAAAAAACCCCAAATAAATAAATAAATATGCATCTAATATAGGAGCACCTAAATATATAAAGCAGACTTTAATGGATATAAAGGGCGAGATCAATAGCACTACTACAATACTAGGGGATTTCAATACCCCATTAACATCACTAGATAGATCCTCAAGCATGAAAATTAACAAACAGCAGACTTAAAGGACACACTAGATCCACTGGATTTAATAGATATTTTCAGAACCTTTCACCATAAGGCAGCAGAATATACATTCTTTTCAAGTGCTCATGGTATATTCTCTAGGATAGACCACATGTTAGGGCCCAAAAGTGGTATCAACAAATTTAAAAAGATTGAAACCACATCAAGCATTTTCTCTGATCACAATGGCATGAAAGTAGAAATCAATCACAACCGAAAAACTCAAAAATTCTCAAACACATGGAAACTAAATAGCAGGTTGTTAAATAACAAGTGGATTAAGAATGAGATCAAAGAAGAAATAAAAAAATTCCTAGAAACAAATGATAATGAGCATACAATAACTCAAAATTTATGGGACCCAGCAAAAGCAGTACTGAGAGGGAAGTTCATAGCACTATAGGCACACTTTAAGAAGCTAGAAAAAGCTCAATTAAACAACTTAACCCTGCATCTAAAAGAACTAGAAAAAGAACATCAAGTAAAGTCCAAATGTAGTAGAAGGAAGGAAATAATAAAGATCAGAGCAGAAATAAATGACATAGAGGCTAAAGAAACATTACAGAGGATCAATTAAACTAGGAGCTGGTTTTTTGAAAAGGTAAACAGTATCGATGAACCTTTAACTAGACTCACCAAGAAAAAAGGAGGACTCAAATAAATAAAATCAGAAATGAGAGTGGAGAAATAACAACCGACACAACAGAAATACAAAATATTGTAATAAAATACTATGAAGAACTGTAATGCAAAAAACTAGACAACCTAGATGAAACAGACAAATTACTTGAAACATAAATATGAAAAATCAATCTGGAAGAATCAGAAAACCTAAACAGACCGATTACAACTAATGAGATTGAAACAGTTATCAAAAAATTCCCCAAAGCCTGACCTGTGGTGGCGCAGTGGATAAAGCATTGACCTGGAAATGCTGAGGTCACCGGTTCGAAACCCTGGGCTTGCCTGGTCAAGGCACATATTGGAGTTGATGCTTCCAGCTCCTCCCCCCTTCTGTCTCTCTCCTCTCTAAAATGAATAATAATAAAAAAAATCCCCAAAAAGAAAAGTCCTGGGCCTGAAGGCTTCACAAGTGAATTCTACCAAATATTCAAAGAAGAAGTTACTCCTATCCTTCTCAAGCTATTTCAAAAAATTCAAGAGGAAAGAAGACTTCCAAGCTCCTTTTATGAGGCAAGCATAATTCTGATTCCAAAACCAGGCAAAGAGAACACAAAGAAAGAAAATTATAGGCCAATATCCCTGATGAATATAGATGCTAAAATCCTCAACAAAATTGCAAACCGGATCTAGCAATGTATGAAAATAATCATACACCATGATCAAGTGGGATTTATTCTGGGGAGGCAAGGCTGGTACAATATTTGCAAATCAATCAATGTGATTCATCACATAAACAAAAGGAAGGAGAAAACCACATGATAATTTCAATAGATGCAGAAAAAGCATTTGATAAATCCAGCACCCATTTATGATCAAAACTATCAGCAAAGAGGGAATACAGGGAACATACCTCAACATGATAAAGGCCATCTATGATAAACCCACAGCCAACATCATACTCAATGGGCAAAAATTAAAAGCAATCCCCTCAAGATCAGGAACAAGGCAGGGGTGCCCCTTTTAACCACTCTTATTCAACATAGTCCTGGAAGTCCTAGCCACAGCCATCAGACAAGAAGAAATAAAAGGCATCCAAATTGGAAAAGAAGAAGTAAAACTATCATTATTTGCAGATGATATGATATTGTATATAGAAAACCCTAAAGCTCAGTCAGAAAACTACTGGACCTGATAAATGAATTCAGCAAGGTGGCAGGATATAAAATTAATACTCAGAAATCAGAGGCATTTTTATATACCAACAATGAACAGTCAGAAAGAGAAATTAAGGAAACAATCCCCTTCACTACTGCAACAACAACAACAAAAAAAGTACCTAAAAGTAAATTTAACCAAAGAGATTAAAGACTTGTACATGGAAAATTATAAAACATTAATAAAAGAAATCAAGGAAGATACAAACAAGTAGAAGCATATACCGTGCTCATGGTTAGAAAGAATAAACATCATTAAAATGTCTATATTACACAAAGCAATTTATAAATTCAATGCAATACCAATTAAAATACCAATGACATACTTCAAAGATATAGAACACATATTCCAAAAATTTATATGGAACCAAAAAGAACACAAATAGCCTCAGCAATCTTGAAAAGGAAGAATAAAGCAGGCAGTATCACACTTCCCAATATCAAGTAATACTACAAGGCCATTGTACTCAAAACAGCCTGGTATTGGCATAAGAACAGGCATATTGATCAATGGAACAGAACAGAGAACCCTGAAATAAACTCACACCTTTATGGACAACTGATATTTGACAAAGGAGGTAAGAGCATACAATGGAGTAAAGACAGCCTCTTTAATAAATGGTGTTGTAAAAATTGGGCATCTACCTGCAAAAAAAAGAAACTAGACCACCAACTTACACCATTCACAAAAATAAATTCAAAATGGATAAAAGACTTAAATGTAAGCTGTGAAACCATAAGCATCTTAGAAGAATACATAGGCAGTAAGCTCTTCAACATCTCTTGCAGCAATATATTTGCCAATTTATATCCACAGGCAAGTGAAATAAAAGACAGGATAAACAAATGGACTATATCAAACTAAAAAGCTTTTGCACAGCTAAAGACAATAAGAATAGAATAAAAAGACAAACTACACAATGGAAGAACATATTTGACAATACGTCTGATAAAGGATTAATAACCAAAATTTATAAAGAACTTGTAAAACTCAACACTGGGAAGACAAACAATCCAATCAAAAAATGGGCAAAAGAAATGAATAGACACTTCTCTAAAGAGGACATACAGATGCCCAATAGGCATATGAAAAAATGCTCGGCCTGACCTGTGGTGGCGCAGTGGATAAAGCGTCGACCTGGAAATGCTGAGGCCGCCGGTTCAAAACCCTGTACTTGCCTGGTCAAGGCATATATGGGAGTTGATGCTTCCAGCTCCTCCCCCCTTCTTTCTCTCTGTCTCTCTCTCCTCTCTCTCCCTCTCTGTCTCTCTCTCCTCTCTGAAAATGAATAAATAAAATAAAAAAATGCTCAACATCACAAATTATTAGAGAAATGCAAAATAAAACTACAATGAGATATCACCTCATACCAGTCGGAATGGTGCTCATCAACAAAACAACACAGAATAAGTGCTGGCGAGGATGTGGAGAAAAGGGAATCCTCCTGCATTGCTGGTGGAAATGCAGACTGATGCAGCCACTGTGGAAAACAGTATGGAGATTCCTCAAAAAAATTAATAATTGAACTGCCTTTTGACCCAGCTATTCCACTTTTAGGAATATACCCTAAGAACACCATAGCACTGTTCCAAAAGGAGAAATGCACCTCTATGTTTATGGCAGCATTGTTCACAATAGCGAAGTTCTGGAAACAGCCCAAGTGACCGTCAGTGGATGAGTGGGTTAAAAAGCTTTGGTACATATACACTATGTAATACTACTCAGCCATAAGAAATGATGACATTGGATCATTTACAACAACATGGATGGACCTAGATAACATTATAATGAGTGAAATATGTAAATCAGAAAAAACTAAGAATTATATGATTCCAAACATAGATGGGACATAAAAATGAGACTCAGAGACATGGACAAGAGTGTGGGGGTTACGGGATGGGGGGAAGAGAGGGAGAGGGTTGGGGGAGGGGAGGGGCACAAAGAAAACCAGTTAGAAGGTGGTGGAAGACAATTGGACTTTGGGTGATGGAAATGCAGTGTGATCAGATGTCAAAATAACCTAGAGATGTCTTCTCTGAACATATGTACCCTGATTTATCAATGTCACCCCATTAAAATTAATAAAAAATAAATAAAGTTTTGTCTTAGGAAAGCATGGGTAGTTCAACAACAAAAAAAATCAATCCATGTAATTTAGTACATTAATAAAACAAAGGGAAATAAACACATGATCACCTCAACACACACAGAAAAAAAACATTTGACAAAATTCAATACCGTTTCATGAGAAAATTTCTCAATAAACTAAAAACAGAAGAGAACTTTCTTGATCTGATTAAAGCCATCTATAAAAACCTACAGTTGGCATTATACTTAATGATTAGATACTTTCCTCCATGATCAGAAACAAGACAAACATATCTACCCTCACCACTTCTATTTGATATTGTACCAGAGGTATTATTAGTTTAAGAAAATAGACAAGTAAATTAAAAAAAAAAAAAAGGAAGTCATCCAGTTTGGAGAGGAAGAGGTAAAATGATCTGTATTGGCCTGTGACATAATCTTATATGTTGAAAACCTAAAGGAATGCATAAAAAACATTAGAAGTAATAAGTGAGGTTAGTAAAGTTGTAAAATATCAGATAATATACAAAAATCAACTGTAGTTCTATGCACTATCAATGAACAATCTATAAATAAAATTTTAAAAGAACTGCATTTGTGATCACATCAAAAAGAATAAAATTCTTAGGAATAAATATAATTAAAAAGTGTTCAAGACTTGTACACCTAAAAACAGAAAACATGGTTGAAAACAATTAAAGGTGACCTAAAGAAATGAAAAAAAATATTTTATATTCATGGATTAGAAGACTTAATATTATTAACATGGCAACATACCCCAAATTAATCTGCAGATTGAACACAATACTTATCAAAATCCCAGCTGCTTTTTTTGGATGGAAATTGACAAGCTTATTATAAAATTCATATGGAAATCCAAGAGACTTAGAATAGCCAAAACACACCTTTCTTAATTTTAAAATTTACTACAAAGATACTATAAAAAAGACACTTTGTTACTGGCATGAGGACAAAAATATAGACTAATAGAATTGAGTTGAGAATTTAGAAATAAATTACTTGTTGAGTCAATTGATTTCAATAAGAATGCCAAGACAATATAAATGAGGGAAAGAATAGTCTTTCAACAGGTGGTGCTGGGACAATCAGATGTCCACATGCAAAAGATAATAGTTGAACACTACTTCACAAAAAAGAAATGAACTCAAAATGGTTTATAGACCTAAATATATTAGGTAAGACTATAAAACTCTTAGATGAAAACGTAGATATAAATTTTTGTGACCTAGAATTAATAGTTTCTTAGATATGACAGCAAAGAACAGTCACAAAAGGAATAGATAAACAAATTGGATTCCATCAAAATTTTAAAATGTGTTCTTTAAATGATACAACCAGGCCCTGGCCAGTTGGCTCAGCGGTAGAGCGTCGGCCTAGCGTGCGGAGGACCCGGGTTCGATTCCCGGCCAGGACACACAGGAGAAGCGCCCATTTGCTTCTCTACCCCTCCCCCTCTCCTTCCTCTCTGTCTCTCTCTTCCCCTCCCGCAGCCAAGGCTCCATTGGAGCAAAGATGGCCCGGGCGCTGGGGATGGCTCTGTGGCCTCTGCCCCAGAGTGGCTCTGGTCGCAACATGGCAATGCCCAGGATGGGCAGAGCATCGCCCCCTGGTGGGCAGAGTGTCGCCCCCTGGTGGGTGTGCCGGGTGGATCCCGGTCGGGCGCATGCGGGAGTCTGTCTGACTGTCTCTCCCTGTTTCCAGCTTCAGAAAAATGAAAAAAATAAAAATAAAAAAATAATAAATGATACAACCAAAAAATTGGAAAAAAATACAAGAATAGGAGATTTGGAGAAATTAGAATTTTCATATATTGCATACAGTTTATCAGTTTCTTATAAAGTTAAATAGAGTTAGTATATATAACCCAGCAATTTCACTCCTACTTATATATCCAAATAATTTGAAACAGATCCACACAAAAACTTGTATACAAATGCTCATTACAATGTTATTTATGAAAGCCAAAGAGCGAAAAAATGCGAATGTCCATTGACTGATAAATGGATAAAGAAAAGTATTTAAGTCCATAGAATGGAATATTTTTCTCAGCTATAAAAAAAATGAAATACTGATTTCTGCCACAGCATGGATCAACCTAAAAAATAAAATTAAATAAAATCAGCCTCGGTAAAAGAAACCAGATATAAAAGATCATATATTGTATGATTCCAGTTATGCATAATATCCAGAATAGGCAAATCCACAGAAACAGAGTTGGTTAGTTTTTGCCAAGGGCTGAGAGAAAGGAAATAGGGAGTAATTGTTCCTAGGTTTGAGTGGTATGTGAATAATATCTCAATAAAACTGCTACAAAAAATTAGTGTTGGCAAAACTGTGGTAATATTGGGTACCCTTATACATTGCTAGCAGCTTAGAAATTAGTGTAATATTTTTCTAAAGCAAATTTACTTATATGTTCTAAAAGACGTATAAGTCTTCTCATCTAGTAACCCTGTCTTTGAAAATGGAAACTATGCTCAATGTCAAAACAATAAAAAATACTACATTCTAGAAGATACTCATTATTTAAAACACAAAAAAGTGAAAACACATCAAATGCTTTACAAAATGAGAATAAATAACAGTATGTTAATTTAATAAAATATTTTCAAAATCTGATGAATCATTGTCAAAATGTTATAAATATAATTATATGTTATAAAACTTTTAAATTATCTATACATATGAAGGATGAACAGAGAAAATGGATATAGGAAAACTGATTTGTTAACGTGTTATAATCATGGGATCCCACTCCAGTGTTTGTTGTGTTAGTTTTATGAGGACTATAAATTAACTCTTTGCTATACAATACTGTTGTCCTAATATTAATTTTTAAAAGATTTTATTTATTGATTTTAGAGAGAGGATAAAGAGAGAGAAGGGGGAAAACAGCAGGACACATCAACTTGTAGTTGTTGCCTCACATATGTGCCTTGATTGGGCAAGCCCAGGGTTTCAGACCAGCAACCTCGTGTTCCAGGTCAATGTTGTGTCTACTGTGTCATCACAGGTCAGGCTAAAATAATTTTTAAATATTTGAAGGAGGATGTCTGGGTGTTCTTTTGGTTATGTCTTGCATAGCCAGAAAGATGTGCAGGTACCCTGGATGTCTAGAAGTTGATTCTGACCAGAAAACACCAGGCAATTGTAGCAGCGTTGGAAGGCTCAGCTGAATGCAGTGAGCAGGTGTGGAGCCAGCCCTCTCTGCAGAGCACTCTGGTTGTGGCTGCCCCA
Source organism: Saccopteryx bilineata (assembly GCF_036850765.1). Taxonomy (NCBI): domain Eukaryota; kingdom Metazoa; phylum Chordata; class Mammalia; order Chiroptera; family Emballonuridae; genus Saccopteryx; species Saccopteryx bilineata. The sequence continues at coordinate 92,034,317 of NC_089495.1, read as the reverse complement.
GAAGAGCAACCAAGCTGGGGGAGCCACTGGCTTCCCCACTGACAAAGGCTAAGACTACAGATGTTGTGCATCCTGAAAAGAAATCTGTAATTATAGGAATGGTGACCCTAAAGAATGCTCCTTATATACACCAGAGGCTGTAGCAAGTCACAGGACCTTAAAAAAAACTTATTTTTAAAATACAGGTATAAAATATTTTTATAATTTTTAAAATGAGAGCATACAATATATACATTTATATATAGTAAAGTACAGTGGCACCTTGACACACGAGCACTTCAAATCATGAGCAATTTGAGAGACAGGTAGTCACTCGTAGGATTTTGTGCTTTAAGTCAGGAGCAGATATTTGAATCATGAGCTCCCGCCGCCCTCCACTAGATGGCCTGTCAGACATTCTGAAAGGGAGGAAGAAACAAACTTCCATGGAAAGGTTTTTGTTGAAACGGCCTCTAAGTGAAAGTGAGGAAGGTGTGGTGAAAAAGCCAAAAGTCAGTGAAGAAAATGATGATGATTAAGCAAAGTAAACCAATAGCAATTAAGTTTAGTGATAAAGTTACATATCACATATAGTGTGTAAGTTAAATTCTGCAATTAAATATAGCATTAAGTGTGTAGAGAGTAAGTTGTGTTAGGTGATAGCACATGAAATGAAAGCCTCCTCCACCAGTCTCCTCCCCCTCCTCCAGCATCTTTGCCTGACCTTGAAGGTAAATACACTTCATAAACCAGTTTATTTCTTTACATTCTCTTTTATTATGTACCTATATATTTATTTGTTATTTAAAAGCATATAAAACAAAAAATTTGTGTGTTTTTAGGGGGCCGGAATGGATTAATTGCATTCCCATTAATTTAAATGGGGAAATTTGATTTGACACATGAGCAAATTGAGTCATGAGCTCAACCATGAAACAAATTAAACTTGTGTGTCAAGGTACCACTGTACACAAATGTTAAGTCTACAACTGGTTGAATATTTAAAGAAGTATAAATTAATTTTGCTACCTCCTGGATCAAGACAGAACTTTCTTGGAAGCACCAGCAGGTTCATGGTGCCCACTCACTGTTGATACCTTGTCCACAACACCCACTCTTTGACCCAGATCACCACAGATTAGTTTGCTACTCTTGGACTTGGGCTATAATATAAATCTACATTAAACTTATGGGTGTTTTCAGTAGACTTATATTTGAACTAAAATTCATTGACTGGACAACCAGCTATCACCAGGCTCGGTTGGTTTGTCGCCTCTATCTAAGGATCTTCTCACTATTTTGCCACATAGATGAGTTTGCCCCTTTGGGCTGTCCTTAGATAGCTCGTCTGGTTTCGGGGTATTTAGCCTCAGTTCTCTTTGCTAAAATTTTTCTAGTTAAATCAGTTATTGGACTTAATAAATATGGATTTATTCAGCATGTATTCTTTTTTTAAAATTAATTTTAATGGGGTGATATTGATAAATCAGGGTACATATGTTCAAGAAAACATCTCTAGGTTATTTTGACATTTGATTATGCTGCATTTCCATCACCCAAAGTCCAATTGTCTTTCATCACCTTCTAACTGGTTTTATTTGTACCCGTACCCTCCCTCAACCCCCTTTCTCTCCTCCCCCCCACCTGGTAACCCCCACACTCTTGTCCATGTCTCTGAGTCTCATTTTTATGTCCCACCTATGTATGGAATCATATAGTTCTTAGTTTTTTCTGATTTACTTATCTCACTCAGTATAATGTTATCAAGGTCCATCCATGTTGCTGTAAATGATCTGATGTCATCATTTCTTATGGCTGAGTAGTATCCATAGTATTCATGTACCAAAGCTTTTTAATCCACTCGTCCACTGACGGACACTTGGGATGTTTCCAGATCTTCGCTATTGTGAATAATGCTGCCACAAAAATGGGGGTGCATTTCTTCTTTTCAAACAGTGCTATGGTGTACTTGGGATATATTCCTAAAAGTGGTATAGCTGGGTCAAAAGGCAGTTTGATTTTTAATTTCTTGTGGAATCTCCATACTGTTTTCCACAGTGGCTGCACCAGTCTGCATTCCCACCAGCAGGGCAGGAGGGTTCCCTTTTCTCCACATCCTCGCCAGCACTTATTCCGTGTTGTTTTGTTGATGAGCACCATTCTGTCAGCATGTATTATTTTGTGTCCCCTTTCTCTTGTTCACCTGGGAGATTTATTATGTCTGGGAGATTCATCAATGATATATGTGCATAGACAGAATTCATTCTGTCTCATTGCTGTGCAGTATTGTCACTGGATTCACAATTCCTGCAATCTGCCTCCTACAGAACATAGAAAGGGTTAGTGAATTTCCTTAGTTAAATTTCATTCTGATATTAAATAAGTACATGATTAAGAATTTGTCTCAAGAGGACAAAATTTGAAATAATAAAACAATTCTGATAAGAGCATTTGGTTCCCTAGGAGACAGACTTAAGTTGGGGAGAGCTGTCACTTTTGCATGAATGAAATGGTCAGATGTTGTGAAAAATCTGTAGTATTGCATGGTAATCTTGTGGAGAGGGTAGGCAGAGCTAGAAAGGAGCAGGACTGACCAGCTGGCCAAAATCATGAACAAAGAAAATTTATAAGCCTGGAAGAGTTTGCAAGGAGCTCACTGATCACACATCCCTTGAAACTTGGGTTTGAGGCACACGAGATTTGATTCCCGTGGTCTGTTCTCTCCCACTAGAAAGCCATCTCTCCTGTTCTAGCCGGAAGATCAGTTTAGGTTCTAGTGAGAGTCATGAGGAAAAGCTTTTATTCCTCCAGTTTGTCATCAAGCTGCTGTTTGCAAAACCCAGGCTTCCAGATAATAGCAGATAGACTTTGATTAGAAATGGGGAATAGGTTCCTAAGAGCTGTAGATTGCATTACAGAGCTTGCTTTGGGAGGACATCAGGGATTAGATTATGTTAAATAATAATAGCTCTAGCATTAATAATATTAGTAGTTTAAGTCTGTTCTTACCTAATGGGGAGATTGGGGCAGGTGGTTTCTGCATCTACAGCTGGTGACCTTTTCCTCAGCGGTGTCTTACCCCTCTGCTACATTGCCTTCTCCCTCTCAGAGCTTGGTGTACTGAATCTTTATTTCCTAGAAAGGTAAGTAATTACTAACTTGTGAATCCACAGTAGCATACTCTATATTGCTGGCTTTTTGCCAATCCAGCTTTCTATTGACAAAAAACAAGTCTTTGTTGTAACTAAGCATATTAAAATGTATAGAACATATTTTGAACAGTTAAATAGTTTTACCTTCTTCATAACTAAGGTAAAACAAAATATTGTTCCCTAGTGTAACCTAGCACTCTATCACTAAGGTCCATGTGACACTGGGGAAATCACTTCTTGGAGTCTGCGTTTCCTTAATGTAAAACTATGAGCTTAAATTAAGAGATCTCTCAAGTGCATTTTTAAATGCTAAAATAATTTATTTCTAATTCAGGTCAGGTAGAGAAACTTAAAAAAAAAAAGTTCCCTTTTGATGTTAGGCTTAGCCTTATGTTAGTACTGACTCCAGGAATCAAACATTTGATTTGAATGACTTAGAATTATATCCTGGATAAACCATCAACTTGGAATGCTGAGATTTCTGGTTCAAAACCCTGGGCCTGCCCAGTCAAGGATTTTCAATTGAGAAGCAACTATGAGTTGAGGCTTCCTGCTCCCTTCCCACCCTCCACCTTTCTCTCTGTCTCATTTCAGTTAAAAAAAAAAAAAAAAAAAGAATTCTATTCTACTAGAGTTTGGATGCTAAACTTGTAAGTCATAGTTCACCCTACTAATATAGTAGGTAAGCCTGACCAGGTGGTGGAGCAGTGGATAGAGCATTGGACTGGGACACGGAGGACACAGGTTCAAGACCCCGAGGTCACCAGCTTGAGCACGGGTTCATCTGGCTTGAGCAAAAAGCTCACCAGCTTGGACCCAAGGTTGCTGGCTGAGCAAGGGGTTACTTGGTCTGCTGTAGCCCCACGGTCAGGGCACATATGAGAAAGCAATCAATGAACAACTAAGGTGTCACAACAAGAAACTGATGATTGATGCTTCTCATCTCTCTCCGTTCCTCTCTGTCTTCCCTATCTATTCCTCTCTCTGACTCTCTCTCTCTGTTCCTGTAAAAATAAAAATTAAAAATTAAAAAAAATATATGTATATAGCAGGTAAGCCCCAGGAAGCAAAATACCAATTACTATGTGCAAAAGAATGATGAGACCCTGACCAAAGAGGGGTCTTTTTGGTTTAGAAAGAGAAAGTGCCAAATGTCAGATAACATTAGATTAATGTGAGATCAAGAGAACATGTAGGTCAGGTTAACAAATTTATCTTTATTAGTGCTCTTAGCAACCTGTGTGCCATGTTGAACAAGCATCTTCTGTTTATCTGGGAAAACTTTATTGAGATATGAGTTTTCATTATATAGGTGTGAAATTAAGTGATAGCAAGTTGGCAGGTGAAGCCCAGTGTTGTAGGGGCCATGTTTTATAAGGAGAAAAGGGTCATGGTTAAGAGTTTCTTAGACAAAATGTATGTTAGACTAATGTTCAAATTATCCTTGGTCATAAGATGATCACCAGAGAAAATGTGTGGTCATCCTCCATGGAAGTTTCCTTATTTCAGGCAAAATTAGTCCTGATGCTCACACCTCTTTTTTGGTGTTCAATATACAATAATTCTAGTTGTCAAATGCTGAAACAAGGAATAGAAATTCCTTTTCTTTTCTTCTGCAGGAAACACAAACATCTTCCCATGCCATCTTCTGGCTATTGTCATACAGTATGATTTATGTATTTCTTATATGTTTCTTTCTTTTTAAATCTGGAAGTATATTCTTTTGTTTTATTGGGCTATCTATTCTCTTGACATCCTTGGATGTGAGTTAATGGAACCATGATAAAAGGATAGAGAAGTAGAACAAACAAGCCTGATGGTATAGATTCAGGACTGCCTGACAGATTAGGGTTGGCAAGGATAGAAACAAAAGATAAAATCACCTGATTCATGTGCTCTGGGATGGTCCACATAAACTAGTACTGAAGGTTTCACTATGCTATGACTCCAAAATATAAATGCAGGAAGAAATTGCGTTATGATTATAGGAATTAAGAAAAGACATTTATTTTTCTTTTAAAAATTAATTTTTATACATAAAAATGTAAATACTTAGTCTAAGAGCATAGCACAATGCTTTCACTAAATGAGCATTTAATTGATATTTGTTAAAATCAGAGAAAAGAATTGATGAATGTGAGGATAAGGAAATGGAATGGGTAGACATGTTTTGTTTTGTCTGGCTGGAAGAGCGCCACCCACTTTCTGGTCATGCCCATCCCGGTGGCTAGGACTGTAAGGTGCCACAGTCCTCTAGGTCTTGCTGACTGTTATTGATGTAGAGATAGAAACCCAAACTGAAATAAGTCTAGTGCCTTCCCTCCATGGTGATTAGCCCAAGGAAGTACACTTGACACGAGCTGAACCAATTGGAGGACTTCTCCGGATGTTTTCAAATTGGAACCATGGAAAATCATACTACAGTTAGAATAAGGTAAGTGTGGAACCTGCTGGTGGTTGCTCTACCACGTTTAGGAGTAAATAAATTTGCCATGGTGCCCTGGCCAGTTGGCTCAGTGGTAGAGTGTCGGCCTGGCGTGCAGGAGTCCCGGGTTCAATTCCAGGCCAGGGCAGCACCCATCTGCTTCTCCACCCCTCCCCCTCTCCTTCCTCTCTGTCTCTCTCTTCCTCTCCCACAGCCAAGGCTCCATTGGAGCAAAGTTGGCCCAGGCACTGAGGATGGCTCCATGGCCTCTGCCTCAGGTGCTAGAATGGCCCTGGTCGCAGCAGAGCAATGCCCCAGATGGGCAGAGCATTGCCCCAGATGGGCAGAGCATCGCCCCCTGGTGGGCATGCCAGGTGGATCCTGGTCGGGTGCATGTGGGAGTCTGTCTGACTGCCTCCTCATTTCCAGCTTCAGAAAAATACAAAAAATAAATAAATAAATTTGACATGGTGAAGTCAACCTATAGACAAGAGAGGGAGAAGCGTCCTGATCACATTTGTCTTAGGTTCTAGCTGTCTCCAAGGCCCAGTTTTATCCCTGCCCCTTGTGAGATTTGGTCACTTAAGCCAACATTACCCCCTTCATCAAAGCTTAGAGTCCTCACTAAGACAAGGGACAATTAAAGCAGAAGTAGAACTGAACTGATTTGGGAGTAATCTAGATTCAAAGGAGTGTGAGGTCAAGGATCGTGTCTTTCATCTTTATAATCACAGTGCATAATATAGTGCATAGTACATAATTGGCAGGTAATAACTGTATAGTCATTCAAACTATAGTTATTATGTGTCTGGGAAACATGCTAAGTGCTGAGAATAAAATAGTGGGCAAGACAAATATAGTTCTTGCCCTTAAGAAGCTTTTTTTTAAGTGAAAAATACAGACAAGATAACTGTCAATGGTAATAAAAAGTGATGTTTTTAAAAATAAGGGGATGTATTAATTTGAGTTATTGGGTGACAAATGCTATATATTCCAGCTTATATAAGTTAAAAAGAAAATTGTTAGGTAATGGGCTGTCTCATAGAATCCAGTGCCGGGGCAGGGGGGTGGGGGGTGGCCTGGCCTAGGGAGGACAGGGAGCAGAAATTGGGGAGCCATCATCCACAAGAGGAGTGTTCTCTTTCTGACTCTCTGCTCTGCTTCTCTTTAAGTTTTTTCAAAGACTGACTTCTCTGTTCACCAGTATAAGTTATCTTTTAAATCTGGTCACAGCTTCCAAGTTCAAACCTTTCTGAAGAAGATAATTATATTGACAAGAATTCCCCTGAGGAGGAATATTTAGTTTGAAAGTAATACCTTGGTAACTGATTGGCTTAGTGGGTGAGCCCTCGGGGCATGCACAAGTTGCAAAAGATGATTACTCCAAATCGCTATGCATAAAACAAGGGGAAAAACAATGTGACCCCAAGAGACAGAGTTAGGAAGGAGAGTCTGAATGACCTCTCTCCCTTTCACCTCATTTGCAGTAGAGATTACAAAAATTATAAGATAACCAGGATGGCCAGATATTTTCATGGAAACTAGTGAGAAAGTTGAATTCTGTCTGGTTTGAAGGAAAACAAGACAGTAGAGGCAAGGACCAAGGACAGCCAGGTTACACAAGTCAGAGGCTCAGCCACCTGGAGAGACTGACTCATTCTCTCTGTTTTCATTTCAAATTGCTGGAGAAGAAACGCTGCTTGGCGGATCTTGGGACTGGTCTGGCTGGTAGGGAAGTGGTATCATGTTGTACAAAAGGACTCTTGGGTACACATTAATTGGGACCAAAGGGATAGTTAAGGGGATTCTTGTGAATTAGTCAGATGTTCTAAAAATACTCAATACAAGGAAGAAATGAGTGTCATGGGAACATATAAGAGAGGTGTCTAATTCAAGCTAAATACTCTTTGAATGAAAGATTAAATAAACTAGACTTCCTTGGATGGTTTGGCAAAAGTTGTGATATATGTTGATAAAAGAAAGGGGTTCTATGGAAAGTAACCTCACAGAGTGATCTGATCATAAATTCCTAACTGGGCAAGTCATGGTGGTTAGTCATGCACTGGCCTATAACTTCTTTAGTAAAATATTTTAACCCAGCCCTGTCTATCCATTGCTCTTGTGCATCTAGGTTAACACATCTTTAAAATCCAGTAATTCCCAAGTAACAAACATCCTACTTACATACAACTTGTACTTATGAATGGAGTGCCATAGGGCTATTGGTAATCAAATGCAGTTGGACATAAGTGAAAATTATGTCATAGAGTTACTTGACTGTCATGGCAAAGAACTAATCAATGAAGGCCTTATGGAAGTAGAGAAATAGGTGATAGCATTTAGGGAAGAAAACAGGGAACTATAAACTCCAGAACCTAAAAAGTTTTCTACAAAAGAGTTAGCTGATGCATTTTATCTCACTAAACTAGAGGAATGGCAAAATTACAGGAGCAAGATCCTGATACAGAAAGGCTCACCAATGTTTACCATGCAGTTACCAAAGGCCTGAGATACTACAGAGCCATTTATGATGAGACAAAGTAGAGCTCTGTACAAACCTCCCTTGATGCATACTTCAAGAAACTGACTCTAGCAGTAGAATCAAACCCTGACTCTCTAACACGTGTCCCATCCTCTCCAACAAGTCATATCTTCTGCATCATCAAAGATTGTTTAAGGGTATATTTGAAAATGTTGAAATATTTATATGTACAGTAAGTAAAAATAAATACTCTGTTAAGACAAACATCTAAGTTGCATTTAATTGGTAAATGTACGTGTTCCAACTTACATACAAATTTAACTTAAGAGCAAACTTACAGAACCAATCTCATTCATAACCTGGGGATAGCGTGGAACAGAATACCCATCAAAGGGGGTATTAACACTCAAGAGAGCACATACTCTTGTTAACGATCTTGTAATAAAAATCTCTACCCTATCAGAAATAAATGAATGGGATCACATCAGACTAAGAAGCTTATGCATTGCAAGAGAAACTGACAACAAAACGAACAGCCAACTAAATGGGAGATGATATTTTCAAACAACAGCACAGATAAGGGCCTAATATCCAAAATATACAAAGAACTTATAAAACTCAACAACAAACAAACAAACAATCCAATAATAAAAATGGGAAGAAGACATGAACAGACACTTCTCCCAGGAAGAAATACAAATGGCCAACAGATATATGAAAAGATGCTCAACTTCATTAGCTATTAGAGAAATGCAAATCAAAACTACAATGAGATACTACCTCACACCTGTTAGATTAGTTATTATCAACAAGACAGGTAATAACAAATGTTGGAGAGGCTGTGGAGAAAAAAGAACCCTCATCCACTGTAGTTGGGAATGTAAAGTAGTACAACCACTATGGAAGAAAGTGTGGTGGTTCCTCAAAAAATTAAAAATAGAACTACCTTATGACCCAGCAATCCCTCTACTGGGTATATACCCCCAAAACTCAAAAACACTGGTACGTAAAGACACATGCAGCCCCTTGTTCATTGCAGCACTGTTCACAGTGGCCAAGACATAGAAACAACCAAAAAGCCCCTCAATAGATGACTGGATAAAGAAGATGTGGCACATATACACTATGGAATACTACTCAGCCATAAGAAATGATGACATCGGATCATTTACAACAACATGGATGGATCTTGATAACATAATACTGAGTGAAATAAGTAAATCAGAAAAAGCTAAGAACTGTATGATTCCATACATAGATGGGACATAAAAATGAGACTCAGAGACATGGACAAGAGTGTGGTGGTTACAGGGGGAGGGAGAGGGGGGAGGGGAGAGGGGGGCACAAAGAAAACCAGATAGAAGGTGACGGAAGACAATTTACCTTTGGGTGATAGGTATGCAACATAATCAAATGTCAAAATAACCTGGAGATGTTTTCTCTGAACATATGTACCCTGATTTATCAATATCACCCCATTAAAATTAATTTAAAAAAATCTCTGCCTTGCTTTCCTCCACCTCCATGTGATCTTTCTTATGTTCCATCCTTAATTTCAAATGGACAAAGAAGCTGTTACTTTCTGAAGCATTTGAGATCTTACTCCCTGGCACATGTCATCTGTTTGGGGCAAATAAACTCTTATAGAAATTCTCTATAGGTTTGGATGTTTCTTACATGAACATTTATATCAAAAGAAGGCAAGGCTATGATGCAGTCAAAGTCAAGGGTAAGAAAAAGCCATGAGAAAAAAAGGAGAGTGAGAAGAATCAGTGGAGGCAATAAGTAACAAACTATAGAAATGATCCCTGAAAGTATAGTCTTGGAGGCAATAAGTAAAAGCCACGACAAAGAGAGAAAGAGAGAAGGGGGAGAGACTAGAGGACTGTTGATGAGGGGAAAGTAAATAATGAGACACTACTATTTTAGTAGCTGAATGCTGCTCTAGTTCTCCTGGAGGTCTGACTTTGTGAACAAAAGTCTATTATCTCCAAGACCTGGTGGTTTAGCTACTAGCCTTTTCTCCCATTTTTCCTTACTTCTTTAACTTTTATTTTCTTCAGTACCCTGACAAATAACTACTATAATTAAGATGCCATGAGCATGTTTCTGAAAGAGCTTAACAAAACAAGGAATGAAGGGAGAGAGAGAGAGAGAGAGAGAGAGAGAGAGAGGAAAAAGAAGTGAGCAGAATCTAGGCAAGCACAAGCATTTTTATAATTGAGTAAGAATTAACTTCCTTCCAATTGTCATAATTTCTGGTTTTCTTACCATCTCCATTTCTTTCCCTCTTAGTAACCAAATAAAAAAATCTACCTACCACCAAGCAGTGGTGCAGTCGATAGAGCATCAGACTGGAATGCGGAGGACCCAGGTTCAAAACTCCAAAGTCGCCAGCTTGAGTGCAGGCTCACCAGCCTGAGCGCAGTTTCGCTGTCTTGAGTGTGGGATCATAGACATGACCCCATGGTCACTGGCTTGAGCTCAAGATCGCTGGCTTGAAGCCCAAGGTTGCTGGCTTGAGCAAGGGGTCACTTGTTCTGCTATAGCCCCCCTCATCAGGGCACATTTGAGAAAAGCAATCAATGAACAACTAAGGAGCCACAACAAAGAGCCGCAACGAAGAAGAATTGATGCTTCTCATCTCCCCCTTCCTGCCTGTTGGTCCCTATCTATCCCTCTCTGTCATGTCATACACAAAAAAATTCTACCTACCTATCTTTCTTTTGTCCCTTTTTATTTAGTTGTACTTGACTTAGGCAAATTTGACCTTATACACATTATTAAATAAAGCACATAAAGTTTTAGAGATGTAGAAAATTTTGCATTATGTTTCAATGAATGCTGTGACTGAAAAGGGGCTCTGTGATAACTTAACTGAAAGTCAATTTACAGGGTGATCTGATCACAAACTCCTAACTGGGCAGGTCATGGTGTGTGGTCATGCCTCTAACCCATAGCTGTGCTAGTAAATGGTTATCCCTGCCTGAAGCAAGCCATGTCCACTGGGTCTGTTTGTTTGCATCTATGTTAACATGCCTTTTAAATGCCTGCTTTTCTGACCACACCCCCCACCCCATGTAACCTTCATGAAAGCATATTCTCTTGATAACTACCCTGTAATCCAATCAGAGAGATTTCCCTGTCCTGCATTCTCCCACATTCATATAATTCTCCTCAGGTTCCTTCTAAATTCCGAATGTATAGAACAAACTGCATTTTGCCATTCTGGAAGCATTTTTGCTCAGTCTGCTGAGATCTCGCTTCTAGGTGTGTGCTATATTTGGCTCAAATAAACTCTTATAAACATTTTCTACATATTTAGACAGTCTTACATTGACAATGCTAAGAAGCGGGGCTCAAAACAGCCCCTACCAGGAAAAGGACAAGGAATCTTCTTCAATCACGGCACGATGGGCTGTTGCATTACTCCCCCACCACTTCTTTGGACTCCACTGTTGTATGGGAGGAGTTAAATGCTCAAATCCTGGGTCCCACTACCTGGATTTGTATCCCTTTTCTACCATTTACTGTCTGAGTGACCTTGGGTAAATCATGTAATCCCTTTAAGCTTCAATTTCCTAATCTACAAAATTGGAATAATAAGGTTTTCTTCTTCCCAGTTGTTATAAGAAATCAGATAATCTTAGCATAATGCTCAGCCTTGCCAGTAAATGGAAAGCCTGATACTGCTCACCTGAGTACAGGCTTCTTTCTTTTTTACCTACAAGTAAAATTCTTTTTAACTTTTGAGTTACGGCAGGGCAACAGAAAAATGAAGAGAACTACTGGGGAGGCTCCGTGGTAGAAAATGTGGTGTTGGGGCTGCAGATCTAAAACTACTTTTATTTTTCTCTAAGTCTGTTGGACTGACCTGAAATAATACGGTGATAAAGTGAGCTCCATGTTCCTGTGAAATGCGTCTCCCGACATTGGACACAGCTCTCAGTTTCTTCTTTCCCAATCTCTGTCTCCCATTTTAGGTTTTTCTGGTCTAATAAATGGGTGTTTGTGGGGGCAGCACTTAAAGTTAGTTTGAAGAAAAAAGAAGAAGCAACAGTAATAATCAAGGATTGCAGCCTAAAAAGTCTCCCTGTAAAAACAGTTCCTGTAGAAACTCAGGTCAGATGTCTTTAAACTACAGTACAGTGGAATAAAACATTCTTCAGCTCTCTCATTGAATGGAGAATTTATCAGGCTGCATTTTTACAAAATCTTCTTTTGTTGAACTAGTGAGAGTCTGGGAGCCATGTTCATATCCATAATAATGAAGCGAGATAAGAGCACAGGACTCGATTTTGCCCATCAAAACAAACTTTCCAAGCACCATGTGAAAAGCTTTGATAAGGCCCACTGACGATAGTTTATGCAGTCCATTTGTCATTGAATATGGTTTCATCCTTAGCACATTTTTAAACAGCTTGATTTAAAAAAAAATATATATATATATCAATAGTCCTTGAGTAAGAATAATATCAGGACAACGATCTTCAATTTAATATCAAGGGCTTTTTTCACATCTCTTTTAGCTTTACACCACTGGCTTGAATCATAGTCTAAATTCCAAGAGTGACTTTCAGTACTTCCAGATTAATTCTTTCTTACTTTTGTCATGCCGCACAAGTGCAGCCTCTTTTCTCTCTTACTGGTGGTTTACAAACTTGATTTCTGAGCTGAGAAAACTCTTTTATCAAATAAAATCTTCCTCAGAACCCAGGGGTGGAATTAATGGTGGGCGCACTGGGTGTGCACCCTGGGTCCTGACTTCTGAAGGGGCCCGCAAACCCCCAAATATACACTTTTTTCTAACGTAAGGGGCCCAATATTTTCTTCTGCACCTGGGGCCTCAATTGACCTTAATCCACCTCTGCCAGAACCCAATGGCAGAGTAGAACTAACTGCTCAGGAAGCCTCTCCTGTCTGGAGGACAATTGGGAAACTGCTAGTCTAACCAGAAATGCTTCGTTTGGCCAGCAAATTTCATAGCCCAAAGAGAGAAGCTATCAGATGGAATTTGCACAAGGAATGGTTTTGGGCAGATAAAATACATTATGCTCACTTTGTTAAAGATGGCACTGCCCACGTGGAAGCCCGTTGCTCTGGTGACGGTATTGGTTGCCCTTCTTGCTTGGGATGGGCGTGATTATATTAATGTGTGTTGGGGGCAGGCTGTGGGCAGGTAGGATCTTTGTAGCCGGGGCTTGGTTTTGGGGACTAAGCCTTTCTCACCCTTTTTGATGTTGGGTGGCGTACTCTTATGAGGAATCCTATTATGCCTCAGATAAGTGACTTTGTATCAGAGACTTCTTTGTTTGTATATTGGATTAAAGGTTTTGACTCCTGCACTATAAAATGGGGCAGACCGGGAGCTTGCTCTCTCTCAGTTCCTGAGATTAGCATTAGAGGAGAGAGCAGAGAAAGGAGAGCAGAGAAAGGCCACATGGAGGAGGCCAGGAGAAGCAGCCAAGATGGTGGAGTGCTAAAGGAGAAGCCAGTTTGTGCAGAGTTTGTGTAGAGGGAAGGAGATGGGAAACAGAGGTGAATAAGTCTGGTGAGCTAGAAACCTTTGATTCTAGGAAACTCAGATAAGTCAGTACTTTGTGAGTGCTGAATGAGTGGGTTTTGGAGCCCAGTGTGTGTTTTTATTTGCTCACCAGATGCAAGCTAGGATTAAAGATGATAGCCTACCAGTTCTTGGCTCCATTGTTTCATTACCATCTCTCTGAATCTAATGCGAACCTGCATGTGAATAGTCACGATGGCAGCTCCTGGCCATACAAACTGTATCACACAGGCTCATGAAAGCTGGTTGTGAAATTTTGGGGAATTTTGCAAGCTGTTATTAAAAGTTAAATTGTGCAAACTTAGAATTAAATATTTTTAAAGTAATGAATTCCTCAAAACTCATCACTTTCCTGTTATTTTACAACTATCTATGCTCTTGAGATTACTTCAATTCATTGTATCTCTACATGTAAATATCGTGTAATAGTGTGTCACTGTGTGGTTCTTTCTCAGTCCCCATTCAGCGATGTTCAGTTGGCTGCTTGAAATCAATCATAGTAAGAGCATTTATATCATGGAAATTGGTAAACACAAAAAAATGGGCTTTTTTATTTTCTGGAGAGCCAGTTATTAAATGTTAACCATCACGCCATTGGCAAGGAGTGCCAATAGCTCACAACACAATTGCTTTTTACGTGACTGGCTAGTGGAACATTTTGCCATTAACTACTATTTTTATAATGTTGTTAACTCTGATACTCACAAGTGGATTCCCTCATTCCTTCTTTATCATCAGTAAAAATTGTAAACCAGCAGCAATAAAGAATTAAGTTAGTTTTCAACAAAAAAATAGAAACGATGTCAATCAGTAATGTGGGTAGCACTTTATACTGTTAGAAAAGCAGTAAAGATATGAAACTCATAAATCTATTATATGAAAATATGAGGCAGAGATGGAGAAAAAGCTATCACAAGAGGAAGAACAAATTGTGCTATGCGACTTTTCAAGAGAGATGTAGGAAAACAAGGATATGTACTGCATGGGTTCACAGTTTGGTAATAATGTGAGATCATTAGCAAGAGTCTGAGATATTTTGCTGGCAGTAAACAGTTTGTCACTACTAGAGAGAAGACTGCCCTGAGATATAGGGGTTAGCTCATAAAAGAATGACTGACTGCACATCGAAAGGCTACTATCATCTGTGTTCACTTTCAAATGTAGGCCCATCTCTATGACAGGTCCTTTGCAGGTGCCTTTCTGTATAGTCATCGAGCATTTCTGCTTTCCTAGGATCCAGGCCTATCACGGCCCTGAGTCCCAGACAGTGTCCCTCTCTACCTAAGTCCTATACCCCTAGTTCCCATACTTGTTCTAGAAGTAACCTCTCTCCAGGATGACTACGCCTAACAACACTTTTACTGGTGGATGAGGTGTGTGTCTGTGTCAAACAGGCCTGAGAGTAGGGTGAGGCAAGAGGGTGACTACGCCTAACAACACTTTTACTGGTGGACGAGGTGTGTGTCTGTGTCAAACAGGCCTGAGAGTCGGGTGAGGCAAGAGGCGAACTTGGCATAAAATTTAAGAGGCACCAAAAAAACTTCTTAACTAAGATATTTTTATGCAATGTTTTCCTGTTTGTCTTTCCCTCTCTCTCTCTCTAAAACAAACAAAACAGAACAAAAAAACCCAAAAAACTGACCTGTGGTGATGCAGTGGATAAAGCATTTACCTGGACGGCTGAGGCCCCCTGTTCGAAGCCCCAGGCTTGCCTGGTCAAGGCACGTAAGAGAAGCAACTACAAGTTGATGCTTCCCACTCATTCCCCCTGCCTTTCTCTATCTCCTCCTCTCTCTAAAATCAATAAATAAATTCTTTAGGGAAAATAAAAAAGCACGAACTGCCTCACTCCGGTTGCCTTGATCCTCCCCTCCCCGGCTAGTACCTCCCTCATGCCTTCCCTTTACATCAAAGTTTCTGGAAAGCAGAATCTATACTGCCTGTCTTTATTTCTCACATCCCATTTGGCTTTTCCTCATTGGACAATGTTGACTATTTCTGTCTTCTTGAGAAATTGCTTCTCTGACTTTGATAATTCTACATTTCTAATATTTCTTCTCTTATTGCCAAACATTCCTTCTCAGTCTTTTTTGCAGACTCATTTATTTCTGCCTTTTTTTAAATTTTTTTTTTCATTTTTCTGAAGCTGGAAACAGGGAGAGACAGTCAGACAGACTCCCGCATGCGCCCGACCGGGATCCACCCGGCACGCCCACCATGGGGCGACGCTCTGCTCACCAGGGGGCGATGCTCTGCCCATCCTGGGCATCGCCATGTTGTGACCAGAGCCAATCTGGCACCTGGGGCAGAGGCTAAGGAGCCATCCCCAGCGCCCGGGCCATGTTTGCTCCAATGGAGCCTTGGCTGCGGGAGGGGAAGAGAGAGACAGAGAGGAAAGTGCGGCGGAGGGGTGGAGAAGCAAATGGGTGCTTCTCCTGTGTGCCCTGGTCGGGAATCGAATCCGGGACCTCTGCACGCCAGGCTGACGCTCTACCACTGAGCCAACCGGCCAGGGCCTGCCTTTTTTTTTTTTAAAAAAAGGTTGGTAATCCTCAGGAGCTGACACCAACCCTCTTCTCGCTTCACGCTTCCTTCAGTGACCACATCAACTCCCCTGACATTACTATCCCAAATAAGCACATGACTCCGCTTTCCAGTGCAGCTCCTGAGCTACCCGGTCGTATAAAATCCACCACCAAACATGACCTCTTGGCTGTCCCTCACACTCAACATATCTGGATTAAAATCATTTGCCACCTCCCACTCAGACTTTCCTAAACTATATATTTAATCTGGTTGCATGGCACTAAGAATTTGACAAAGAATCCTTTAAAAAACTTGAGATATAATTGACATATAACATTATATTTATTTTAGGCATGCAACATAATGATTTATTATATGTATATATCATTACCACCATAAGTTTAGTTAACATTCATTACCACCCATGGTTACAAATATTTTTTTTTCTTATGATGAGAACTTTCAAGATCTACTTTCTTAGCAACTGTCAAATATTGACAGTATTGTCACCTGTAGTCACCACTCTGCACATTATAGCACCAGAATTTATTCATCTTATCACTGGAAGGTTGTACCTTTTGAACGCCTTCATCTATTTCACCCAACCCCCACCCAGTGTCTCTGGCAGCTACCTGTGTTTTTTTGTTTGTTTGCTATTAAGATACCACATATAAGAGAGATCCTATAATATTTATCTTTCTCTGTATGACTTATTTCACTTAGCATAATGCCCTCAAGGCCCGTTCATGTTGTCGCAAATAGCAAGATTTCCTTTTCTATGGCTGTATTTTATATATCATATATCATATACATATCACACATATGTATCACACATATATCATGCATACACATATATATATTTAAATATATTTTAATCCATTCATCCATCAGTGGACACTTATTGGAGTCACTCTGGAGTCTTCCCTTCCTCAGTGGTCTATGGCTATGGAGCCCTGTGTGCCCCTGTAGATGCCACCTCCACCATCAGCGGTGCTTCCAGCAGAGGGAGGCCCCTAGGACTCCCCTTCAGTATCTGCACACAGAAACCACAGGACTCCCGGGATCCCAGAAAGACATCCAACCACATTCTACCAAAGTCATCCCATCATATTCTTTCTTTCTGCCTTCACCTGCTGCCTCTCTTCCCTCACTCCCTCTGCGCTGGAAACTCTAGCTTTCTTATTTCTCATTTCTTATTATTTCTGGACCTTTCTTCCAGCAGATCCTCATGTGGCCCCCACAGCCCTTCATTCAGCTCTCTGCTAGTATAAAACCGTCAGGGGAGCCTTCCCAGACCACCTGACCTGGAAACAGAAACCCATCCCCTACTCCTCTGTAGTGCTCCTTACTGCTTCCCCTTCTTTCAGAACATTTAATACACCCTGACTTATATTTGTCTGTCTGTTTATTCTCTCTTCCCCATTAGAATTCAAACTTCCTGAAGACAGAGTCTGTTTCATTAACTCTACATACTCATCATCTAGAACAGTGTTTGATATTTAGTAGATGCACATTGAATATCTGTTAAATAAATGAGTGATTAATTCCTGTCACCATCTACTTTAACACCTGGTACCTCTATTAGTCCCTCTTTCACATATTCAATACATACTGACTCAGCCCTTCTTATGAAGGGCTGGGTGCTCCCTTTCTAATGCTCCAGACCTCACTGTCTCCAGCTTGGACTCTTGCAGTTGTCCCCTAACTGGTTCTGCTTGGAATCAAGCCTCTTTTTTAGCTGTTCTTCATGCTGCTGCTCAGTTATCTTTCCAATTTTGCTCAAATTGATAGTTTCTCTGCTTTTCTCAATAATTTTAGTAGAATTATTTGACCTTTCTTTTGTCTCAACCTACTTTGTACAGATGGTTATCATGGTGTATATACCATGGCACTTTGAGGCACATATTTACACATCTGTCCATGGTTTATTTGACTACAAACCCAATGAGGACAGATACTATCGTGTATTTGCTCCTACGTCTTATTCATCCTATTTAACACAGCGCCAAGGCTATTGTGAGCACTTCATAAATACAGCAGGAGGTAAAAGTAGGTTTAAAGTTGAAATACAAATAAATAATATAATAATAATACAAGAATAAACTGTGTTTTGCACGCTGACAACTGTAAAGCTACTTTTGCCTGCCTCCGTATTTGTAGAATAGTGAAGTAACAATGTGGTCAATGAATTATCTGTCTCTCTCCAGTACACACTTGTGTCCTTTTCACAGCCCCCCACCTCAGTTTTTGAGCCTTTTCTTACTTTCTGGCAGCACAATTAATTTCAGGATTCTATTGTATTTTCTTGTCCTCGCACTGTAATCAGCCAAGGAGACTCAGCTCCTCTTCTGAGAGTGATTTTAAAGCAAACCCAACATCTGAGTGCCACGTGGGCTCAATGCTGCAGTGTAACTGCTTTGAGTCTTCTGTAGAGAAAAGATACAGGAAATCTATGCATGCCTACACACACATATGTGCCACACATTCCCACCTACATCTTTTTCTTTATCTCTAAATTATATTCAAGACCCTGAGTTCAGACTGATACACCTGTTTCCAAACTACCACCTCATGGCTCATCTAGCCTGCCTCACTTCTTTCTCCAACACTGAGAAACCAGCCTCTCATCATCCGCAACACATAGACTTATTTGCTCGACTCTAGAATACGCATAAACTAACCTGTGGCGGTGGCGCAGTAGATAAAGCATCAACCTAGAATATGCATAAAGAAGTTATTGTTGACCAATGCTCCAGTGAAAAACAAATGGAATAACAATATTTCTGTAGAGTTTCTTTGCTTTAACCTCACAAGAGTTTTCCAAATGTGTTATTGCTATATATATTTATTTTAACTATTTATGATTGAGTACTAATAACATTACTCATGAAATTACCATGATTCTAAAAGTCAGAACTCAGAGAAGTGTCCATCTCCCCTCGGCCCTTCCAGCCTCTCATTCTTCCCGTCCAGTCCCTGCCCGCTTCCTTCAGGCACCAACCTCCTTAATCCTAGTTTGTGTTTCCTGTGTTTCTGTTTGAAAAAATGAGAAGATACATGTATATTTTCTCATACTATACTATACATCCTATGGTGTCTTTTGCACTTGGCTTTTTTCACTTAAAAGCTTACGGTAGAAATTAATCCATTCCCAGTTCATAAAGACCCTCTTTACAGCTACATAGTCCTTGGCAGTGTGGGCATGCCATAGTTACTCAGCCACTTGAGTACACGTGGCCAGTCAGGTCGTTTCCAGTATTTATAGTTGTAAGTGATGTTGAAATATATAATCATGTGCACGTCTATTTTCATATTGTTGGAGATATTAACATAAATTCTCTAAAAGTGGGATTATCAGGTCATAAAGTAGCTGACTACATAATACTGTTAGACATTACCAAATTCCCTTCACAATGGTTGTATTGGTTTACATACTTCCTAGCAATCTATGAGCATGACTGTTTGTCCATAGTCTGGCCAACAGAACATGTTCTCATAATTTTCAATATAACCAATCACATAGGTGAGAACTTGAATCTCAGTGTTGTTTTAATTTTGACTTTTCTGATTTTGACTGACAAACATATTATTAAACATATTTTTGTAGACTATGACAATTCTTATATCTTTTTAGTGAACTGTTGTTTGTGTCTTTCACCCATTTTTCTACAAAGTTCTTATTTTTTTGTCCTTCAGTTTTCAAAGGGGCTGTTTAGGCATCTTTTTATGAATGTGTAATTTTAATTCTATACATATTCTACTGCTCAGGTGATAAATTTTCATTTATCATGTATAGTTTTATCTAGCTTACTAGTATATGTTTTTTTTTGTTTTGTTTTGTTTTTGTATTTTTCTGAAGCTGGAAACGGGGAGAGACAGTCAGACAGACTCCTGCATGCGCCCGACCGGGATCCACCCGGCATGCCCACCAGGGGGCAACGCTCTGCCCACCAGGGGGCGATGCTCTGCCCCTCCGGGGCATCGCTCTGCCGCGACCAGAGCCACTCTAGCGCCTGGGGCAGAGGCCAAGGAGCCATCCCCAGCACCCGGGCCATCTTTGCTTCAATGGCACCTTGGCTGCGGGAGGGGGAGAGACAGAGAGGAAGGAGGGGGGGTGGAGAAGCAGATGGGCACTTCTCCTATGTGCCCTGGCTGGGAATCAAACCCGGGTCCCCCGCATGCCAGGCTGACACTCTACCGCTGAGCCAACCGGCCAAGGCCTATGTTTTTTTAAAAGAAGGAATTTAGAGCACTTATTTTTATCTGTAATCATACTGTTTGCATTTTACAAATACACATTTTAATCACAATGTGATTAATCAGCAACAGCATAACCAAAGAAACAAATTCATACAAGAACTCCTTCCTGTGACTCCCTCACATAATATTTACTTAGTGAGAACAAACCAAGAACTGTTTTTAATAAAGAAGACATATCATCTGACTGGTGGGGGCGCAGTGAATAGAGCATTGACCTGGGATGCTGAGGTCCCTGGTTTAAAACCCTGAGGTCACCAGCTTGAGCATAGGCTCACCAACTTAAGCACAGGGTTGCCAGCTTAAGCGTGGGATCATTCCAATGATCCCAAGGTCAGTGGTTTGAAGCCCAAGGTTGCTGGCTTGAGCTGAAAATTGTTTGCTTGAGCAAAGGGTCATTGGCTCAGCTTGAAACCCCCCAGCCAAGGCACATATGAGAAGCAATCAATGAACAAGTAAAGTGCCCCAACTACGCGTTGATGATTCTCCCCCTCTTCCCCTATTTTTCATGAGAGAGAGAAAGAAAGAGGAAAGAAGGAATATCAACTTGGTCATTCTATGACTGACATTCATTCTCGTAAAAGGGAGGACATTACCTCATTAGAAATAGCACTAAAGGTAATGGAAGAATGAAGCAATGGAGAAAAGGACCAAAATGGAGAAGTACCAAGGGATTAATTGTGTAGCTCCTAGTTACTATTAAAAGGCTTCATTTATCATTCTTGTTTGTTCTAAGGAAAAACAATAAAGAATTTATTTAACTTTGCAATGGTACTAAACAGGTGTTTTCAACAAAAGAATAGCACATTTGGAACTAAGAAAGTTAAAAATGTGTGTGTGGGTAGACAATCATGACATGACCAATATTGGGGAAAACATCTGCTAATGTTCAGTGGGGGAAAAACACTGGTATTGCAAGTCAGAAAAAAAATCTAAAGAGAGAAAATTTCACAAGGCTTAGGAGTAATAAATAGACCTATTAGTAACTAATACATGAAATCACAGATCTTTAACTTGAAGACACTAGAGAAATAAATAAATAACGCTAATCCAGCACATTAAGAAGCAGTCATCATCCACAGGGGATTTTGCCAGTTACTTGTGCCCTAGTGAATTCAGTTAGTCCACATGTTTTTTTAGGCAGAGGCAGATTTAACAGTGGGCACACCAGGCATGTGCCCTGGACCCCGACTTCTGACGGGCCCCACAAAACCCCAATTTTACATATTTTTCTGATGACACCAAGTTTGGTTTCATATGTGCAATTTTAACATTAATAGTACATAATATTTTTTATTTATTTAAAAATATGGTCAACATGTATTTTTATTTTCCCTGTCTCTCTCTTTTTTTTAAGGGGTCCAATATTTTCTTCAGTGCCCAGGGCCTCAACCAACCTTAACCTGTCTCTGTTTTTAGGGTCTGTGACATTTTTTCAAAAAACTATGCATTGAATTCATTTGGGCCCTACCACTTGTTCCCAATTGTTTTATATGTAGCAAATTTTACCCATTTATTTATCTCCTGCGTTTGTTAAGTCTCTGGTGTACTATAACATCCTTCTTTTCTTTTCAGTGCCATTGATTTGTTGAAGAAACTGGGGTAGAATGTGCCACTTTCTAGATTTGACTGATTGCCTTATTGTTGTTCCATTTAACTTGATCTTTTATATCCATTATATTTCCTGAAAATTATAAGATAGATCTGGAACAGGGGTTGGCCAACTTTTCCTGGAAAGGGCCAGACAGTAAATAGTTTAGGCTTTGTGGGCTGTAAGTTCTCTGCCACAGCTGTTCTGCCATTGTCGCAAAAATGCAGTCACCGACAATATGTAAGTAAGTGGTCATAGCTGTGTTTCATGAAGACTTTACCACAGCTAGTGACAATGGCAGTTGGGGCCAAAGGAGTAGTGTGGGGAGGGAAGACCAGGAAACAAGTGGAAATACCTCACATTCAAGGGACAGAAAGAAATTCAGTATAGTGGAGGGTGGAAAAGGTTGAGTGAGTGGAGGCCACCTGTCTGCAGTAACACAACAGAGAATTCCAGGTCCTCCCTTGAGTTTTTGACTCAGTCATCCCATCCTCTTCTTTATCTCCTACTGCAAGTCATTTACAGCACGCTCATAGGTCAAACACCTAACGGCCATTTTTACAGTTGCGACCACATATAGAATTGTGGGTCAGTTTCCCAAAAGGTGGGAGACAATATTGCATTCACTTATCAAGTACGTATTGAGTACCTATTATGTGCCAGGTTCTGTGCTATGAACAAAAGCACAGAATTTATTTTTACCTGGAGCTTACAGTCTAACCAGAAGAGGAGAGACTGTAAGTAAATAATCGTAAAAATGAACTGAATCATCTAAACTGGGCCAAGTGCTGTGGAGTAAGAGGGGTGGTTCTTGGTGAGAATATGACAAATGATCCATTATGGGAGAGGCAAGGCTTCCCTGAGAAACCTTTGTTCTGTTAAAAGGTCAGTCTGCTCCTAATCTTTTTGGAGAGCCCCTGCCTAGATTGACAATCTTCTCTCCTCAGTTGCTACTCCCATCATTAGTGATAATTGTGCGTAAGTGTCCCAGATCATTCCGGGAACAGGCCTTTGCTTTTCTGCTGCCAGGGGTTCAATTCTCCCAAAGAGTTGGCCTCTTTGGAATCCCAAAGTCTACAGAGGCGGTGTTTGTCTTTCTTCTATTTTTGTTCTTCTGAGGGGACCTGTAGCCTGTGTCTCTCTCCTGGGATTTAGATAATACTGTCCCTAGAGCATGACAAGGCCCAGAAACATCTTTGAACCCAGTCACCCAAGGAGTTCAGTGCTGCTTAAGAGACCAGATCGATGACCAGGGTACTGTGTGAAAAATGAAAAAGAATCCACCAGATAGACATAAGGACGCAGAAATAGCAGAACAAAGAAGGGCACTGGCCTTCCAGCACAGTCCGCCCTCCCTACATGTTGCCTCTCTGAGCTGTCTCCACCGCTTCCCTTTCAAAGCGAGTCTAACGTCATCGGTTTCATCTGTTTCCCTCTGTCCGCCGGTGTTAGAAGTAGGCATTAATTCTTTCCTCCAAGATTTCCGCACATTTGTTGTCAAGGGTTGAGGTCCCTTGACAACAAACTTTCCAAACTCGTTGTCTCCCATGCACCTTTTCAAACACTCAGCCAGCCGTGGCTTCTGCCAGTTTGTCTTTCTGGAACGGCTTCCGTGTCTTCTCTCCCTGGAGAACTCCAGCTGAGCTGACAAATACATCACTTCCTCTGTCCCATGGTCCCAGGCTTCTTTTTCCCTGGAAACCCAGTAGAAAAAGTTCACCCCCCTCTCTGCTCCTGCAGCTCCCTGCATAGGTCCCATTAAGAGTGTTTGCTACGTTGTGTCATTAGATTGTGTTAGGTGTTTGCAGATTTGTCTCCTGACTAGACCTTGACTGCTTGAGGCCTGGCATAATTGTGTTTTATTCCTCTTTATGTTTCCTGTGCTTTGCAATATCTGCCACAGAGTGGTGCCGAGTCAAGTCTAAATGATTCTATTAACTATAATTCTTTGTCTCACATGCACATGTAGCACAGATACCTAAATGGTCCAGCTCTAAAGAGGTTTCACACATTCTGCTAATACAAAGCCCAAGTGGTTAGGTGAGAAGTTTCTGTTCTTCATCTGTGGACTCTGAAGTCTTGCCTCCCTTAAATTAAGAGGCACTGAATAAAATGGTCAGATTTTCCACAAGCTGAGCCTGGGCTAATTGGGATAGTTTTACTATTTATTGGTTTACCTCTTGCCTGGATCCTAAGGTTTTAGACTTGCAATGAGGGGCTGGTTTACAGGATATCTCTTCAACCTGCTGACCTAAGAGTCCTTAGGATCCTCGGGTCAAGGAAACAGCAATTCCCTGGGAGAGAATAACAAAAAGGAAATGAAATGAAGTACGATACCCAGCTATGTTGGTATCTTTCTAAAGTACTACCTCCCTGAGAAAGGGTTTCTGCTTCTGTGGCATTCTGTGACAGCCAGAGACTGTAAACACTGTTGGTGGCAGAGAGAACAGTGTCTAGAAACAAATAAGAGAAACCAAAGATGAAACTGGGAATACACGCACAGTTTATGCTTTGGTATTCTGCAGTCATGACAGCCTTTGTGCTTCTGAAAGGACTGTGTGTGGTGTTCTTTTTCTGTGTAATGATTGCTGAAACTGTGTGACTTGTGGGATTTGCCGTAAAAAAATGCAGTGAGTGTTTAATCACTCGGGGTGTAAGTAACCACATTCTGTTCAAGTTAGGCTTCCAGCCCTCACTCGCCTCCTTATCAGCGACAGTACTCCAAATACTTGTCTCAATTTTCTGATCAAAGCTGATGAAAAACAGAGCTCTAAAGGGGTGAGTTGCCTTCTGCATTTCTGTGCATCAGAAAAAAATACCTATATCACTTGAAAGGGCTGAATTTTTTTGTGCCTCATCTTTAGATCATGAATTCTTCTTTGCTTTTCTGCTCTGCTTATTTCTTACTCTGTCAATGTCATCTGCTTTGTGAAATGTGTCTTTTTAATTAATTATTCTTGTCTCAAATTGTCTGCTGTAGGGCAAGAATTCATATTAGTAAAATAAGGTCTGTCACTATAGGGACATCTCTTGGCTTATTTCAATGTGGAATTAGCCTCATTTAACCAACAGTCACCTTAATTGATTTTTCAGATAAATCTTTTCTTTGTTTATATTTTCTTTGAAGTTGCACACAGCATGGCTTTTCTACAAAGAGCAGAAATTCAGGGGCATGAAAACACTAAATCACAGAAGGAAAGTCTGTTTGAGAAAGCATTTGGAAAGAATTCTAAAGCTAGAGAAGCCAAAGGCACGACACAACAACAATAATTCCACTTACCTTCTGCTCTGTGGGGGATCTCCAAAAAACATCTCCCCAAAACACATTATAAACTCTGGGTGGTTTTGTATTGATTCCTCAGTCTGCCTGGGTTTTTAATAAAACAGTGGAAGGCAAATGAAGGTAAATGAAGTTATAACAAAGAGAAACAAGATGAGTGATAAAATAAATAGATACGCATTTTCCGAAGGCTACCTTTAAAAACAACGGTAGATTTTCAAAGTTAAGATATTTACTAAAGTGAATAGAATCAAATTTCCTTATGCTTTAGAGAAATATAACTTATTCCTTTGGGAAAGAAATTGAGGTATGAGAATTTTTATATATTTATACACTCTTTCCAATGTAAAACTTCAACACTGAATTTGTACTCCTTTCCTAAGAACGGATAATGAAGGTCACTCTTCTCCTTTTAGTCCAGATAGTGGGGACACTATGGTAATGTCAGGTTTGGGCATTAAGATCGACTGCATGTTATAGAAAGATCACTGAACTAGGAACAAAGAACTCTAGGTACTCATCCCAGAGGTACTGGTTTTGTGACCTTCGGAAAAAACCAATGAATTTGGCAAGCATTCTTTTAATATCTGGGTACTGTGCAAAATGTGGGAAATATATGGGCTAGCAATAGAAAAGTTTCCATGACTTCCAAGATCTTTCTCCTCAGTAAAGAGGAGTGACAAAAAATAATCACAATAAAGAATTACAGGGGCAACAACGAGAAACAGATGGTATGGGGATGGGAACAGGAAGAGACATTTCAGGAACTTCAAGCCCGTTGGCTTTGTTGGCTTTGAGGGATCTTGATAAGGTAGGGTAACGATAAAGCTGGAATTTCAGCCAGGAAACGAACCATGAAGTCATTTCTACATTATTGTAAGAAAGTTTATTCTGTGTCCAGTATCCAGTAATTCTCTAATTTTGATATGCAACAGACTTACTTAGGGAGCTTGTTAAAACTCGCGTGTTGGTCCTTAGAGACGGCATCCAAATCTTCAGTGGCAGGACCAGGACACGAATGATTCTTACAAACCTGTCAGGTGCTTCTACTGTACACAGAAGTTTGAGAATAACTGGTATAGTCAGTGGGGAGCCACCGAAGGGCCAAAATAAGGGAATACATCAGATCTGTATTTTAGAAAGATCATTCTTTGAAGACTGTAGAGATTGGACTAGAGGAGTGTGAGCCTGGACTGGGAGACTGATTAAAAGACTATATTTTCTATGATCCATGACCCAGCATTCCCTTTTGGGTATTTGTCTGAGAAAAAGCTCTAATATATGTATCTCAAGAGACAAGCACAAGAATGTTCATAGCCATGATGTATATAGTAGTAAAAACAAGGAACACCCCAAATATCCACTAACAGGAGAATAGATAAATTGTGATATCTTCCCACAACAAAATATTTTACAACAGTGAGAATGAGTGAGGCAAGTTCATATGCAACTGAATAGGTGAATCTTAGAGTTCTGAGAGTAAAAATAAGTAATAAAAGATTACATACTATATGACACCATTCAAATAGTTTTAAAATGAGCAAAATGAAATAGTTTGTACATTTACACTGTTGTTTTTCTGTTTGTTTGTTTTAGCAAAAGAATAAATACACAACTCAGGATAACATTTACCACTTGTAGAAGACATGGGGTTGACAGGTAAGGAGGGAAGACATGAATGGCTGCAATGGTGTTGGTAAATGTTTTACTTCTTTAGTTGAGTAGTAGATTAATGACTGTTGGTATTTTGATTATGTTTGATCGTAACATATTCAGTAGTCTTTCTACAAAGACAGCCCTTCAGTGTGCCATGCCTGTCAATATTCATGCTCATGTGTAGTCCCCTCTCACATTGAACATAGGGGTGTAATCAAGAGGATGCAGCAGCAACACTGTGTGGCTTCCAAGCCTAGGTCATAAGAAGCCTTGTATTTGCCTCTTTGTCTCCTAGAATACAAGCCCTGGAGAAGCAAACCATCATATAAGAAGTTCAACTATGCTGAGAGCACCATACTGTGAGGAAGCCCATGTTAGCCACAGGGAGAAGCTGCTAGGAGAGAGGGAGATGTCTTACCAGCTATCCCAGCTGAATCTGCAGATATACAAGTAAAGAAGCCATCACAGGTGTCCAGCACTGTGGAGCCTGCAGATGCACTCTAGCCGAGCCACCATTGAACTGCAGCTACATAAGAAATCCCAAGTGGGAGCTGCCCCACTTAGCTTTATCCATCCTCAGACCTGTGAGAGACAGTAATAAAATATTGTTTTAAGCCACAAAGTTTTAAGTGGTTTATGATGCAATAGATAACCAGAACATTATAAACATGCCATGCATATTCTTTTGTATGCATCAGTGAGTACAATTAGTTTTCAAAAATGTGGTTACTTAAATAATTTGTCAGATTTAGACAATTCTGGCTTCAAATTCCGGTTTGGCCGCTCATAGACTCCGTGGTCCTGGAAAAGTCACTTCACCTCTGTAAGAATCAGTTTTTTCATCTGAGAAATGGGGGAAATAATAGCTCCCAGTTCATGGAGAGATTGAAAAGCTTAAGAAATAGAATCTGTATGTTCTTTATCCGGGTAGAGGGTAAGGATTTAGTAGATTGTAGAACCAAGCCAGACTACACAAACCTGCTTCCTCCAGACAGAGGAGGGAAGAAACCCATTTTTGTAAATAGAGAATCTAGAATATAGTTCAAAAACTTCTGCGAATATCCATGGTGAACAGGAATTCAGCTGGAATACGTGACTGTAAAGTCTGCCCACTCTGTGGTTTTATGAAGATTCGCTGATTTCCTGTGGTGTGTTTCAGATATAGACCATTTGAATCCAGATTTCCCAGGGATGGGCTTCTCTGATTATTTCTCTATTTTTAGCAAGATCGCTGTCTTTAGGATCCCTCTCCTCTGACAATCCCCACATTGGGCCCTCTCATCTCATACCAGTGACAGCCAAAAAGGAAGGGGTAATTCAGTCAAACCACTTGATGGTTGGTTAATACATCTTCCGGGAAGATGGGGTGAGGGAGAAGGCGCATGAAATTGAATGTCTGCTCTTTCTGCAGAGGAAGTCTGGGAAGACAAGCTGGACTGGTGACTTTAAGAAACAATCTTGTTTCAGAGATGATGATAGTCTGGGAAGGGATAAAATATGACCATTCTGGGTGCCATAAATATCCTCAGAGTCTAATGAAAAGCAGTTTTTGCCTTTCTCCTTTAGCTCGGTCCACAGCAACACAGTTCAGGAGGATTAGCAACACCAGCCAGGAGGTAAGCATTGCCGACCTGCAGAGCTTGTTGCCCATGGAGCTTGTGAACCACAAAAACTCAACATCGAGACTGGCTGCTGGCGATCTGCAGGGAATCAGGCCCGGCTGCATCCTGCACAGCCCCACACAGCCCCGCACAGCCCTGCACAGGGGCAGCCTTTCCAATGGCAGACCCTGGAGCTCACAGATCAGAGGGTGGCTTTCATCTCTTCTCTTTACCCACCAGTGCAGAGCAAAAGGGATGGCGGTGCTAAGCCAGCAGAGGTATTTGGGTTAGATGAGCTTCAGAGGTCTCTTTAAGGCCCCATTTAATGAACAGTACGTTTTCTCTTATCTCTGAGAAGAGGCAGCATTCTAAAAAAAAGTTGGAGTTCTGAAAAATATTGCACTTCTGAACTATTTGTTGAAACTTCATAAATGTCAATACTTAAAAATTATTATATATAGCTGCCATTAAATGTTCAAATTTGCTAGAGACCTATTGCAGAAATTTGGGCTTTATTTATTTACATATTTTTCTCTTTACATATTCCTTCCTTCTTCCATTGAATTTTGAAAAGGAAATAAAAATCACTGCCTTTACAAGAAGTTCTTCTACTTCTAGCAGTCCTAAATGTCAGAAGGCAAGGAAATGCCAGTGGTTAGAAGCTCAAAGTGTGATTGTGGCTACTTTCCCAGCAAATGATCACATAGTTTAGTCACAGTCAGAAGATACCGGGTTGTAATTATTCTTGCTTTCCTTGGGAGAGAGTACATAGATTCACAGTTCCGCCTCACTGAGCTTCCCTAATAAATTCCAAGGCACTGTATTTTTTTTACACAATTTTCAATTCACAGACAAATTATAATTACGGTACAAAAAAGATCACCCCCCACATTAGTTGCTAAGCTAATATCCCACAACCGCCAAACACTTTAAAGGTACATTTCCATGTCACATTGTATCCTATCAGATGGAATATGATTAGATTTATCTCATTACTCATGGTGCTTATTTAGATCACCTGATTCAAGTGGTATTTGCCAGACTTGTCTGGGAAGCTACACTTCCCTTTTTACTTAATATTCTGTGGAGAGAAACCCTAAGAATATAACAAGAACACAGCATATCTTTCATAGTATTTCTGCCAAAGACGTATAATGTGATTCTAATTATGGGACAGCAAAACTGAAGGGCATTTTATTAGAAATATCCTGTCCTTTATTTATTTATGTATTTATTTGTTTATTTATTTATTTGTTCATTTATTTATTTATTATTTATCTCTTTATATCATTATGGAGTTGTGGATTCCTATTTTATATATTACCATATTTATTTTGATACAAAATATATAAGTAATATATTTATAATAAGTTACTATATTTATTTTCATACACAAATTTCCCCATATTTAGCCAGTGGGGTCCTCTTAAAGCTGGTTTCTGTGTTCTTTTGACATGTCCACCTTTCTTTTAGCTTTTTCTTCCTTTCTGGCACGACAGTATATTCCAGGCTGATCTTGTCCTTTTGCTGCTCTCGCGCTGGAAGCAGCCATTTCTCCAAGAAGCCTAAAGAGAATGGGATTTAGAAACCCAGATTTGGTTGCTAGGTATGCTCACTGATATCAGGGTGTTCTACTTTTGTCCTTCTCAGCCCTGTTAAACTCTTTATATTTTAAGGAATAATCCATTTGTCAAAAAGTGGCTAAGAGCTTTTCTCAGTTTGAAGTTTTTCCTTTGACTTTAGGGTGATTTGGGCTATGCAAAATTAATTGATCATAATATAGTCCAATATTCATTATTAATTAATTTTTTTAAATTTAAATTAAAAATGATTATTTTTTTGTTTTGGTTTCTGGGATTTATATCTAACTCAAGCATCTCATACTTCAGAGTTATAAACATTTCTTCCATTTTTTTTTCTTGTAGCACTTTCATAGAAAATTTTTTTTAAAAAACCTTGCACCTACTGGCATTTGGTAAGAAATTTGTGTTTCATTTGAAGAGCAAGCTCAGTGTCACAGACTGACACACCGTCTGAGGAAAACCAATGCCAGATCCAATATTTTAGATATATATGTATTTTATGACCTCCTTCTCCAAAGTACTGGTTTTCTACTCTAGTTGACCAATATCATTATGTTGGCAGCTTCTCTAAAACACACTGGTATCTGGTATTCACTATACAAAGCAATTGAATCTGACCTTTGGGGATTGCTGGGAAAGATTTTTTTCTTGAACTCTTCAGGTAATTCTATTGTGCTGCCAACACCGAAAACCACTGTTATAATTAACATTCTCACAGCTGCCTAAAATTTTACAACTATTAACTGCTTCCTTTGGATTAAGTAATTCATTTTTGGTTATCTTCTTTAAGAACCACAATATTTTCCAAAGATTTAACACTCACATTTCTAATGATTTAGTACTAATGAGTTTAGCAGACTTTTAAATCAAGATACAACCATTAAAATTACATATGTGAAGAAGCTATACATTTAGCATGCCCACTCCCCTGTGCTCATTGTATGCAAGAAGGCATCAGTTACCTAAACAAAGGTGATATGGTGTAAAAACAGGAAAAGATTTTGCCTTCAGATGGTCTAAAGAGGAACCTTAAAAATATGGCTCATATGCTATGTGATTATGAATACATTACTGAACTTCTCAGGACCTCAGTTTCTCATTTACAGAAATGAGGCTAATATTAATTCCTATTTTGTGGGAATTAAGTTAGATCATAAAGCTAAAGTTATTTACATGTACCTGACCCACAGCAAAAACACAGTAAATGGTTGCCTGTAAGAAGAGCTACTCTTACTTTTTCTAACCAGTAGCACTTCTAACAGATAACTGGTTCTGCATGAGCCAAGCTGTGAATTAGCTTAAATTTGCTTCTTCAGTAGCCTGTATATAATATTTAGTAATATCATTTTTTCAAGTGATTCTTTTGTTTGATTTTAATAATTTTCTTTTCTTCTCTTTTTGTGGCAGAGACAGAGAGAGATAAAGAAACAGATAAGGACAGACAGACAGGAAGGGAGAGAGATGAGAAGCATCAGTTCTTTGTTGCAGCATCTTCATTGTTCATGACTGCTTTCTCATATGTGCTTTGACTGGGGGGCTACAGCAGAGTGAGTGACCCCTTGCTCAAGCCAGTGACCTTGTGCTTAAGCTAGTGACCTTGGGCTTCAAGCCAGCGACCTTTGGTCTCAAGCCAGCGACCATGGGGTCATGTCTATGATCCCATGCTCAGGCCAGCAACCCCGTGCTCAAGCTGCTGAGCCCACCCTCAAGCCGGCAACCTTGGGGTTTCAAACCTGGGTTCACTGCATCCCAGTCCAACACTTTATCCACTGTACCAATGCCTGGTCAAGCAAATATTTTTATTTTTCAATTACAGTTGACATATTAGTTTCAGATGTATACCCCAGTGATTAGATATTATATAACTTACTAAGTTGTCCCCCTGATAAATCTAGTACCTATCCGACACCATACAGTTATTATAATATTGACTATCTTCCCTATGCAGTTCTTTATATCCCTGTGACTAGAGTGTAACTATCAATTTGTACTTCTTAATCCCTTCTCCTTTTTCACACATCCCCCAACTCCTCTCCCATCTTAAAGTAGACTGTTTACCATTTCTTGTAATACTACTGGTTTGGTGGTGATGAACTCCTGAGGAACTCTTTATCTGTCCATTGATTCTAAATGATAGCTTTGCTGGCCAGAGTAATCTTGATTGTAGGTTCCTGCTTTTCATCACTTTGAATATTTCTTGTCACTCTCTTCTGGCCTGCAAACTTTCTGCTGAGAAATCTGCTGACAGTTTTATGGGAGCTCCCTTGTATGTAACTAACTCTTGTTCTCTTGCTGCTTCTATGATTCTCTCTTGGCCCTGGCTGGTTGGCTCGGTGAATAGAGTGTCAGCCTGGCATTTGGATGTACCGGGTTCAATCCTCAGTCAGAGCACACACGAGAAGTGACCATCAGCTTCTCTTCCCCTCCCTTTGCCCCCCTCTCTCTTCTCCTCTCACAGCCAGTGGCTCAATTGGTTCAAGCCTTGGCCTTAGACTCTGAGTATAGCTTGGTTGATTAAAGCTTTGGCCCCAGGCTGGGGTTACCAGGTAGATCCTGGTCACAGTGCATGTGGGAGTCTATCTATCTCCCCTCCTCTCACTTAAAAAAAATATATATATATATATTCTCTTTGTCTTTAAACTTTTGAACTTTAATTATAATGTATCTTGGTGTAGGCCTCTTTGGGTTCATCTTGTTTGGGACTCACTGTGCTTCTAACACTTGTATGTCTATTTCCTTCACCAGGTCAGAAAGTTTTCTGTAATTTTTTTTTTACATAGGTTTTCAATTACTTGCTCTCTCTCTTCTCCTTCCAGTACCCCCATAATGCAAATGCTGGTATGCTTGACGTTGTCCCAGAGGCTCCTGTGCTATCCTCATTTTTCAGATTCTTTTTTCTTTTTGCAGTTCTAATTGGGTGTTTTCTTTTTCCTTATCTTCCAAATCTCTGATTTGATCTTCTGCTTTATCTACTTCACTGTTGATTCCCTATAATATATTCTTCATTTCAGTTAATGTATTCTTTATTTCTGACTGATTCTTATGTTTTCTAGTTTAATTTTTATGTTTTCTATGTCTTTGTTTATGTTCTAAGTTAATCTTCTCTTCTCTTAAGTTCACTGACTATCTTTAAACCAGTGTTTTGAACTCTGAATCTGGTAGATTGTTTGTCTCCATTTTGTTTAGTTCTTTTACCAGAGTTTTCTTTTATTCTTTCATTTGGAACATGTGTCTTTGTCTCATTTTGGCAGCCTCCCTGTTTTGGTTTCTATGTATTAGGTAGAGCTGCTTTGTTTACTGAGCTTAGAGAGGCCTTATATATATAGTATGTGTTCTGTAGGGTCCAGTATTACAGCCTCTCCATTCACCAAAGCTGGGTACTCCAGGTGTGCCCCCATGTGGGCCCTGTACACCCTCCATTTGTTGAGCCTTGATTGCTGTTGGCACATCAATGAGAGTGCTTTACCCTCAGGCCAACTGGCAACAAGGACTAGCTGTGATTATGGAGGATCAGCTATCCTAGGGCCCACTTCACAGAACAGGACTTATTTCAGTGGGACTCTGGTGCCTACTGAATTTGTCCCTTGTGAAGGTGGCTCAATGGCCTCTTGAGAGGTGCAGGGCAAGGTCAGCCACCACCTGTATCCTGCCTGGGGCAACCCAGCATGAGCTACAAAGTGATCTTCAGATGGCTGCTACTTGTGCTGGGCTGGGAAGTGTCCAGGAGAGACCTAGTTGTGAACCAAGGCAGTCTGCCACGGTGTGAGGCCTGGGCTACTTAGTGAGATGTACAGGGCTCACAGAGGCCAGATGTTGCTTGTTTGAGAAATTTTAGGAAATCTGAAGCATGAGCCAAAACAGGTCATGCATACGGAAAGCCGCTGCAACAGCTTGGGTGTGCCTGCATGTTGGGTAGGGGTGGGAATCAACAGGCCAGGCACACAGTGTGAGCCAGGTTGATGGAGTCTCCGATAGGATGCCCATCTACTGGCTCTGTTGGGGGAGGGCTCAGAAAAAGAACAATGGCCTTTGCCAGCACTTCCATCTGGGGAAAGCTGGTCCCCAGCTCTTGTGCTGATGCCAGACAATCCAGTTCTTTCCCCTATGTCCCTGATGCCTTTCAAGCTGCTGCCCCAGTGCTGGATCTCAGAGGGAGTGACTCTGAGTAAGATCGTGTGCAGAACCTTTAAGAGAAACTGCCCCCGTCTCACTCATCCATAATCCCCACTGGCTTTCACAGTCAGAAGTCTGGGAAACTTATCTTCCTGGCTTTGGAACCCTGGACTGGGGAGCCTGGTGTGGAACTGTGAGCCATGAGATCTCTCCCAAGTTTTAAACCCCTAGGTTTTAGGGTATTTTTTTTAAATTATTGATTTGAGAGAGAAAGAGAAATGTTGATTTGTTGTTTCACTTATTCATGCATTCATTAGTTGATTCTTGTATGTGCCCTGACTGAGAATCAAACCCACCACCTTGGCATATTGGTTTCTCTAACCAACTTAGCCATCCCACCAGGGCTTATCTCTCCCAATTTTTATCTGCCATAGGTGGATGTGGCACCAGTCCACTCAACGTGTTCACTTCCACCTCTCCTACCAGTCTAAATGTGTCTCTTCATTATATCCATAGATGTAGGAAGCCTGTTCAGCTATATTTCAGGAAGTTCCGAATGAAGGTTATTCTGTAGCTTAGTTGTAATTTGGATGTGATTGTGGGAAGATTCTAATACCATGTTTCCTATCTGCTATCTTGACCAGAACTCAGGAATATCATTATTTAACACTAATCTTAGCATAAGAATTTGTGTTGAGACAAGTATTTTAGAATAAGCATACATTTCTTAATTTCTAAGGAAAAGCTGGTAAAGAAAACTACATTTAAAACAAATTAATTTAAAATGGTAAAATTATTCAGTTTAATTATGTATGGACTTATATTGAGGTCATAGTTCATCCAAAGTGGTAAATATGCTGTAATTGTTTATTGCGCTAAAGTTCTAATGTAACGTTTTTAGTATCATCATTTCTGAAAAAAGCTTATTTGAGAACATGAGGTGGTCATGGATAAAGCGAATATAAAAATTTATTATGGTATTTAAATTAGTATGTACATACATATTTCTTATTTCACCTGATGCATGTAAAGAGTCAACAGACCTTGTGACAGTTTGAAATAGACAAAGCATCTCAGAAATAAGGTCAGAATTATGTAGCCTGAGGCATGCACAATTTCCTGTACTGTCAAGTAAAATGAATATAAAGTGCATCTTTAATAAGCAGAAAGAGAAATTGACAGTCCTTACAAAGGGGGGTGTCTCTTAAGATACACACACACACACACACATATATATTTCATATCTACATATACATTGTATATACATAAATTTTATATATATATTTAAAATCTATCAACAGTTATTTTATTTAAAAGAAACTATTTATATAGACATCAATTCTTTTTATAAAGATTGGGAACAGGAATTTCAACAGGGAAATTTTTGTTCTTGTTAATCAGTTGCAAAACATAGTGCATTGAAGGAGTTGGTATTGATGCTTCAACCAGGACACTGGTTGGATGGGTGGGAGAGAATATCAAACCTGTTTGCTTTCTGCTAGTAAATTTTTATATTAAGCATCCTGAATGAGCTAGCGCTGTGTTCGGGACTGAGGTAACTCTGAGTTTGTATAATTAAATGTGAGCTACATAAAATATTACAGAGAAAAACAATTTTTTTTTTTTTACAAATCTGAAAGGAGATAGTATTTATATGGTGTTTATGTGGATTGCAGTCGTCAAAGAAGGCTTTGTCTCCCATCCAAGCACTAACCAGGCCCGACCCTGATGAGCTTCCAAGATAAGGCATGCTCAGGGTGGTACGGCCATAGACCAAAGGCAGCTTTGTGAGGCAGCACTTCACTTGGGTCTTAAGAGTAAATAGATAAAGGTGGAGGAAAGAGAAGGAGACATTCCAGAAAGAACATGTGTAGATATAAACAGAGAGGTGAGAATAAGCATGAAATGTGTTAGTTATTGCTCTTTAACAAATCCCCTCCCAGGTTAATACAAAGGCTATTTGTTATTGTCTATTATTCTAAGATTGGCTGGGTGGTTCTGCTGATCTGGGCCAGGCTTGGTAGGTTTCAATTGGGCTTGCTTCATTTGGGGTGCAGTCAACCAGAAAGTCAGCTCTGGGCTGGCTACAACTCACTTACATGTGAAGCTTGCTGACTGTTTAGGCTTGGTATTTGGCTTACGTACCTATGTTTGTCTCCACATCATCTGCCATACCGCAGCTGACTATCTGTGCTTGTTCTCCCAGGGCAGGGGTACAAGAGAGCAAGAACAGAAACATGCCAGTGCCTCTTGAGCCTTAGACTTGAACTTGGCACATTATTATTTTGCCCCATGCTATTGGTCAACACATATCACAAAGCCATTTTAAAGTGGTAGGGAGTTAGACTCCACCTCTTAACAGAACTACAAAGGGCATAGACTATAGGGAGTAGCCATTTGTATAAACAGTCTTCCACATAGCCACCCTCACTGAAGTACAGAAGTTCTGAAAAAAATAGGGAAGTAGTGAAAATATCTTTCTAGGAAAATTAGCTTGGCAAGAGCTCACACTCAAATTTGAGAAGTCATAGAAGAGGCTTAAGAAGATGGGGGCTGGGTTAATCATTCTGGTAAGAGGTATAAGGGCCATGTCTTAGTCCACCTGGGCTGCTATAACAAAATATCACAGACTGGGTAGCATAGAAACAATAGAAATTTAGATTTTGCTTTTCAGAAGACTGAGGCAGCAACCAGATCACTTCTGGTGAAGGCTGTCTTTCTTGTTGCTAGCCGGCATCTTTTCACTATGTCCTCTTATAGTAGAAGGCGTTAGGTGTCTGTTTCATTAAAAGTATGAATCCCATTAAAGCATATTCCACTTTCATGACCTAAACACCTCCCAAGGACCCTACCTCCTAATACTGTCACCTTTGCAGGTTAGAATTTCAACATATGACTTTGGGGCAAAACAAACATTTGGAGCCAGTGGTAGTCAACCTGGTCCCTACCTCCCACTAGTGGGCATTCCAGCTTTCATGGTGGTGGTAGCGGAGAAACCAAAGTATAAATAAAAAGATAGATTTAATTATAGTAAATTGTTTTATAAAGAATTATTCTGCCAAACTTAGCAAAAATTCAACATAAAGTACTTGGTAAGTAATTATTATTATATGCTTTAACTTGTTGTAACTCTGCTTTATAAATTTTATAAAGTAAAGTTACTTCCCTACTTTATAAATCACCATTACTGTGGAACCAGTGGGCGGTTAGAAAATTTTACTACTAACAGAGATACAGAAGTGGGTGGTAGGTATAAAAAGGTTGACTACCTCTGGTTTAGACCATAGCAAGTTTGGTCAAAGATAGAGGCAGTATTGTCAAGATTTTTGTTTGTTTTGTTAAATGTGACCACAAATAGTTCCATTCCTTTGAAAAATATTTTGGAGCATTTTTGAATTAATCATGTCTCACAGCTGTATGTTTCTGAAGTGTCTTTTGCTGTCTGAATCTTTGGGCAGCAGCCTGCCCTTGAACTCTGGTGGGTCATGAGTACACAGCATTGTGCTGACTCCCCAAACAGTACCATATCCAGCAAATCTGCTTGTGTCAGCACTTCAGGTGTGTACATTAATCAGCATTCAGCTGTTGGACAACTGAAA
Source organism: Saccopteryx bilineata (assembly GCF_036850765.1). NCBI lineage: Eukaryota > Metazoa > Chordata > Mammalia > Chiroptera > Emballonuridae > Saccopteryx > Saccopteryx bilineata. Next base: position 91,996,510 of record NC_089495.1, on the reverse strand, counting down.
GGGTTTTGTTTTGTTTTTTTTGGTGTTTGTATTCTCTTGAGCTAAAAGAGTTTCCCAAAAGATTTGAAACAAATTCCAATCTTGGTTTCTCAGATCCTGTTTGCAACCCCAAGTATGCTTACTTTAAAACTTACCTGTTAATCACCTTGCTTTATTCTTTTGTTGATGAGGCTGTCCCAACACGAGATCATCAAATATGACCTGCCAAACATCACCATGTATTAACCTTAACTCTGCTTAGAGCAATACATGATGGTGTTACTGCTTCTAGCAACTCTAGATATCACATCAGGTTAAAAAGAAAAAGTGTGTTTATAAATATGAAACTTACATGACAGCTAACTTCTATAGGAATTATAAATAAAAAAAACACAATGCTGATTTTTTAAAGTACTTTATTTCTTTAGGAAGTCTCAAAAAAAAACCACACACACACAAAAAAACTGTAATAATTGAGTTAGGTCTTAAAGAAACTTTAAGAGGTCAGTCTAAGAATGCTTGTCTTAGGAGGGAAAAATCATTTAATACCAAGTAAAGATTTCAGATACTTATCATACTTACCCAATTTATTTAAAAATTTATTGCTTTTATAACTCAAAGTTCAATTGTTATTATCTTCCCCGATATTCTTTTCAAATGGCCACTGTTTTGTTCTAATGATTTTGCTTTTCCAAAGACTTGTAAATCTTCTATGCAGGGATTTAATTGCTTCCTATGAAAGAAGGAGGGGAAGATGAAAATGCCTGGTGTGGAGCTCCAGAAAAACAAAGCATCTATCTCTATTTCTGTCTGTTAAGTTGTTTTAAGGTTGATAATTGGGAATTGCTCATTTTAAAGCCACATTGCATTAAAAAAAAAGGACACATGCTTCCTGCTGATAGGATTTTCAGCCTGCCTAGAATTTATTATAATTTTATGAGAGGAAGATCTTAATAGCTCAGTGATCAAATACATTATAAAATAATTTTAGAAAACCTAAGTATTTATAATTTTTCTAATTGTTCCTTGTAAATTTCACTTTCCCCTCTCATACAGTTATGTTATCGGATTTGGAATTTTAAATTGCAGCTTTCATTCATTTTACGACAGTGTGATGAACATTTTATCTTCCCTGGGAATGATTATTTCCAGAGGTAATAAGAACAGTCATCTATTATATGGTCTGCATTTCTTGTTTTCTGTGCATTCTGTTGTCAGCCTAGCAAAATTAATTAGATTAATTCCCTAAATTCTAGAGAATATTATTAGATATCAATTAAGCATTCAGAAATGGGTATTTTATATACAAGTTTATAGTCTAATTTTCAAAGAAAGTAAACCCATGTAGATTTATATATTTTAATGCTTAGACTTCATAATACACCCTAATATCTGTTAATGCCATTATTTTTATTGGAATCTAGTAAAAAGTCAGTTATGTATATTTTGAATAAAACATTAGTTGGCCTTGGGCATTATTTTTCTGTTTGTTTATCTTCATTTTCAAATAAATCTGGGTATTAGTATATCTTCAAAAAAAAAAAAAAAAAGAAAAAGAACTTTACAAAAAGAAAATGACATACTCAAAACAGATTGGTTTCCAGTGAAATGCCTGACTAAATACCCATTTACTTTATGATTTTGTTATTTTTAAAAATTATTGTTTGAAAAAAAAAAACTTTCAAAAGCTAAAATGGCCTGACCAGGTGGTGGCACAGTGGATAGAGAGTCAGACTGGGATGCAGAAGACCCAGGTTCGAGACCCCGAGGTCGTGCACGGGCTCATCTGGTTTGAGCAAAAGCTCACCAGCTTGGACCCAAGGTCGCTGGCTTGAGCAAGGGGTTACTCAGTCTGCTGAAGGCCCACGGTCAAGGCACATATGAGAAAGCAATCAATGAACAACTAAAGTGTCACAACGAAAAACTAATGATTGATGCTTCTCATCTCTCACTGTTTCTGTCTGTCTGTCCCTATCTATCCCTCTCTCTGACTCTCTCTCTCTCTGTAAAAAAAAAAAAAAAAAAAAAAAGCTAACATGTACACAGTTGTATCAGGTACAATAGTTTCGTGTTTTACCTCTCTGCCTCCGGTCTTAATCAACAGAGATAGTGACTTCAAACTCAGTTCTTTTAAAAATTTTGTTAGATGCTATTTCCAAGCCTCTCTTGCAGTTAATTGCAGTCACATTTTGAGATCAGTTCAACGGAAAGTGAACAAAAGTGATACTTTTTCCTTTTCTCTGCCTGACCTTTTATTCCCAATCTTTCTTTCCTTTCCTGTTGTCCTTTCAAGACCTAGTTTAAGTGGCAGGCTTGGGAACATTTTCTCTGGCCTGCCCCTCTCCACTCCTCTGCAATCACAAACCCGGAGAACATAGAAATGCCTCATTGGGGGTGCCCATCTCACCCCATGCTTATGACCATGTTTTCACCGGCCTTGGTCTTCAAATGAACTGTAAGCACTTACTGGCCTTGGCTTCTCTGATACTCAGCACAAACTCTGGCACATACAGAAGGCTTATAGGAAACATCTGTCAAATAATCATGTCTGAGCTGACTTGGAACCATTAGCAGCTCTCTCATCTACAGTGTAAGCACAGGACCCCTATAGGAGTGTCTGCAGTTATGCCCAATAGTGGGAGAACTTCTCCAGGCCTCTTCTGGGTGGAGTTGGGGGGAATTCCTGTGTTGGCTGCCTCACATCCTGACCCCTTGGACTTAAGCCAGTTAAAGACTGCATGCCTGGCTTCCTAACATGGTGTTTCACAAAGCAAACACTTAAAAATTTCATGGTCTAATTTTTCAGTTTTTCCTTTTATAAATCATGCTTCTGGTTTCAAGTCAAAAGTCTTTTTCAAGCTCTGGTTATTAAAGATTTTCAATGTATTTTTTTTCTTAAAAATTTTATAGTTTTACATTTAAATTTGTTATCCATTTTGAGTTAATTTTTTTTAAAACCTACAGATGTCCAGTTCCTGTAGCACTGTTGTTGAATGGACTATCTTTCTCCCATTGTATTTCTTTTGCACCTTTGTCAAAAATCTATTGAGCATATTTGTGTGGATCTATTTCTGGGTTCTCTATTCTGTTCTATTGATCTGTCTATCCCTCCATCAATATCACATAGTCTTGATTAATGTAGCTATAGGTCTTGAAACAGAATAGACTGATTCTTTCCACTTTATTCTGCTTTTACAAAATTATTTTAGCTGTTCTATTTTCTTTGCCTTTCCATGTAAAATTATATATATATAATCCCTATTAAACTCTAGTTGGAATTTTGATAAGCATTATATCAAACCTGTTTATCAGTTTAGGGAGAATTGATATCTTTCCTGTGTTGACTCTTTTAATCCATGTATGGATATTTTGATAGATTTATTTAGCTCTTCGATGTCTTATATCAGCATTGTATATTGTTAGCATACATATATTCTGTGTATATCTTGTTTGCTTTACACCTATTTGTTTTTTACTTTAAGCTATTGCACAGGTATTATGTTTTTAATTTCAGTATCCACATGTTCATTACTAGTATATAGAAATATAATTGATTATTGCTGAATTTACTTATAAGTTCTAGAGATTTTTTTGGTAGAATCTGAAATTTTCTCTATAAGCAATCATTTTTTTTATAATAGTGACAGTTCTATTACTTCTCTTCTGATCTGTATGCCTTTTATTTCCTTTCCTTGCATTATTGCACTGGCAATAAGACATTTTAGCACCATATTAAATAACAGTGGTGAAAGCAGACATTTTGCAATGTACTATTACATATAATATTAGTTGCAGGTTTTTTGTAGATGTTCTTTCAAGTTGGGTAAATTCCCCTTTATTCTTATTTGTCATGAATATGTGTTGAATTTTGACAAATGATTGTTCTACATTAATTGATTCAATCATGTTACCTTTTTAATACATAGAATTGATTACATGGAATGATTTTTAAATATTGAACCCAGTCTTACATCCCTGGAATAACTCTCGCTCATGGTGTATAATTATATTTTATATATAGCTAAGTTCTATTTCCTAATATTCCATTAAAGATTTTGCATGTATATTCATGAAGGATACTGATGTACAGTTTTCTTGTTTTCTACTCTCTTTCTCTGGTTATGATGTCAGAGTGATATTAGCTTCATAAAATGAATTGGGAACTGTTTTTTTTCTCTTTAATTTTCTGGAAAGATGGTAGGAAGAATTGGTGTTAATTTTTGTTTAAACATTGGTAGAATTCTCCAGTAGAACACCTTGGATTAGAGATTTATTTTTTTGGTATTATGAATTTAATTAGTATGGTATTAAGAATTTAAATATTATTAATTTAATTCCTTTAATTGTTATAGGGCTGGTCAAATTATCTATTAAATTTTGGATGAACTGTAGTAATTTGTGATTTGTGAGGAATTAGTCTATTTCTTCTAAGTTATCAAATTTATGTGTTCAAAGTTATTTTTAGTATTTTCTTATCTTTTGATATCTGCAGGGTCTTCAGGGTTAGCCTCTGCTTTAGTCCTGATGTGCGTAGCTTGTCTCTTCTTTTTCTTTGTCAGTCATACTAGAAGTTTGTCAGTATCACTGATTTTTTTTAAAGGACCTGTTCTTTGTTCTATTGATCTCCTTTATTGTTTTTCTGTTTTGAATTTCCTTGACTTCTGCTTTTTAGTATTTCTTTCCTGCTTGTTTTGGATTTATTTTGTTCTTTTTCAAAGTTATCAAGGTGGGATTTTATATTAACTTGAGACTATTACTTTTTATTATCATATGCTATTAGTGTTACAAATTTTCCTCCCAGTATTGCTTTAGCTGTGTCACACAAATTTTGATGTTTACTTTCATTTTCATACCATACAAGATATTTTTTATTTTCATTTTCTTCTGAACTTCATGATTTCTGACAAGCAATCCACTGTCTTTTTATCTTTTTCTTTTTTGTTTCTTTTCTGAAAGGGATAGAGATGATAAGCATCAACTCGTAGTTGAGGCACTTTAGTTGTTCATTGATTGCTTTCTCATATGAGCCTTGACTGGGGGGCTCCAGCCAAGCCAGTACCCCTTGCTCAAGCCAGCGACCTTGGGCTCAAGGCAGTGACCTCAGGGTTTCAAACATGGAACCTCAGCGTCCCAGGTTGATGCTCCATCCATTGAGCTACCACTGGTTAGGCGCAATCCACTGTCTTGTGAATTCTTTTTCCCCCTTGCGAATGTATCATTTTTATCTGGCTGTCATTTTTATCAAGCTTTTGACTTCAGTTTTTAGAAGTTTAAGGACGATATGTTTTTTAATGGATTTCATTAGGCTTCACCTGGCTTCTTGCATCTGTAAGTTTATGCCTCTTGCTAACTTTAGGCAGTTTCCAATTATTATTTCTTTGAGTACTTTTTCAATCTCACCCTCTTTTCCTGCTTCTCTGGGACTTGGATGAATCAAATGTTAGATCTATTGTTATAGTTCCCCAGGTCTCTGAGGCTCTGCTCTGTTCATTTCACTTTTTTAGTCTGTTTTCACTCTGTTGTTCAGACTGAATAAATTCTCTATCATTCTCCATGTCAGTTCAATCATTCTTTCCTTTGTCCCCTCCATTCTGCGGCTGTGCCTATTTTATTTTGGAAAATATGTTTTATAGTTATAAATTGTCCATTTGGTTTGTTTTGCATCTTCTATTTCTTTGCCAAAGCATTCTATTTTTCTTTCCTTTCTAGAGTGCTGGTAATTGTTTGAAGCAATATTATGATGGCTGCTTTAAAATGTTGTCAGATAATTCTAACATCTTGCCATCTCAGGATTGACATTTATCAGTAGTCCTTAAATTCAGTTTCAGATCTTCCTTGTTCCTGGTATGATGAGTGATTTTTGATGAAAATCTTTTAAATTTTATTCTGAGAGTCTGAATCTTATTTAAGCCTTTTATTGTAACTCTCTTTTTTTCTGACACTGCTCTTTCAAGGAAAAGGGAGGGTCCCTCTTTATTATTGCCAGGTAGAGGTAACCTCTGTAGCAATCCCGCCAGTGTTGACACCTGGTAGGTGGGATCCTCATTACTGCTGGAGGGATGAGACCTTTAGCTTCTCTTGTGTCTCTACCACTGATACCATAGTGGGGATGGCCTTGTTACTGCTGTTTGATGATGTGAGTTCTGACTTTCCTATAGCCTCCTCTGACACCACGCCAGCAGGGAGGAGCAAGGGTACCTCATTACTGCTGGATGAGGATGGAACTGCAGAATCTCACATGGTCTCCAGTGATACTATGGGGCAATCCATTCCTGGTTGGCAGGGATGAATGTTCTGGCTTCCCACTTGGTCTTCTCAAACATCATCACCCTAGTGGGGCATTGGGGCACCTCATTATTCCTGGGTGTAAATAGAAATTTCAGCTTCTCACTCTGCTCAGCCTTTGCCAGCATGGGTGGGGTGGTACCACAGTTTTTTATGTGGTACTTGGCTTTTATTGTCTAAAAGTTTTCTGTCTTGACTTTGGGTAATATCGTGACATAGGTAAACATGGTTCTCGCCTCCTCCCATAATCACATCAAAGTTATAACTAAACTACAGAACACCATCATTCAGAACTGCCTGAAATCTAGCTTATTGGAAGTCCTACAGCTCGGGAATTAAAGAAGAAGCCACATTAAGACTAGTAGGTTGTTGATGTGATGGGCTGGTCCCAGACCCATGTGTGGCAGATAAAAATTGGGAAGGATATCTTGGCTATGGAGGTGGCTTCCTGAGAACTAAGGGGTCTTAGCCCCACACAAGGCTTCCCAATCCAGGGTTCTTGAGCCAGAAAGAGAAGTCTCCATAATTTCTGGGTGTAAAATTCAGACTGAAGGAAACAGAGGGCTGTTGGAGTCCCAGGCAGTTCCTCTTAAATGTCCTGCACATGGACTTACTCAGACTCACTCCCTCTGAGCTCCAGCACTGGGGCAGCAGCTTGAAAGGCACCAGAGACATATGGAGGAACTGAATTGTCCAGCATCAGGTTAAGAGCTGGGAGACAGCTTTCTCCCAGACACAGAAGTGCTGGCAGAAGTCATTGTTCTTCTTCTGAGCCCTCCACACAGAACTGGACAGCGGGTGCTATATCTGAGATTCCATTAACCTGGCTGACACTTTCTGCCCCATTCTGGTGATTCCCTGAGGCCCTGACCCACCCAACTTTTGGGCCCATCCAAGCTGTTTTCAGTAAATGTTTTGCATGGGAAATGACTTTTTAATACAAGTGTTTGTCTTGGCTCATGCTTTTGGTTTTCCTAAAACCTCTCAAATAAGCAGTGTCTGGCCTCAGCATGCCCTGTACCTCTTGCTAAGTGGCCCCAGGTCCTGCACTAGCAGCAGCCAGCCTTGGTCCACAGCTTGGTCTTGCCAGGGCAGCTCCAAGCCTAGACAAGAGGCAGCCACCTGTAAGTACTTTGTAGTTCATGCTGGGTGGCCCCAGGAAGAACACAGGTGGTGACTGACCTCAGCCTGTACCTCCCAGGAGGCTCTAGAGTCAGTACAACTAGTGGAAAGCTTCAGACCACATCAAAATATCAGCACCCAACTACCTCCAAAAATGACACACTCAAGGGGCAGACTCAGCAGACACCAGAGCCCTGCTGAAGTAAGTCCTGATCTGTGGGATGGGCCCTTGCACAGCTGATCTTCCATAATGATTGGAGGTTGGTGGTCCATGGTTGCAGCCAGTCCTTACAGTTGATCAACCTGGGGGTAAATACCTCCCACTGATGTGCTAACAGTAATCAAGTCTCAACTACAAGAGGAAGGTGTATACAGCCTACACAAGGTGATGTACATCTCAAGTGCCCAACTTGTGTTATTAGGGAGTCTGTGCCACTGGTCCCTACAAAACACTTACTACATTAGGCTACTCTACCAAGTCTGGGAAATATAGCAGCTCTATCTAATACATAGAAATAAACACAGGGAGGCTGCCTAAATGAGAAGACAAAAAAACATATCCCAAATGAAAGAACAGAATAAAACTCTAGAAAAAGAACTAAACAAAATGGAAATAAGAAATCTACTAGATGCAATGTTCAAAAAATTTCTTATAAGCTCAATAAACTTAGTGAAATATCAACAGCATAAAAAAGGACCTATCAGAAATGAAGGATACACTAACTAAAATGAAGGATAATTTATGGGACATCAGTGGTAGAGTAGATGAAGCCAAGAATCAAATCAGCAATTTGGAATATAAGGAAGCAAAAAAACCTCAATCAGAACAACAAAAAAGAAAAAAGAATCCCCAAACATGAGGTAGTATAAAGAGTCTCTGGGTCAACTTCAAGCATACCAACATTCACCTCCCAGAGATACCAGAGAGAAAAGAGAGAGAACAAAAAATTGAAACCTTACATAAAAAAATGACAGAAAACTTCCTTAACCTGATGAAGGAAATAGACATACAGGTCCAAGTAGTACAGAGAGTCCCAAATAAAATGAACCCCAAAAGGCCCACAACATAATTAAAATGCAAAAGGTTAAAGATAAAGAGAATTAAGAAAAAAATTTTTTTATTAAGTGAGAGGCAGGGAGGCAGACAAACAGATTCCCACATTCTTCTCAACTGGGATCCACTTGGCAAGCCCTCTACTGAGTGATGATCTACCCTGGGTGTTGAGGATGGCTCCATGGCCAACTTGCTCAAACCATTTGAGCCATGGCTGCAGGAGGAGAAGAGAGAGAGAGAAGGGGGAGGGGTGGAGAAATAGATAGTCGCTTCTCCTGTGTGCCCTGACTGGAAATCAAACCCAAGATTTCTGCATGCTGGGCCAATGTTCTACCACTGAGCCAACCAGCCAGGACCAACGAGAAAAATTTAAAAGCAGCAAGAGTAGAGCAGTTAGTTATGTCCAAGGGAGCTCCTATAAGATTGTCAGCTGATTTCTCAACAGAAACATTTCAGGCAGGAAGAAACTAGCAAGAAATAATCAAAGTGATGAAAAGCAAGGAACTATAACCAAGATTACTCTACCCAGCAAAGCTATCATTTAGAACTGAAGGACAGATAGTGAGCTTCCCAGACAAGAAAAAGCTAAGAAAGTTCATCAGCACCAATCCAGTATTACATGAAATGTTAAAGGGTTTTCTTTAAGAAGAAGAAAAAAAGATAAAAATATGAATAATAAAATGGTAATAAATACATATCTATCTACAATTGAATCTTAAAAACAAAAAATAAACAAGCAGAACAGAAACAGACACATAGATACAGGAAACGTTTTGATGGCTGCCAGATGGGAGCGGCTGCCAGGTGGGGTTGGGTGAGAAGGATGGAGGGATTAAGAAGTACAGGTTAGTAGTTACAAAATAGTCCCAGAGATGTGAGGTACAGTATAGGGAATAAAGTAAATAATATTGTAATAACTATGTATAGTGTCAGACAGATGTGAGATTTATTGGGATGATCAAATTAAGTTATACAATGTCTAATCACTGGGGTATATACCTGAAACTAATATAATAATGTATGTCAACTGTAATTGAATAATAAAAATGATTATTTTGAAAAATATAATCTTTTTCAAAAAATTAAAAATAAATAAATAAAAAATAAATAAGCATTAACCTGGAATGCTGAGGTCACCAGTTCAAAACCCTGGGCTTGCCTTGTCAAGGCACATATGAGAAGCAACTACTATGAGTTTATGCTTCCTGTTTCTCCTCTCTCTCTCTCTCTCTCCCTTTCTCTCTCCCCACTCTATCTAAAAATCAATAAATAAATTGAAAAAAAAAAAAAAAGAAAGCCTGACCTGTGATGACACAGTGGATAAAGCATCAACCTGGAACCCAGGACCTGAGGTCATGGTTCGAAACCCTGGGCTTGCCTGGTCAAGACACATGTGGGAGTTGATGCTTCCTGCTCCTCCCCCTTTCTCTCTCTCTCTCTCTTATCTCTATAATGAATAAATTAAGTCTTAAAAATAATTAAGTATCCCTGGCTGGTTGGTTCAGTGGTAGAGCGTCAGCCTGGCGTGCAGAGGTCTCGGGTTCGATTCCTGGCCAGGGCACACAGGAGAGGCGCCCATCTGCCTCTCCACCCCTCCCCCTCTCCTTCCTCTCTATCTCTCTCTTCCCCTCCCGCAGCGAGGCTCCATTGGAGCAAAGATGGCCCGGGCGCTGAGGATGGCTCCTTGGCCTCTGCCCCAGGTGCTAGAGTGGCTCTGGTTGCGGCAGAGCGATGTCCCAGAGGGGCAGAGCATCGCCCCCTGGTGGGCAGAGCGTTGCCCCCTGGTGGGCGTGCCGGGTGGATCCCGGTCAGGCGCATGCGGGAGTCTGTCTGACTGTCTCTCTCTGTTTCCAGCTTCAGAAAAATACAAAAAAAAAAAAAAAAAAAAAAAAAAAGTAAATAAAATAAATAAATAAATACATAACTAAATAAAAGTTTTCTGTTTGTCAGGTTGCCTTTTTCTAATCCTTAGGCTAGTGAGAACAGGTTTATTTTGGTTTTTTTCCTTGTCCCCACTGGCATGCCAACAGTGTTGGCTTCATCAACTTCAAGGCTGGAATATATGAGGCTAAAAAAAAAGAAAGAAAAAGAAAAAAAACTCACCCCTCTGTCTTTTCTTACAACCCAAAGTCTTTTATGAATCTGCCTCTTCTCTCCAACTTCCAGTATCTTCCTGTGCTGTTTTTTATATATAATGTCCAGGGTTTTAAAGTTGTGTTTATCAAGACAAATAGGGAAACAATGTCTACTCTATCTTCCCAGAGCAGAAATCAAATACATTCAGTTTTAAAATGAGAAAATTGAAGGTCTGGGTGAGGTGCACAGCTAATAGTGGCATGGCCGAATTAGATCCCTGCTTTGTGGGCTTCTTCTTCAGTGCTCATGCCTTTGTACAAGTAAGATTCAGGCATCTGCCTTGACCTGTGATGATGTAGAGACAGTGTCATGAGAACTCTGCATGGTCACTCACTGCCTCCAGCCACTTATTTTACTTTATATTCCCTCAGAACCTCTGCATAGTTTCAGCTACTGCACCATACATAGTACTGTCTCCAGCGGTGGCTTCTAAATTCCCTAATATGAACAGCTCAGAGGCAACAATGTAAATTTAAGTGAGGGCAGGGGACTTACAGCTTTAGTCAAGAAAACGCTGTTTTTACTTAATTATATACTCTTGGACATGGATTTGGGGATGGTGGATGGAAATAGGAGGTGCTAAATCACCTCAGACCATCCAAACACCCCTTGCCTTGTATTAAACTACAGGTAGTCCCGGGCTACAAATGATATAGGTTCTGTTGGTTTGTTCTTTTTTTTTTTTTTTTTAATTATTTATTTTTTACAGAGACAGGGAGTGAGTCAGAGAGAAGGATAGACAGGGACAGACAGGAACGGAGAGAGACGAGAAGCATCAATCATTAGTTTTCCATTGCATGTTGCAACACCCTAGTTGTTCATTGATTGCTTTCTCACATGTGCCTTGACCATGGGCCTTCAGCAGACCAAGCAACCCCCTGCTGGAGCCAGCGACCTTGGGTTCAAACTGGTGGGCTTTTGCTCAAACCAGATGAGCCTGCGCTCAAACTGGCGACCTCAGGGTCTCGAACCTGGGTCCTCTGCATCCCAGTCTGACGCTCTATCCACTGTGCCACCTCCTGGTCAGGCTGGGTTTTTTTTTTTTTTTTTGTATTTTGTATTTTTCTGAAGCTGGAAACAGGGAGAGATAGTCAGACAGACTCCCGCATGCGCTAGACCGGGATCCACCCGGCACGCCCACCAGGGGCTACGCTCTGCCCAACAGGGGGCGATGCTCTGCCCCTCCGGGGCGTCGCTCTGCCGAGACCAGAGCCACTCTAGCGCCTGGGGCAGAGGCTAAGGAGCCATCCCCAGCGCCCGGGCAATCCTTGCTCCAATGGAGCCTTGGCTGCGGGAGGGGAATAGAGAGACAGAGAGGAAGGGGGGGGGGTGGAGAAGCAAATGGGCGCTTCTCCTATGTGCCCTGGCTGGGAATCAAACCCTGGTCCCCCGCATGCCAGACCAACGCTCTACCACTGAGCCAACTGGCCAGGGCTCAGGCTGGTTTGTTCTTAAGTTGAATTTGTATGTAAGTTGGAACAGGTACATTTACCTATTAAATGCAACTTAGATGTTTGTATTAACATCTGCATATAAATACTTCAACATTCAAACCTACAGAGCCTAATTCTTTTGTAACACAAGGACTGCTTGTATAATGCTAACAATATGTTGATACGTAGACTCTGTTGGTTTTAATTAACTTAGGATAAAGGTGGCTTATTTTATTCCATACAAACCTGAGGTTATCTTTGGCATTGGAAGATTAGAGAAGATCTTAATAATAATAATTTTAAAAACTTGCTTATTTCCCCTTACTGTTGGCATTAGATCACATTCATATCTACATAAAAGCAGAATCTGTCATTTCTGAGTTCCACTTATCCTTGCATGCATAAGTCTCAAGTATCAAAATTGATTTTTTAAAATGTTCATTTGAAAAACTGTAGAGATAAGATTCAAGGATGCTTGCTCTTAGAGAAGGATTATTTATTAAGGAAAAGACTTGCCCTTTGAAAATTATTATCATAATTATCACTAAGAACCCAATTCTATATTTCTTATTAAGGCAAAATCCCTATTGAGGCAAACACAAGAAGGCTGTTGATTGCAGTGGAATATCTGTCTGAATAGGGCTAAGTAATCAGCTTTGAAATGTCACTCAGAAGAAACGGAGGGGCAGAGGCTATTCCCTGGCGTATCACAGTGCATTTTTTTTTAATTACCAAGAGTTCTACATTATCCTTGCATTAGTAATTCTTCCGGATAACCACAGAAATAATATTTAGGACTTGAGGGAAAATTATATTGGAACAGAGTGAACGAGAATGGCAGAGAAGTCTGTCGGCCCAGCAGTCGCGGCTGCCGTCGCTGCCAGGCGGGTGCAGGTTCCCATCAGATTCAGGCAGACAGTCAAGAAACAGTGGAGCCACAAACTGGTGGGCCTTTCCTTTATTTGACTCTCATACTGGCCAATGAGCAAACACACAGGGCTCCAAACCCCTGACACATCCTCCAGTTCCACAACCAGGAGAATCCTCTCTGGTTTCTCCTAGAACCAAAGGCCCCCCACCAGTCTCAGTCGCCTCTGGTTTCCCATCTGCACACCTCCTCCCTTCTTCCCTTTGCACAAACTGGCTTCTCCATCAGCCCCCTGCCATCTTGGCTTACTTCCTCACTCTGCAAAAAAATGGCTTCTTTCCTCCTTCCTTCTCTCTTTTTAAAACTTCTTTGGCACCAAAAACCTCTCCTCCAGCAATATTAGCATAACACTGGAAGGTAATTAGCAATTTCACAGACCAGCACCATTAAAAGTGAGCAAACTCAAGAATCATATTTTACAAACTCATTTGCCCAACAAAGTCCAAGGGGCCATATCAGCACATTGAGTATGTTGAGGTCTATTGAATTACATACTCTCTAAGTCATTTTGTTCTAACCCACAGTGGTGAGTAAATGAACTGTAGAGTCACCTGACCATGCTGTTTATCAGTCTCATGTCAGGAAAATCAGAAACCTGAACAGACAGCCCACTTCAGTTCTCATGGGCTGACTTCCCTGTCTCCATTCATAAGCCTTGACTCTAATTCCTTGGGGCCATGTGTTTTGTGAGTAAATAATGAGAATACAGTTTAGCTTAAATCACTAGGAAACATTTAAAAATCTCAATATAATAGGCACTTGACATTTTAAAAGGCTACAGTCCAAAACTTTTAATATTCTTTAGACATAAAAATATTGCTATACATCATAGTGTATCAAGTCCTCAAGTAGCAAACCATAGTCACTCACCACTGAGTTTTCAGATAGAAAGCAGTTTCACTTGCAAAAAATTATACAGAACACTTTATTACTGTAACTACCTTCAGCTCATTCATTTACTTATTCATTCATTCTACAAATATTTATTGAAGATCTAGTATGTAACAGGCACTATACTAAGCTCTCAGATAATAAAACAAATATATTGTAATTCATATCATTAAGCTATGATCAGAATAGCAAAAGGGGCAATCAATAGACAGGTAAACAAAACAAATAAATATTGTAATCAGTGCCTTGAAGGAAACAAACAGGGTAGAGTGAAACATGGTACATTGTAGGGGAGAGCTTACTCACTATTGGTAGGCAGGAAAGACCCCTCCAAGGCAGGAGCATTTAAACTGCTAATTGTCAGTGACACAGAACGCAGGGAAAGGGTAGGAAAAGGGTATTCCTCCTAGAAGCACAGTATGTATCAAGTCTCTGAGACTGAGAAGAGTATGGGACATCTGAGGGGTTGAAAGAAGATCAGTGTGCCTGGAGGGAAGTGAGAAAGGTATAGGGGTTAGGAGAAGGGTGAATTTTGTTAGACAGGCGAGGGCCAGATCATATGGGCTCCCTGTGGACCATCTGTCTCAGTCTATTTCTGCTGCTATAACAGAATATGTAGACAAGGTGACTTAAACAACAGACATGTATTTTTAATATCCATGTGCTAGCAGATTCAATGTCTAGTGAAGGCCCATTTCCTGGTTCATGGGTGGCTGTCTTCTAGTTCTGTCTTCAAAGGGCAGAAGGGAGCAAGAAAGCTCTCTGGAGTCTCTTTTATAAGGGCACTAATCCCATTCAGGAGGGCTCTACTCTCATGACCTAATCACTCCCCAAAGGCTCTACCTCCTAATACTGTCACATTGGGGTAGGATTATGATTTCAACATAGAAATGGGGGGGGGGACACACAAGTATTCAGTCCCTAATGCCATTGCAAGGAGTTTGATTTTATTCTTATGTAATAGGAACCCTTTAGAAAAGGTTTTCATAGAAAAGTGACACGTTCATAGATCAGGTCAAATTTGTGGCAACCCTGAGTAGCCATTGTGCAGTAGGGTATAGAATCTGTTTGTTAGTTTTAAGGAAAGACAGCTGACAACAGTTTATGACAGGTAGATTTTACCTTTTTGTTGTTGTGGGAAAAATGGGTTGGAGGAGACATGAGTAACAGTAGCCGGCAGGTAATCCAACAAAATGGTCTATGTGAGATGGTGGCTTGAAATAGATGACAGTGGTAGAAATGAACAGTAGAAAGAGCTGACATGCTTTTTCAATGGAGAAGTGACAGAGACATCATGTTGACTCTGAGCAGTTAGAACGGTGCTAGCTCCTGAAGTGGAGAAGTCTGGGGAGGTATAGGTGCTGAGCCACATCGGGAAGACAGCTTTGGACTGACTTGTTGCATTTGAGGGGCTGGCAGACCTCTGGGAGGAGATGACTAGCAAGAATCCACAAACCAGAACTCAGAGGACAATTTTCGATATATAAATTTGGCATTTGGGACATATAGATAGAATTTAAAGCTAGAGAGACGGTCGTAAGAGAAAAAGAAAAGAGGGCTCAGGACTGAATTAGAGGTCAACAATAAAAGGTCAAAGAGAAAAAGTGGTCTAAGAGAATCTGAAGAGACTGCATTGGTAAAGGGAAGAAAAATCAAGAGAGGATGGAGTCAGTTCAGCGAAGAGTGAAGGGAAGGAGGAGAAAGAAGTATGAAATGTCTATGGTGTTCAATTGTCGAGAAGACACTGGTTCCTGACTTCAAAAACATGAACATCAAATCAAAACTAGATGTATTTATTATCATCTTGTTATTTCTCGTGTTTTACCTCCTAGTATGTTTTCCTGCTCACCTGAAGAAATGACAACTGCTGTTTGAGTCCCGAACATTGTCAAATCACACATTTTGAAAGAAGAGTCTTTCATCTTTCTTTATGAATTTTGATCCTCCCTGAATTCTTGGGTAACTTCTACAACTCTTTTCATTTTGCTATTATATGCAGAATCTAAAATCTTCAGAAGCCTCCACTTCCCAAATGTAAAACTATTTTAGAAATTTATTATTTTTTGAAAATTATCCATGTTCGTTTAAAAACATATTGGCTCTTCACCTTCAATGTATTTGAATTCTCAGGTTGTAGAAGTCTTGGAATATTAAGCTTATTGGAAAGTTAGGACAAGGTTTTCCTAGAGGGTGGAGAGTAGCTTTAAATTCAAAGTGGAAAAAAAATTCTGTATCTTAAAATAGAAGCAATTTTTTTTCTCTGTTTCACATTCTCTCAAGATATCCACAATCCTTTTTAAACTATCTATTTATTATTAAATACAGGCAATTTAGCTCCTTTGTAAGGTTATGCAAATAATTCATCTATAATTAGCATTTAACATGCAGTTCTTATATCCACACAAATGTTTTGTATAAAGTTGTTTTATAAAGATTCAAATCTTTATAATTAGGAAGGGAAAATATATTAATAGGAATAAAGGGATACTCTGCTAATCTCCATATGTAAATTAGCTTATAATTTCCATCATTTACTTTAGAAACAACCGAACAATGGAACTTTTATTCTTCAATATTGCTGTCTCTCTCCTGCTGCTAGAAAGTATGTGCGTATACATGTATATCTAAAGGAAAATGACAAAGAACATTAAATACTTTAGTTTTGTGGGAGAGACAGTTGGTAACTTGTGAGTGGGATTGAAGTTGATATTCTGAGTTCGGAAGCCTATGGGACAGACTGTAATGTGGACGCTCTTGGGTTCTCATTTCAACTGGTTGTTTTTACTCTTTTTCTGGGGGGGGGGGGTGCTGGATTTACTCTTGCTAACCCGACACTCCAGAATGTCTTCATCTCCTCCCTTTTCCCCAATCTTTATATGGATGGCATTTTTGTCAACTGTATGGGGAAACTGTTCACTCCCTGTAGGACATTCCTTCTGCATTAGTTTCTAGCTCAGCCTTCAGAGAAAGATCAGGCAGGCAGCAGGAAGATATTCGTCAACGGAATAGTACTGGTGAGATTCTTCAGCCTCATCTTCCAGAGCTCAGCTTTTCTCTTTCAAGATTTCAGATGTGCAATGCACAGTCCTGGGCATTTAGCATGATTAGGGAACTAGAATGGCACAGAATTCAAAACCAAGTTGGACAAAGAACCATTAAAAGGATTAGGTTGCTGTACTTGGAAGTGGTGAGGAGAGCTCTGAAAAGACTTTAAATACAAAATGGGTTTAAATATGTTCCTTACAGCTGCAAAATGGTAGAATTGGGGAAATGAGTGAAATGTATAAGGGATACATATTTCCCCTTCAACAAACATCTGAGAAAATTCCATGTACCAGGCAGAGAGCTGACAGATTGAACATAAGATAAAAATAAGCATTTATTGACTTCAGGGAAGTTACTTTCCAGTGGAGAAATAGACATGCAAGCAAATAATTATAACATCATCATATACAACCATAGAGGTACGTATACAATTCAAAGAGATAAGAGAGGAAGGCTGCCTATATCTGCTTGGGGGCACAATGGAAAGCGTGGGTAACAGCCTACTTTTCTCCACCCCCACTGCAATCACCTGATCCAAACTCCACTGTTCCTCTTCTACACTTCTGTAGCTGCCTCAGAACTGGTCTTCCGGCCTCCGACTTGCCACTTCCACTCTTTCCTCCACAGTGCAGCCAGAGTCAGGTGCCAAAAAAGCTTGATCATATCACTTGCCCACATAAAAGCCTTCAATACTTTCCATAACCACATACTAAAATCCAAACCCTCCATGTGGCTTCTTAGACGTAAGGGACCACTGTTTCTATCTCTAATATTTTCTCTCATTGTTTCCCACCATTGTTCAGCTTGCCATTTTCCTTAGTCACCATTTCCTTCTGAGCCCGGGGCCTTTACACATGTGTGCTCTCTGCCTGAAATTAACTGCCCTGCCCTCCGAGTTTACACATAGAGCTATACAAAAAGAGAGGTGTGTGTGTGTGCATGTGTGCGCGCACACAAATACACTGCCTTTCACCCCGTTAACACCTCCACGACACCCTAAGACCCAGTGCTGTCTCTCCCAGGGGCTCACTCCGTATGCAGTGCCCTCCGTATGCATCTAATCAATGAGCTCATCACACTATTGCGCTTGGCGGCTTCCTTTTCCATCCTTTTCACTAGAGAGAATTTCTTCAGTGTAGAGAGTATGCCTTATTCATCATTGTATTCCCAGAAGCTAACATAGTTCTGAGTACATTGTTGAGGGCAACTATATATTTTTCAACGAAAAAAAATTTTGAACAATGCTATCCCAAAACGTGAGGTACAGTCTCTATCACTGGCTGCATACAAATAGATGTTACACATTTCAGTGGAGTGACCTCTCCAAAAACTTGGAAAGTTTCTAAGACTAAGATGTTGTGGATCTGTCTTACATGCATTTTAAAGAGGCAATGTTTTAGTAAATAATTTATGAACGATTTCTTACCTGTGGGCCGCAATGATCTGGCTCCTTGGCTTCTCCTCTGGATTGGGCAAAATTCTAGTTTCCAGTGGAACACTGAGGGTGCAGTTGCAGAGCAAAATATTCCTCCATAGCGGGAAGAGCCGTGTCTTGCTAGCTTTAAAAAGCTGGCTGGGAGTTCTGCTGGAACCAGGCCACTAAGTGAGTTTAGGAGAATTGGACTTTTGTTTCTCCCTTTCACATCCTGTGAAAGGGCAGAATTGCAGCAGCCTCACATCAGACCCCAATCCTGTCTCCATGCCCTTTCTGCTTCAGTGACTGCCAACTGCAAGCACCTGCCCTTCTCTGCTTGGAGCTGAGCTTCCTCTTGCTGCCAGAGCCCACTCTGCAGCCTGGCAGGCAGCCTGGGAGAGGCAGGGAATTGACCCTTCCCTTCAACCCTCGGCCAAAGGCGGACCAGAGCTGGTATACACCTGGCCCTCAGGTGGGCGAACTTTACAGCATGTGTCTTCCCTGGAGCCCAGCCGTGCTCAGGTGGGATCCAGCCCCAGGTGCCTGCAATGAGAACTGACCTGACAACTCAACCTTTCTGTCCTCCTGCCTTACTCCCGTCCATGGCTGCCCAGCATCACACCCAGATCAATTCAAATTCTTGTCTGAGGGTTCGTTTCTAGGGAAACTCCACACTAAGATGAATGCTGACAAGCACAGGTCCTCTTCTCCTGGAGCAGGAACCTGTCAGAGAAGCCTAAGGCAGATGGGAATTACCAGGAGGGGCTTTCTCCTCAAGGCAGGTTATTAGATTGGCAGGTGGGAGTGGGAGGATGGTTGCTGGGGGGGAGAGGGCTCAGAAGTGGTTCAACTGTGGGCAGCTGGAGCCAAATCTCAACAGGCAAACTCTGGGAGCCAGGGCAGTTAGCAAAGACATCAGTCTTTGCTTCAAGGTTGAAGAGGAAAGTCAGTTTGGGGGTTCTTCCAGCTGCTCAATCAGCTATTGTTTGCATTGTCTACTAAAGAGAAGCATATTCTTTTGCATATGTATGCATGCTATAAATTTCATTAGGTCAAAATAGTACACAGTCTGAGCAGACTGTGACTCAATATTTACATACCAATCCACAACCTTGGACTTCACCATGTGGTATTAAAGCCAATGCTTGCAAAGCTCTTCTCTAAAAAGTGTTCCTTTCCATCCCTGACTTTGTGCCAGAAAAAGCAAAGCTCTGACCCATGGAGGCATCAGAATCAAGTCAGACACCCAGTTTCTGCAACTGGGGCTGCAATGTTTATCTAATCCCTCCGCCCAAATTTCCCCTCGAAGAACCAGAAGCCTGGAGAAGAGAAATGAGGCACTCTCAGTTACAAATAGGTTCCCAATTCTTATCCCAGGGCATTTTTCTACGAAATCCCAGCACCTCACAAACAAGCCTGATGAGTTCATTGGAATTTTATTCCCACCTTATGACTCTATTTTAGATTTTCTTTCCTTTTTTAAAAAAAGGTTTTTTAAAAAGTTTTTATTTTTCAATTATAGTTTACATTCAGTATTACCTTATATTCGTTTCAGGTGTACAGCATAGTGGTTAGACAATCATATACTTTACAAAATAGTCCCCTGATATTTCCAGCACCTACCTGGCACCATACACAGTTATTACAATATTATTGACTATATTCCCTATGCTGCACTTTACATCCCCAAGACTATTCTGTAACTATGAATTTGTACTTCTTAATATCTTCACTGTTATTCACCCAAACCCCCAACTCCCCTCTCCTTTGGCAACTATCGGTCTGGTCTCTGTGAGTCTGTTTCAATTTTGTTCCTTTGTTTATTTTGTTCTTTAGATTCTTTAGATTCCATATATAAGGGAAATCGTATGGTACCTGTCCTTCTCTGACTTATTTCACTTAGCATAATACTCTCTAGGTCCATGCATGCTGTCACAAATGGTAAGATTTCATTCTGGTTTTTTTTTTATGGCCAAGTAATATATATTTCATTGTATATATGTACCACCACTTTCTTATCCACTTATCTCAGGGGTCGGGAACCTATGGCTCGCAAGCCAGACATGGATCTTTTGATGGCTGCATCTGGCTTGCAGACAAATCTTTTTTTTTTTTTTTTTACAGAGACAGAGAGAGAGTCAGAGAGAGGGATAGACAGGGACAGACAGACAGGAACGAAGAAAGATAAGAAGCATCAATCATTAGTTTTTTGTTGAGCATTGCAAAACCTTAGTTGTTCATTGATTGCTTTCTCATATGTGCCTTGACCGTGGGCCTTCAGCAGACTGAGTAACCCCTTGCTCGAGCCTACGACCTTGGATCCAAACTGGTGATCTTTTGCTCAAACCAGATGAGCTGGTGCTCAAGCTGGCGACTTCGGGGTCTCGAACCTGGGTCCTTGGCATCCCAGTCTGACGCTCTTATCTACTGTGCCACCACCTGGTCAGGCGCAGACAAATCTTTAATAAAAAAATGATAACGTTAAAAATATAAAACATTCTCACATATTACAATCCATTCATTTCCTACCGCTCATGTTCATGGTTGCAGGTGACTGGAGCCAATCACAGCTGTCCTCAGGTACAGCACCAAGTTTTTTTTTTGTTTGTTTGTTTGTTTTAATAAATTTTTATTAATGGTAATGGGATGACATTAATAAATCAGGGTACATATATTCAAAGAAAACATGTCTAGGTTATTTTGTCATTAAATTGTGTTGCATACCCCTCACCCAAAGTCAGATTGTCCTCTGCCACCCTCTATCTAGTTCTCTGTGCCCCTCCCCCTCCCCCTAACTCTCTCCCTCCCTCCCTCCCATGTCCTCCCTCCCCCCACCCCTGGTAACCACCACACTCTTGTCCATGTCTCTTAGTCTCGTTTTTATGTTCCACCAATGTATGGAATCATGTAGTTCTTGTTTTTTTCTGATTTACTTATTTCACTCCGTATAATGTTATCAAGATCCCACCATTTTGCTGTAAATGATCTGATGTCATCATTTCTTACAGTCTTCTATTGAAGGGCTTTTTGGTTGTTTCCATGTCTTGGCCACAGCACCAAGTTTTTATCGGATAATGCATAACGTACACGAGTCGTTGTATGGCTCTCACGGAATTACATTTTTAAAATATGTGGCATTCATGGCTCTCTCAGCCAAAAAGGTTCCCGACCCCTGACTTATCTATTGATGGGCACTTGGGTTGCTCCCAAATCTCGGCTATTGTAAATAACTTTGCAATGATCATAGGGATGCATTTATTCTTTCAAATTACTGTTTCAGGTTCTTAGCATATTTCCAGAAGAGAAGTTACTGGGTATTAAGGCAGTTCCATTTTTAATTTTTGAGACCCCTCTATACTGTTTTCCATAGTGGCTACACCAATTAACATTCCCACCAGCAGTGCCCAAGGGTTACTTTTTCTCCACATTCTTGCCAACATTCATTGTTTATGGATTTATTGATGACATCCATTCTGACAGGTATGAGGTGATTTCTTATTGTGGTTTTAATTAGCATTTTTCTGATGATTACTATGGGGAAACAGCTGTGTTAGGCTTGCTTGCTGATTTACCAACTGCAAGCACTTTGCCTGATTAGTGTGTGAGCATGTGGCAGCGCCATGTGTGTATGTTGTAGGTAAGGCTATGGGTGCTTGAGCTCAGGGCAGGAGATTGCAGATGGCAGATTGCCTATCTGCCACTGTGACAGGCCATTTTTGCTGTTCATTTGCTTGCTGCCATGAGAAGTGATTTTTCCTGCCTGTTTGCTTGTCTGCTGTTGTGAGAATCTATTAAATGGGAATGGTCCAATATTTTTCAGCTCCGAAGTTTCTCTACCATCTACTCAAATCCAATTGGACCTGCCTGGCCTTGGCCACTGGCATTACATCTGGCATAGTGGGCAGGATTTGGATCAGATTGGTACAAAGAAAACAACACCCTTGAAGGGTGGGTTAGGACTGATCATTGTCCTCCAGTGTATGGTTCCCTTTGGCTTTCCTTTCAGGGGCCATGGGCTGGGTGTTCCTTACAATCCAGTGAGATAAAACCAAGAGCTCTGTGTGCGAGGCTGCATGAGGCTGAAAGCTCCAGGGTGAGCTGGAGACTAACTTCCAATGACAGTGTGGACCGGAGCTCTGGAGAAGGAGCCCAACCTCTTTCAAGAGCTGCAGTGTGAGATGCAGGCTGAGCACCAACAGTGCCTGGAATTGGAATGGTCTCTGGAGAAGAAGTTATAGGTTTATGAGTTGCAATTTGCCCTGGAAGCTGACTGTTGGCAGCGACAGTTGGAGAAACAACTGCGGGTTCAAGAGCTCAAGTCTCAGCTTTAGGCCAAGAGCTCGCAGCTGCTGGAGCCAAAACAGTTGCTGAAGCAGCATTCATACCAGTGGAGTGGCTCTGAGTCAGCAGGAACAAGCATTTCCAACTCCTCCTCTTCTGAGGGGGAGGTTTGGGCTGAAATTGCTCTTTGCAGACTCAGAGTCCAACCAGTAGTTGCCCATAAGGTAAAAACCCAGCAGCCATGAGTCCCTCAGGGCAGACACCCCCCCTTCACAGGTAGTTGAGCACTCTGTGATCCAGCCCTACACCCAGGCAGAGCTAATGGAGTTAGGGGTGAAATTCAGGCAGAAACCCACTGAGCCCCTGGCAGCCTGATTGCCACAGTTGTGGGACATAGCGGTGAATGATATCGTGCTCTCCAGAACAGAGACGGACTATAAGGCTGTGAGGGCTGCTGCCTGTGCTGCCCCCGACTAACAAGAGACACGGGCCTGTAAAGTTTACTCAAACACAGATATGGGTAGATTTGATTTTGGCTGGGGCAGATAGGGAGAAATTGGATGGCAGGTCTAATAAAGTTCTGTTAGAGCTTTGGTGGCAGCTTAAGCCACAGCAGAAATCCCAGCCACTGAAAAAGTGGGGAAAGCAGCGGCCCCAGCAGCTGCCAAGAAAATGGCTCACATTCAGGTTGCACAGTTGCAGGATTACTTGTTAGAGACAGCTGTGGAGGAGGAAGATCCCCCCCCAAGACCCATTATCCCAGTTTGAATAAGGGGCAGGCTGAGGGACCCATCCAACAAGGATGGACAGGGGGGCTGGAGAGACCATGTGAAATTAGCAATCCACTGGTCCACTTCTAATGTGCAGCAGGTATTGGCATTAGAAGGTAATAGGTGCTTTTTTACAGCAGCAGCAGCTAAGAGGTACAGGCCTTGAATGTGTTTGACTCCACCAGGCCCTGTGAGCTTGGACCACTAAGGGGTTTGGATGAGGCTTGTGGCAATGGACAGAGCACTTATGGAAAGGCGCTGAGGTCCGTTAATAGAGACCTGTATGGCTAGTTGCCTGTAATGGACCTTTACCTTGGATGATTTGCACAGACAGCTGAGCTGTCTGTTGTAGACTAATCATTTAGTAATGTTATGGACTCTTGGACTGTGACCAGAGGGGGGCACTGGCTCCCTTGCTGGATGGACATGCTGCCTGTGGACAGTACCATAAGAGACCTTGTAAGGGGGGGCCACAGCCCCTGTAGAGTCCCTCCTGCATCCGGAAACTGTTCCCATCCAGTTGCAGATACGCACCATGGACGCTTTATAGTTTCAATGGACACAGCCCTGGACTCTACAGGCCCTCCCATCTACCGTGGGGTAAGGGGCTAGAGATGGGCCTCCAGTTAGTGCCTTGGGCAGAGTGCTCAGGGAGACACTGTGAAGGGCACCTTTGTAACTTTTGTATAACTGCTCTGTTGCTGTAGTCTGTTTCTGTGATATACCTCACTCCTTGCACAGGGACCATCGCAGAAGAAACCTGTTGAGTAGATTGTGAGGTGAGCAACCCTAAAGGGGTGGATTGTGGAAAAAACAGCTGTTAGGCTTGCTTGCTGTACTGGCTACGAACATTTTGCCTGATTAGTGCATGAGCACGTAGCAGCACCACATGTGTATGTAAGGCTACGGTGCTTGTGCTCAGGGCGGTAGATTGCAGATGGCAGATTGCCTGCCTGCCACTGTGAGGGGCCATTCTTGTTTGTTTGCTTGCTGCTATGAGGAGTGGTTTTCCCTCTCTGTTTGCTTGTCTACCGTCCACCATTGTGAGACTTTATTAAACGGTAATTGGCCAACACTTTTCAGTTCCGCAGTTTCTCTCCCGTCTGTCCAAATCCAATGCAGACCTGCCTGGCCTTGGCCACTGACATTAGAATTACTGATGGTGACCATCCTTTCATATGTCTATTGTCCATCTATATATCCTCTATGGAAAAGTGTCTATTCAGATTCTCTGCCCATTTTTAAATTGGATTGTTTGATTTTGGTGGGGTGTTAAGTTGTATGAGTTCTTTATAAATTTTGGATGTAACCCCTTTTCAGGTATATCACTGGTGAAAATATTCCATTCAGTAAGTTGTCTTTTCATTTTGTAAGTTGTCTTTTCATCGTTTCTTTTGCTGTGTAAAAACTTTTTAGTTTAGTTACATTTATTTTTTCTTTTGTTTCCCTTGTCTGAGGAGATGTATCATAAAAAAATATTGCTGAGAAATATCTGAGATTTTATTGCCTGTTTTCTTCTTAGATTTTTATGCTTTTAAGTCCACTATTTAAATATTTAGTCCATTTTGAGTTTATTTCTGTGTATGATGTAAAAATGTTTCATTTCTTTAATGAAATGAAACACGTCTGTCCAATTTTCCCAAAACCCTTTTGAATAGACTGTAAGAATACCCCATTGTATGCTCTTACCTCCTTTGTCAAATATTAACTGACCATATAGTTGTGAGTTTTAGACCAGATTTTCCCTTAAGAATGAGTTCCTACAGGCAATCTAACACTGGCTGCAACAAATATGCACTAGTAAGGCCTCCAAGAGACTGTTTCCTTTTGGAATTTTTCTTTATCCTCAGATAACCAAGAGAAAGGCCACAAGATGTGCTTTGTCTAGAACAATGGTTCTCAAAGTGTGCACCAGGGTGCACTGGTGCACCCTAGAAGATTTCCAGGTGTGCCCTATGGTATTCCAGAGAAATATGTGCCTATTGAGGACCAAAAAACCAACGGGGTTTTGGAGTTTAGATTTTTGGGGGACAGAGATGTGGGGAATTGGCTGTAGGCTGACACTCTGCCCAACCCCCCACATCACTTGATTAGGTTGCAAAAGGTTGTTAAGCTGTGGTGCTGGATTGTTTACACCACCCCCTATGTTCCCCAGGAAAGAGTGGAGGCAAGTTTCTTCTAGTCTCTGTTTGGTGTAAAGTTAAGATGATATGTATGGTGGGGGTTTTGGATTGATGATTAAACATAAGGAATTGTCTCTTGAAGCCTTTTGGATTTCTATAAAAGAAGAATATGTGGCAATATCTTAAAAAGCTTTAAACATTTTTTATAATTTTCAACATCCTATTTATGTGAATTAGGATTTTCTACCCTCAACTCAATTATGAGTAAAAAGAGAAGAATTCTTGAATGTATTGACAAGGAAATGAGAGTTTGCCTTTCAAATATATGCCCAAACATTGAAGAAATCACTAGGACACATCAGGCTCATGTTTCTCATAAACATAAGAATGAAAAAATTTAACACATTTGTGCTGGTACCTGCCAAATTTATTAAATCTTACTAAGAATGTATCTATCTATCTATCTATCTATCTATCTATCTATCTATCTATCTATCTATAAAGATAACTTTTTTATTGTTTTTTTATTTTAACCCCTCTTTTTTACAAATTCTAAAAAGCAAACTCAAAAAATGTAACATAAAAATGTTTTTTAATGTCAGAATAAATTTGTCATATTTATTTAGTTTAATTACCATAAAAGCACACTTGGACTTTATATTTTTTTCTTTAATATTTGACTTAATTATTATAACATATTTCTCAGAAATTTGTATATAGTGTGCCTACAATTATTTTTAGGATTTAAATGCGCCCTGACTTCAAAAAGGTCGAGAACCACTGGTCTAGAACATCAGCTGGGGTAAGTCTAAGCCTGACATTCTTCTCCCAGGCGTTCAGGGTAGCAGTTACTCTGCCCTCTTTGTTGCTGCTGTTGCAAGTCTCAACCACAACAACCTGCAGCTGGGCCCATCCTACCAAAAAATTGCTTCTAGAATTTTCTCAGGAATGCAACACTATTATTAAGTCTGTATGATTCAACCTCATCAGTCATGTAATCTTGAGTTCTCCATCAGAAGAGGAGGGTTGTTAGTTAATTCCACAGCCTTACTTGGTAGCTCCCTATGCTACTAGTGTGCCGATTTTGTTGGTCCTAAGCAAAGAACTGAGGTGATTTCACTTAACAAATTTATTGTGAGGAAACAAGAATGAAAACAGCAAGTATTTCAGGGAATTAAGACTTGAAACTAGATCTCATGGAGATGGTCTGTGTCCTGGTATTTTGTAATTAACACGACTTAACTTCTTTATCCTCATGTTTCTGAGGAGTTTCTCTCCGCATGCCCATTTTCTATTTTACGAATCTACCATTTTCAGGGCTTCTGCTCATTTATAACCTTTATTGCCTCTTGGCCTCTGAGAACAGCCTTTTCTGTGCATTCTTTAACCTTCAACCCTGCTGCTAATTGCTCAACTCTGTTATTTTTTTTTTTTTTTGCCTTTGAAATTTCTGAGAGAAAAAGTCTTACTGCCCTGCCTAATTAACACTGTGCCTTTCTGGACAAAGCTGTTGTGTCAAACCACCTAATAAACCTCTGGATAGCCAATATATTCTCTGGCCTTTCATCACTTGCGCTAAGAGATGGGGTGTTATATAACATGTTATATAAAATGCTTAAAGGGATATTAGCTCTGCTTTTCTTGACCAGTGGCTGTGGACGGGGGCTGTGTGTGAGAGTTAGAAAACTCTGGCCGTCCCCGGAGACAAGTGATGATACCAGGATGATGTCTCTTTTTTTATTGGGAGTCTTCACTCTCAGCACCTAATATGCATGCAGAGAATGAAGTGATCTGCTGGCTTCCAGGCAAACGATAAGCTGTCCTGCTTTTTCTGACCACTCCCCACAAAAGATTCCAGTCACTTCTTGAGAGAAACTTTGGTAACTGCAGTGCTGGTGGCCGAGGCCAGGCAGGTCCTCACTGAATCTGGGCAGACAGTAGAGGAACTGCAGAGCCAGAGGGCGTCGGGTCACACCGGTTTATTGGAGGCTCACAAAGACAGGTGAGTGAATAAACAAGCAAAGGGAAAGAGCTAATAAACAAAGGGAAACCTGTTTTTCACAGTGAAGGGCAAAGGAACAGGAAAAACCGCACCTCACAGTGGCGAGAGAGATCTGGGAGAATCGCTGCCCAGGGGAAGCACCCACAGCCTTACACAGCCCCCCCACACACACACACACACGTGGCGCTGCCTCGCGCCCACGCACCAATCAGGCAAAGGGTTTGCAGCTGGTAAACCCACAAGCAAGCCTAACACAGCTGTTTTCCCCATTTCCAACCCTTTGGGGTTGTTCATCTCACAATCTACGTGACAGGTTTCTTCTGTGATGGTCCCTGTGTGAGGAGTGAGGTACATCACACAAACAGTACAGAAAACAGTTACAAACACAAGCTATGGGTGAAATGATAGAGTGGTCAGCAACATCAAGAGAGGCAAATCTTTCCCTTCTGGCAGAATACAAGCCAGAGTTCTGTCTGCTGACAGCACAGAGCCAGTACCAGAGGTCACCCTGGGCAGGCATACCAAGCCTTATTGGTCAGCACACCAGGGTCTGCTGGTTCTATGTGCAGCAAAATGGGAGAACTCATTATGGGCCATAAAGAAATTACAAAGATGCCCTTCATAATGCTGTCTCCCTGAGCACTCAAGGAATAATACACTTCTGCCTTAGGCGGCCAGCTGCTGGTTGCCCAGGGAGCTAACTGGAGGTCCACCTCTAGCCCCCTACCCCACGGTGCCAACAAGGCCACCCATCATAGGTGGTACAGTCTAGGGCCATGTTCACTGAAGCCGTTGGCCTTTAAGGAAGGCTACTGGGGCAGGCAAGAGCACATTGCCCTACCGTCCAAAGCCCAGCTTAAATCAAGTGTCCTTGGTGTGTATCTGCAACCGGATGGGAGCAGCTGCCCGATGCAGGAGGGCCTCCCCAGAGCTGGAAAGGTCTCTCATTTAAAATCCAAAGTACCATCCACAAGCAGCATGTCCATTTAGTAAGGGAGCCAGTGCCCCTTCATGTCACAGTCCCTGCTTTAAGAGTCCATTATACCGCTCATTGATACCAGCAACCTGTGGGTGGTAGGGAACATGGTACTTCCAGTCTACCCCTAAGTTTTGAGATTATTGCTTCACCATAGAACCAGTGAAGTGGGTACCATTGTCACTTTCAAGACACAGCGGCCATCCTTACGTAGCACTCCGGTGGTCCAGAGCCTGTATGACTGCCCTGTGGTCTGGGTTACAGGCAGGGTAAGCAGCAAGCAGACCGGTGGCAGTATCCACAAAGATGACTACATACTGGTACCTGTCCAACTTTGGTTAAGGTCTAATGATGTCAATCTGCCACCATATCAGTGGAACACGACCTCTCTGGGTCTGTCCAGGTGATGACAGTTCTCTTTGAGGGTGCTCCTTGGATTACACTGCACATTGCTCGCAGGCTGCAAGTACCTCTGCATAGGACACAGGCAAGTTCTACGCCTTAACCATAGCCCACATAGTTTTCTGTCCCACATGGAGCAGATGTTGGTGGAGCCACTGTGCCTTGTAACCTGTGGGCACAGTCTCCAACCATTGCACTCTTGCTAAGGTGTCTGCCTCATCATTCCCAGGATGTCAGGGGCATGCCCCGTGACATGATATACTGTCACCTGCTTCTGGTGTCTTACTTTCCATAAGTCCTTCCATGTGGCCTGACCCCATAGTAAACAGTGCATTACCATCCACTGGTTAATGTGCCAAGTAGCAATCCAAAGGGTCATTTCACGATAGACAGCCCAGCTGTCAGTGCAAATCACTAGAGGTGAAGGTTCATTACAAGCAACTAGCCATACGACTCTTAATTCCACCCTTTGGCTGCTCTGGTCTGTACCTGTGTCCATGCAAATAGTGTCAGTGGCCAGATGGAAGGCTGTGGCCATCCAGTTGGTAGGTTGGCCCCTGGTAGAACCATCAGCACAGTGGTCCCTCATCTATCGCGCGGGTTAGGTTCCAGAACCCCCCGCAAATAAATATAAGGTCGCCGTGAAGTAGCGACCTTATATTTATTTTATTATTTATATTTATTTTAAGGTTTTATAAACCCTCCACACACTCTTATAAACCCACACTGCTATTAACCATTTCCACACTTATTTTGCTTATTTTACCACAAAATAATTAAAATATAAATATATAAAAATACCTATATACCGAAAAATCCTGCGATACAAAATAAGATATATACAATTAAAAAATCCATGATACAATGAGACCACGAAAAGTGAACCACAATATGGTGAGGGACAGCTGTACACCAGGCATTCTCAGGGATGGGCATTTGCCCTTCCTGGTAGGGACTGACTTCAGGTTCTGCCTCCTGGGCCCCAGCTGCACCTGACTCTAAGGTCACATAGGTGACTGGACCCAAGACTTCCTGCAGTTCTGCCCTCAATGGGCTGGTGCGAAGAGCACAGCGTTGTTGCTGGTAGGCACCCCACTTGGCCAGGGTGGAGGCTTGGGTGGTACCACTACAAGGTTTCGTTGCCCAATCTCTCTCCCATCCTAGAATAAAGTATGTGGTCTTGACCATAATTGAAGCTGTGGTCATAATACCCTCAGTGGCTAGGAGGGCAGCATACACAGCTGCCAACTGCTTCTCCACTAATGAGTAACGGACTTCAGCACCTTTCCTAAATAGGTGGCCGTAGGCGCTCTATCTGTGGCCACAAGCCCCATCCAAACCCCTCAGAAGTTACATGGACATCAAGCGGACAGGGCCTGGCAGGATCAAACACATTCAAGGCCTGCACCACCTTGACAGCTCTCTTAGCTGCTGCAGATGCACCTTGTGCCTGCTCACTCCAATCCCAGTGAGCCCCCTTCCAAATAAGGTGATGTAAGGGATGCAGTAACTGAGCTAAATGGGGTATGAATGCTCGCCAATACCCCAACAGATCTAGGAATTCCTGTAACTGCCTTACTGTAGTGGGCCCGGGGTATGCTTGGATCTTATCTATAACTGTGTCGGGGATAACTTTTGTCTTACCTGACCAGACAATCCCCTGGAACTTAACAGATAACCCAGGTCCTTGTAATTTGCCCTCGTTGACTGCCCAGCCACATGCTTTCAAATGAGATAGCAGGGTAGGAATTGCTTGCTCCAATTCTGGAAGACAATCACTAGTTAGCATAATATCATCAATATAATAGTACATGTGAGCTGCCTCTGGTTGTTTTCATTTAGCCAGGTCAGCAGCCACCAGCCCATGGCACAAGGTGGGGCTATGCAAATAGCCCTGGGGTAACACTGTAAAGGTCCACTGTCTACCTTCTCAACTGAAGGCAAATTGGTCTTGACTCTCTGCAACTATATCAATAGAGAAAAAAGCATTGGCCAAGTCTGCCACAAAGTGGTAAGTCCCCAACTCATGGCTTAGCCGATCCAACATGTTAGCTATCGAGGGAACAGCAGCGTGCAAAGGGGGAACAACTTTATTAAGTTCCTTGTAATCCACTGTCATTCTCCAGGTTCCGTCCGGTTTGCGAACAGGCCACACTGGGGAGTTAGTTGTAAGGGCTGTGTGCCACCCGGATGATTCCTACCTTTTCCAGTTTGAGACTGTCCCTGTGATTTTTTCATAGCCACCTGGCAGGTGTACTGCTTCATGCTAGTCACATGCCAAGGAACAGTAATTGCAAAGGGGAATGTGATGAGTGTCCCTGCAATACTGCCTTCACAACCCAGACTCACAGGCAGAACTCCTCGGCTGCAGTTTCCAACCACAGTCGTTGTAAGACATCTACCCTCAAAATATATTCAGGAATAGGAGATACATACACCTTATATGGCTTAGAGGCAGTCTTCCTATCCCCAATGGAATAGTTATTGGCTTCACTCGAACAGTTTGGCCCCCATAACCATCAATGGCCACTGGGGTCCCAGCAAACCGTTCTGGGATTCCATAAAGGAGTGAACATTCTGCACCTGTATCCACCAAGGCCTGTACCCATTGTACGTTGGAAGGGGACCAGAGGATAGTCAGTTCCACGTGGGGTCTCCGGTCCCCGCCCGTCCCTGTTAGACGGGTCCCTTGGCCTTCCCTCTATTCACACTGGAACAGCGGATCTTGCAGGTCCTCCTCTCCCTCACCCGTCTCCATCATCTAATCTTGTAACTGTGCCGCCCGTGCACCAACAGTTTTATAGTAGCTGCTGGGCCGTTTGTCTCAGTGGCTAGAATCTCTGTCCTGGTTTAAGCTGCTGCCAAAGCTCCAAAGAACCTTATTAGGTTTGCCATCCATCCAATTTCTCCCTCTCTGCCCAGCTGCAATTAAATCTACCCACAACTGTGTTCAAGTAACCTTTACAGGCCCATTTCTCTTGTCAGTCAGGGGGGCAGGCAGGCAGCAGCCCTCACAGCTTTGTGATTCTATGCTGCCTCCAGCTCCCCCAAATCTGCTACCATCTGTGTAACTGCGTTGATGGGCTGTCAACAGCCCAGGAATGCCACTAGTGACCCCAAAATGGCTGATGGGGCACTGAAGAGGATAAGATTCCTCATCCTGGCCATGAATACTTCCTCGTCTGGTCCATGGGACCCCGGATTGAAAGCATACCTAGTTCCTGAAGGATCCGAGGCAGTTCACTATAGCTCTGCCACTGACTCACTGCCCCGGCAAGTCTCCAGCACTCTGCCAGAATGTTAGCATGGCAGCCATCACCCATTCTAACAGGGCATGGTTTCCTGGGTTGTCATGGCAGTTCTGAGGACACTGCCTCAAGGAGGAGTGTGTAGTAATGGCAGCCAATTTCTCCATCTCTGTTCTGGAGAGCAAGATGCCCTCTACCCCTATATCCCTTAACTACAGCAACCATGCTTTCAGGGGCTTGGTGGGTTTCTGCCTAAATTGTGCCCCCAGCTCCATCTGCTCTGCCTGGATGTAGGGTTGGACCACAGAGTGCTCCACTGCCTGAGGAGGGGGTTGTGCCTGCCCCTGAGGGACTATTGGCTGCTGGGTTTTTACCTTCTTGGTGACCACAAGCCAGGCTTCGAGTCAGCGGATAGCAGTTGCAGCTCAAACTTCCTCCTCAGATGTCGGAAACGCCTGCTCCCGCCAACTCAGAGCTACTCCAATGGCATGGATGCAGCTGCATCTTTCACGGCCACTGCAGCTCCTGCTGCTGTTGCCTCCTGACCTGAAGCTGAGACTTGAGCTCTTGAACCTGCAGCTGTTTCTCCAACAGCTGTTGCTGCCAATGTTCCACTTCCAGGGCAAACTGCAACTAGCAAACCCGTAATTCCTTCTCCAGAGGCTGTTCTAGGTTCCAGGCACCATTGGTGCTCAGCCTGCATCTCACACCGCAGCTCACAAACCCAGTTGGCCTCCTTCTCCAGTGCTTGCTCCAGTTCACGCTGTCACTGGTACTCAGCCTGACTTGCAGTCCTTGGACCTGCAGCTCTTTCTCCAATGACCATTTTAACTCATGCTGTCGCTGCCACTCAGCCTGCAGCTCACTCTGGAGCTCTTGACCTCAGGCAGCCTCTTACACAGAACTCTTGGTTTCCTCTCACAGGGATGTAAAAATACCCAGCCCATGGCCCCCAAAAGGACATCCATGGGGAACCATACACTGGAAAATAATGACCACTCCTCTACCCCACCCTTTAAGGGTTGTCTGCGGCTCCATACTCATCTGCTCTGAATCCTACCCATTATGCCAGATGTAATGCTGGTGGCTGAGGCCAGGCAGGTTCACATTGAATTAGGGCAGATGGTAGAAGAACTGTGGAGCCAGAAAAGCTCTGGCCATACCAGTTTATTGGAGGCTCACAAAGATAAGTGAGTGAATAAACAACAAAAGGGAAAGAGCTAATAAACAAAGAAAAATTTACTTTTTACAGTGAAGGGCAAGGGAGCAGGGAAACCTCACCTTATGGTGGTAGGAGAGAGATCTGGGAGAATCACCGCCAGGGAAAACACCCACAGCCTTACAAAGACAACACAGACGTGGCACTGCCATGCGCCCATGCACCCATCAGGCAAAGTGCCTGCAGCCGGCAAACCCATGAGCAAGCCTAATGCAGCTGTTTTCCCCAGAGTAATCCAAAAAAGAGAACCTCTTTAGATTCCTGACTGCCCAACTTTATTCTATACAGTAACTTAGAGAATGAAATAAAATGGACCCTGGACCCCTTTGAACCAAACCTTAAATACATTTTGGTATGTGATTTTGTTTCAAGAGAAATGATGATTGGCTGCATAGCCTCTCTCGTGATAATTAGGTATTGAAAATGGCGCATTTGTGTTTGGCTCCCTTTACGGACGTAGGTGGTCCCGGGTTATGGATGATTCATTCCTCACTATACACAGCACTTGGCATTCCTAAATGAAGTTTAAACTGGAGAGCTGCTATACATTACACAGGGAAAAAATTTGCATTTTAACATCTCCAGAAAGCTATTAAATATCTCAGAAAGATTCATAAAGGAAAGTGTGTCCTAGAGCTTGAAATAGAAAGTGATTGGAAAAAGTAGAAATAGAGTTCCTATTTTTCAGAAAGGAGC
This sequence comes from Saccopteryx bilineata, assembly GCF_036850765.1. Classification (NCBI taxonomy): domain Eukaryota; kingdom Metazoa; phylum Chordata; class Mammalia; order Chiroptera; family Emballonuridae; genus Saccopteryx; species Saccopteryx bilineata. The sequence goes on along the minus strand of NC_089495.1, from coordinate 91,962,506 downwards.
CATATCATCCCATAAATCTTTGAAAAGAAGTTTTCTTGGGCTCTGCTCTAAGCATTCAAATGCTTCCCAGGAGCACCTTGACCTTAAATTAACATTTATAGAGTTTAGCTGACATCAAGCTTTGCAGTTTAATGGAAGGTTTAAAGTTGAAGAAGGTAAGTAGTCTAAATTGGTATTGTATATTAAGCTCTGAATAAGGATGCATTTCTACGACTACCACCATTTTCATTTATTTCCCCCTCTAGAACAATAATAACAATTGGCAAAATATATGAAATGCATTTTCTTTCATGAATAATACATTTTTATATGTTAACCTTATGGAAACAGAAACAGTTTAATAGTAACAGCAGCATTAATGCTGTCTTCTTAAGAAAGGGTATATGTGATAGTATCTGTACTGTCTGACCTTGATGATTTTGTTTTCTGTGGAATCTGTGATGTAAATGTCGGTTGTAAGAAATAGTAACCAAGTGTTAAAAAAATAAAGAGGCATGTTTAAAAAAAAAAAGAAAGGAAGAAACTATACATTGTTACCCACAGATTCTAAGTCAAATGAAAATGAGGTATGTCCCATTTTGTTCAAACCAGGAGTACACTCTAAGTGAAACACAAATGTCTGGAGAGTAATATATAAAGCCTGAAGATGGTGTTTTAATTCTGCTAATGAGTTGCTCCTTGGTTGTATTTCAGATAAAAATGGGCTTCACACACACGCAAACACGCACACAAGCACACGAGCACACACACACACACTTGTCTGCACTGCATAAAGTACAATGTATAAATGCTTGGTATTAGCACACAAAGGAGAAGTTCATTTCTCCAGGTGTTTAGTCTGCCAGAATATGTGATTTGGTCTCTAGGAAAGATGCTTTTGAAAGAGCAGGTTACTAGGAGGACAAGTGCTACCTTCACCCTGGGGAAAGCTCTGGGTCCTGGTCAAGGGGAGCTCAGTTCCTCCCTCCTCCTTCCCCTCGTGTTTCAGAGCACCTTCCTCAGAGGACCCTGAGTCCTCTGGTGGCTGGGACCAGCCAAATCGGCGGTGCTATGCCAAGAGTGTTCTCTGAACCAGACCATTCTATGTGGCCTTGGTCTCCATTGCTTCTCTGAGGGGTGCTCTCCAATTCACTCCCCATAAATGTGGGGGCCCCCAAATGCTGTGGGGAGCTCCTGGACTAATGTAGGTGAGGTTGTCCTGGGGCCCTGTGACCAGCTGCCAGTTTCTGAAGGGCAGCCTGGTAAGCAAGTTTTTCTTGCCTGAGGTTCAATATTTCTTTTATAGGATTGTATGGGCCATCAGAATGGTAATAAAAGCTGATTTGAGGTCAAATTGTTTATATAGATAGTAGTTGAAAAAAATGTCTGTTCCTCCTCCCAAAGTAAGGATGACCCTCTGAGTAGTTCTGGTAAACAAAAAAGACGACAATTCTAGCCCGATTAAAAGAAGGCAAGGACATTTTCTTCAAAGTTGATGACATATCAATAACACGAGAGCTAAGAAGTAAATTAGTTCTTAGTAGTGAAATGTTTTGGGAAATAAGACAGTTTACAAAAATACTAAACCATACAGCAGGACCTATTGACAGGTATTTCCTTATAAAAATATTAATCGTAACATATTGGGCCAAACTTCTCTTAAGAAGACTTCCTTGCTTAAACCCTGTTTGAGGCTTTTGTCCCTAAACAGAATTCCCTTTGTCCAGTGCCTTGGGCCTTCCGTCTTGCTTCCTGTTGCAGCTTCCTGTTGCAGGTCTGCACAAGCTTTGACCCATTCTGTGCTGAAAGCACAACTTCTCTTACCTTTCCCAGGCTCTTTATGCTGGGGTATGGGACACCTCTGACCATGGAAATGGGAGCTGCCCAGTGGGCATCTCTCAACCAAAGGAGATTCGAGACAGATCCAAAAGCCAATGGATAAATGCTTCTTACTATGGTCTTTTGGGTTGACTGTTCTAGTCAGACACTCAGAAATGACCAGCACGGTCGAGTGTCCATTGCCCGCAGTGGTGACAAACTCAATAATGCACACTTGATTTTGCCTTTCCTTCTTCCTGTTTTCATCCTCCCTGGTCCTTCTCTCCTGATCCCTGGCATTGCTTCCCAAAATAAACTACCTCTACAAAAGCCTAGGTCTTAGACTTTGTTTTCTTGGGAAGAACTTGGGCTAAGACAATAGACCAACATCACAGGTCACTGTAACTGTGACTGTACCTAACTTCCACATGGCTTCCCCACCATGATTTATCTATCACTTGTCTCAGTGCAGCACAAAGAGCTCTCCATATGTGCATATATTTACAAATTTTATCACACTGATATAAAGACACGTGATTACCCCACCCCTTCCTGCTAGAGACCAGGGATTAATTACACAAGACTCATACCATACAGTCCCAGGTACTCTCACCAGCATCCAAGATGCTGTTCTGCATCCACTGGATGGTTCATGGTGTTGGTTCACTGGTAACCTGCAGAAAGTGGCCATGCTAATACTTCTATTAACTGTAGACCTCACTCAAAATACAGTCCTGTGAATGCAGGTAAGGAAACATTTTCTTCTAATAGAAATATTATGAACAACAAGGTTTTATATATTTTTAAGATGTATAACTGGCTTTATAAGATAACGACATTTATCTTCTACTTACATGTCAAATGTTATTGAAATTGGTATAAAATCACTAACTGCTGTGTTTGTGTAAAATAAAATAAGTATAAGAATATTCAGAAAATTTTAACATTTCTAAAATTCTGTGTTTTAGGGAAAACATTCAGTTATAGCATTAGTATAATTTAGATGAAGGAAACCAGGCTGCTCAAATATCCAAGTTTTATTTTTCAGACTTAAAAACAACCAGGCCTGACCAGGCAGTGACACAGTGGATAGAGTGTCAGACTGGGATGCAGAGGACCCAGGTTCAAAATCCCGAGGTCGCCAGTTTGAGTGAGGGCTCATCTGGTTTGAGCAAGGCTCACCAGCTTGAGCCCAAGGTCGCTGGCTTGAGCAAGGGGTCACTCGGTCTGCTGTAGCTCCCTGGTCAAGGTACATATGAGAAAACAATCAATGAACAACTAAGGAGCCACAACGAAGAACTGATGCTTCTCATCTCTCCCTTTCTGTCTGTCTGTCCCTATCTGTCCCTCTCTCTGTCTCTCTCTGGCTCTGTCACACACACACACACACACACACACACACACACACACACAAGACTTAAGAACAATCAAGATTTATAGGAAAATGGAGAAATATTTATTAAAAATAATCAGGCAAGTCAGAAATAGAGTAGCTTAAGTTATACACAGTCACATATACATACTCACACATTATCAATTAGGCCGGCAGCATTTTCTAGTGACAGTTTTCCATAGACCCAAAGGGAGAGTGGAATGATTAAAGTGTTTCTCTTGGACAGGCATCGTTGCTCTTTAAAGAGGAGAGAACTCTAGTTAACATCTGGTAGAGATACATTATTGAAATACATTCCAGACACTGCTTCTTTTGGTGAAACAGCTAGAATCTTTCTTTTTTTTTTTTAAACAATTTTGATCTGCCTATTCTTTAACTCTCCCTGGATGGGTAAAAAGAATGTGGATGGCAGAGACATACACTCCTTTTCTGAGCACCTATTCTGTTCCAAGCTTGCAATGAAATGTTTTACATGTGTTATTTCTAGTAAGGTCAATGAGAAATGCTTAACTGATCGGCTGTAATATGAGAAGGTGTAATCAGCACATGTGCATGCATTTTGTTGTTGTATCTTATATAGTCCATATTGTGATATATATATATATATCTTATATATTCTATACCTAGGATCTAATAAGAAAAATAGAAGCAAGAATAAATATTTCAAATAGAGGGAATTTCATACAGGGAATTATTTCCACAGGAGGTTGAAGTCTGAAAGAATAAATATGAAATGCTAAATGGCCCTAATATTAGTAACTTTTAAAAAAAATTATCGATTGATTAATATTTTTTAAAGAGAGGGAGAGAGATTGATTGATTTATGTTCCACTTATTTATGCATTCATTGGTTGATTCTGGTCTGTGCCCTGAAGAGGGATCAAACCTGCAACCTGGGAATGTTCCAACAATGCTCTGATCCACGGCTCTACCAGCCAGGGCTTCTAATATTAGTAACTTCTGGGAGCAGCTACCCCCACTGGGTCTGGGGGCACAAAAGGGAAAAGAAAGAGCTCATCAGAACTTAGGAGCTCAGGGTCAGTCCCCACCTTGCCCCGCAGCTAGTGTCAGTTGCCAGAGTGAGACAACACGTTCGGTGCTGGGAGTGACAAAAGCACATGCAGGTTGAGCAGTGGCTGTCCAGAGCTGGAGAACAGGGCAGAAATAACTACTCCCTTCCTTCTGCCTCTCGGTCTCCCATTAGAGATTTGTGGAATCCAAGTTTGTGGAATGCCAGGCCCATCATATCACATGGGAAAGGAGACTTTGAAAGAAATATGCAAATTATCCATCCATAGCTCTGCAATAATCATGAACTAATATAGTACCTTTACATTCAGCTGTTTGTACAGATCAGGCAAAATTTACTTTAAGATCTTTGAAACCATTTACAGTTGTTTTATACCTTCAAGCTTTGTGATCACCCAGGGTATACAGAGTAAGCTTGGATCCTATCATTTGTAATATTCTAAAAATACTATTGTGAAATAAAAATATATCGATGTTTCATTAATTCATATACTCACTCATTTAAATGATGTTTCTAAACATTATTTTGCATCTGATATTATGAATCAATTGACATATAAAATTTTTAAGAAAATTAAATTAGTTTCTACTGACTACAATATTTAAGGGTATGTTAAGTTTTTAAAATTTTACACCAGAGAACATGGTTCAAGAATTATTTTCATTAAGCTTGACCTGTGGTGGTGCAATGGATCAAGTGTCGACTTGGAACGCTGAGGTCGCCAGTTCAAGACCCTGGGCTTGCCCGGTCAAGGCACATATGGGAATCGGTGCTTCCTGCTCATCTCTCTCTCTTTCTTTCTCTCTCTCTCTCTCTCTTCTCTAAAATGAATAAATAATCAAAAAATAAAAAAATTATTTTCATTAAACATAGTTGAAACCAACTTTCTACATAACTGCAATGGACTTGCACCCTTAATTGGCTCTAAATTAGCAACATATAGCAACTTTTCCTAAACTTCTATTTGTCATCCAATAGGCTGTTCCCGAAAGATCCCTAATTTTCTTCTATTGTATCACTCATTATACACAAGAGAGGTATTATTTATTGCTGTGACTAAGTCAGTGCCAAGAGTTAGAAGTAGAAATGCTTTCTCTCTGGTGAAGGAAGATGGTGAGTAGGAAAAAAATGTAAAAGTCAGAAAAATGTGAGTTCTTTCTCAGTTATGACATCTATTATCTTTAGTATACTATTTTTAGAGTGGGGTTTCTCACCCCTGGCACCATTAACACTTTGGGCCAAATAATTCTTTCCTGTAGGGAGCTCTCCCATGCACTTTATGATGCTTAGTGGCTTCCCTGGCCATCACATCACCAGAAGCCAACAGACTCTGCAGGTCTTGTGAGGACCAAAAATACTTCCAGACATTGCTAAGTCCCCTCACGTTGAGAGTCACTGCTACGTTGCCTCATCTTATTATAATTACTTCACATGATTGTTGTAAGGATGAGACGAGATGTTGTATATATATCAATGGTCCTAACATGCACATAAATGAACAGACTGGTGCACAATTAACAAAATGGGGAGTTGTGATCTTTCACAAAAAATTAAAATGTTTTTGACTATGAGGCTGTAAGGCTAGTAGCTGCGGCCACCATCACAGCCGCCTGGCCCGTGCAGGTTCGCCTTTGATTCAGACAGACGGTAATGAAACAATGGAGCCAAGAACTGGTGGGCCATTAGCTTTAATCCTAGCTTGCACCCGGCGGGCAAGCAATACACACAGTAGGAAGACACTTCCCTTTCCATTCAGGGCTCCCAAAGCCACTGACTTTCTCTGGTTTTTTCCTAGAATCAAAGGTCCAATAGTCTCACGCAATCCCCTCTGCATGCCTCCATTTTGGCTGCCTCCTCCCCTCCAACCACGTGGCCTCTCTCCCCTGGAACAATGTGGTCTCCTCTCTCTGCAACAATGCGGTCTCTCCTCTTCCAAAATGGCCTCCTAGCTCCTCCTTTTAAAAATCTTTCCATGGGACAATCCCCTCCTCCAGTACACATTAGCATAACCAGGCCCCTTCCCAAGCATGAAAATAATTAATATTATCACCTAGGTGACAGCCATTCACATGGGCAGCGCCATCTTTAACAATCAAAGTAAGCAAAACCAAATTAACACAAATTTTACAAATTATTTGTCTAACAGAGGCCTTGCTGCTAAAAATGTGGTCTGATCAACATCGCTTTGGATCTTTAATCCTGTATTTAAAATTTGGATATTTTGTTCATCATGGATATTTTGGTATTAATTTATATTTTTCAAAATAGTGCGTTAAATATTACCAATATTTCATTAATCAAATATTCATTATATTGGTATTTACTAATAAATAGTAATATAACAAAATAACAGTAGAATAATTTATAATAAATAAATATTTCACATATTGCATTAAAATGTTTTTATCTTAATTACTGGGGTTTTTTTTTGTTTTGTTTTGTTTTTGCACTTCTCTGAAGCTGGAAACGGGGAGAGACAGTCAGACAGACTCCCGCATGTGCCCCACCGGGATCCACCAAGAACGCCCACCAGGGGCGACACTCTGCCCACCAGGGGCGACGCTCTGCCCACCAGGGGGCGATGCTCTGCCCCTCCGTGGCATCGCTCTGCCGCAACCAGAGCCACTCTAGCGCCTGGGGCAGAGGCCAAGGAGCCATCCCCAGCGCCCGGGCCATCTTTGCTCCAATGGAGCCTCGGCTGCGGGAGGGGAAGAGAGAGACAGAGAGGAAGGAGGGGGGGGGGTGGAGAAGCAAATGGGCGCCTCTCCCATGTGCCCTGGCCGGGAATCGAACCCAGGTCCCCCATACGCCAGGCCGACGCTCCACCGCTGAGCCAACCGGCCAGGGCCATTACTGGGGTTTTTATCTCCCTCCTCCACCCTTAAATTCTGACACGCAGGCCCAGGGCAGCCTTACTGAATCAGTGTTTGCACTTTAACAAAATTGGCAAGTGATTCAGGTACCTACTGGTTTGAGAGGCACTGTGTAGTTGCCCAGGAAATGGTAGTGCGGGGTGGGTGGGGAAGGGGGTAGGTAAGGCCTGGGGGACAGAGTGGGGCAGATCTTCCTTGGTGGCATAGGGGCTGCAGGCAAAGCTGAAGGAGCTGTTTTTATGTGGGTTGGGTGAGCCATCACCTAACCAATAATTGGATTCCCAACCAATAAAGCGTGACACAAAGCGGGAAAACACGGCACTCCTTCCTCTCCTGTGACAAACACAGTGAAGCCTCTATGAGAAGCCGGCAGGAATGCGACAGTCCTCTGCAGTCCTCAGTGAGCTGCTTCTCTTGGAGGGTGCTGGCGCCCTCAAGTGGATCTGTGGGGGCTACCGGAGGGAGACTGAGAGGAGTCAGCACGTGGGAGCCGCACCTGAAGACAGAGGAGATACTGGGTGGGTGGGTTTTTCACCGACCCAGTGGCCTGCAATACGCTGGTGAGAGCAGGAGGAGCCAGGGAGGACACCGATTATCCAGTACCCACAGCAGGAACCGTAAACTGAACAGAGGGCCGAATACTTAGGATGCATATGCTCATTAATTATTTCAATTTGAAAATTTGAGAGTCTTTTCTGCCCCAAGCAATGAGTGGGTAAACAGTAAGGAAGTGCTTATGGTTATTCTTCAACAAATATTAATTACATAAACACATGAATCCTGACTTTGAACACTTGACTTGGGACGCATTAACACTCTTCTCTGCATGAGCACATTACAGACCCCAAAGTAGTTATTGCAAGTTATAGCCCTGGACCAAGTGGCTCTTAAATCTGTGGAACTTGGTTATTTGGAAGAACAGGCAAATTTTTATGCATGGCCAAATTACACTGATACCTGATATGTTTCACATATCTCTGCGTTATTCCATTAAAGAGTATGTCGAGTTGCCATAGTGTTTAATAAAATATACGTTCATTGAAAATTTTATTAGGTTAGCTTTATATTAATCTGCATTTTCACTTTTAAAGTATATCAAATGGTTAATCAATTCCATATGGGAGTCTGTGTGTATGTGTGTAAAATTTTTTATATACACATATATTAAAAGTATATGAAATGTATGTATATTGTATGTAATTACTTTTAAAGGAGATCTTATACTTAAAAAGTTAAAAATCCTGGATTGTGGACAATACTTTTATAATCATGTTAAGCAGTTAAGGACACTCTAAGAAATTAGGGGTTTTCCCCGATAATTAAAATCTGTACAGGTTTTAAAGCAAGTATAATTTGTACTCCGGACTTTCTTGTCCTTGACCTCAATCCTCTCTGCCACTCTAACTTGGCAGGAAAAAAGTAAACTATAAGAAAGCAAACTATTTTAACTACGAAAGGTGACCTAAAGAAAAATTATTTCAAGACCAAGTTGGTTGCAGCAAAATTCATTAGCTCCCTTCAGGATGAAAGCTGGTGTCTAGGTGACATTTCAAGGTTACTAATGCTTGTCAGCTCCACGACTTGCGGACTGTACATGATGGGGAAGGTTTGGGGCTTGGCATCAAAGGAGAACGGGTGGGAAAATGGCCCTGATGGATGTTCTGAGGTTGTTTGATCTAAATCTAGAGAAAATAGCAGCTATCACAGCTGATGGAGTGCCCGCTATGACTGGGAAGATGAATGGTATGGAGGGAAAAAAAATTAAAGTCCGAAAACCTTGTGCCAGACATTTTATCATATCTTTTTATTTTATTTTTTACAAACCAAGCTTGACAATTTGGAAATCCCTTTGTGCAGTTTATAGAATAATGACCTCTAAATGGAGGCCTGGATTCACCAGCAGACCAAGCAATTATGTAAACAACTTCTATTTCCCAATATGGCTCCCTGTCAGTGCATTTTCAAGTCAAATCCCTTCCGTGAGATGGAGCAGTAATACACATGATGCATATCTTTGAAGCGTTAGCGATCAGACATGGTAGGCTGCCAGTTCCTCAACGCCCAATGACAAGAAAAGTTTTCTGTGTTACAGTGCCACGTCTGATTTACGCCCGGGGAAGAGTCAGCTGAAAGACAAAAGTGCTACAGGATAATTTGTATTCTTGTGTCATTTCTCTTGTGTTCCGCGGCGTTTATTCTCTGATTTCATTACCACGGCTGTTTCTCACTTTCAAGCTCCTTTTGAACATACATAAACACACACTCACACTTTCATACTCGCTCACATACAACTCTCTAAAGTCGCAATTAGTCGTATGCTTTAAAAGTGTGTTACTGCTGTCCCTCCATCAGCTTCTAAGCTCCCGGACAACAAATACCCAATGTATTATGCCCTTGTGTCCACCCCACCCAGCGAGTGTTCAATAAACACTATCGACTGTCTGACATATCTCCCTCTTTTTCTCTTTGTCTGTGACCCCCTGCTTCCTTTCAGAAATGATATTTTGTAAGTGGCAATATTTTCCCACTCTGTACTTATAAAAAGCTCTTCTCGGCTTCTAACTTTTTCTTTATGTAAGACTTTTAACAATAGACCAAGTATAGGTGGAAGGAAACTGGTGTTCTCCTACCCCTTAACAATAAATCTGTTTTTTAATTGGAATGTGACAAGTGTCTTAGAGAATGGAAGCTTTTTCCCAAAGAACAGTGTTCGCATGACCATCTCTGGTGAAGTACCCATTAAAAAATAATAATAACTCTTGCCTGTCCTACCCACTCCAACGGTCCCTGAATTCAAGCGGATGTGAATGGACAGTCCATCTCTATTTTTCTTCTGCTATACAATGGATCAGAGACGCTGTCTACATTCAAGGTCTGTTGTTCTCTCATGGAACTTAAATAGCAGTTTGTTCTCCTTTTGAAATAGACACCTACACCACAATCATTTTCTTTAACCTTATCTTAGGAACAGTCTTGGTAGTTCAGCAGTAGCCAGAAATATGGACTTTTTAGGAGGCGTGAAAGTGTACCCTCTGTCAACCTGAGCGTTGTTTGATCTCACAGAGGCAGGGGAATGTGCCTTTAGTACCATTTGCTTTCTGTTACAGCTGTTACGAATTGCACAGTTGTGGCAGATGATGTTACAGGGAGATTGCTCTCCTGTCTCCTGTCATCCCTCCCATGTGTGTCAGCCTTCCACAAAAGGCACAGGGGAGGAAATCTCAACCCAATTGGCACCTGTTTTTCACAGTCTGTCTTGACGCTCACAATTATAGTTTAGAGCAATATTCTCTTTGGTACTGTTTCCACCTCTTTTTTTTTTTTTTTCCTGCTGATTCTTCTAGTTGAAAGCTTCTTGGAGCAAAAGACTATTCAGAAAAAGAGTAGGCCATAGAAAAAATCATAGAGATTAGCATAAGATGCCAGTGTTTATGATCATTCCTCCCTTATCTGCTGACAGGTGCATGCCTTGGTACTGTAACTGACAGTGTCTATGACGCGTAAAGCAGTAAGCCACTGGGTTCTCTGACCTATGCCAGGCCTCAGTCATACCACCAAAACTCCCACGAATGGAGTATCTTTGTATGGCTTTCCCCAGAAGAAGGCCTTAGACAAGGATTCTAATGCAAACTGTTTATTTAGGAGGCGATCCCAGGAAATCAGGGGAGAGGGTGCCATCGGGCATCAGAAGTCTAGTACTTTCCATTGTTATGGGGGTAGAATTGAGGGGAGAGGTTTCTACAGCAGCGTGACTTTGTTCTCTGCATTGTGTTGGACCTGTCTCTGTGCTTGGAAGCAAAGAAAGTCAGTGGGGACAAGAGGTGCCCGTGGTCCTGGCCGGTTACCCATGTCTTTTCCACAGGTGGAGAAAGTTGCTCTGGGGGATATCCCTGCTTGATACCAGCTTCAGCTGAAATAGCAGCCCAGGGTGCAGGTGTTCCAGTGAAGCCAGGGGCACAGCCAAAGGGAATTATACAGGGGACTCTCAAAATTCCCCTTTCCCCTTTGAAGCGGAAAGAAGATGAACTAAGGCCAGAACAAGCACTGGACTCTTAATTTCCCCCTAAACATGTCCTTAGACCATTCTAGGACCAGGGAGGCAATAATAAGAGGTAGCATCTGTAGAGCATGGACCAGCCCTGACCTGTGAGGTAGCTATATTTTGCACAGGAAAGCTGAGGCACAGAGAGGTTAAGTAAGCTGCCCAAAGCCACACAGCTGGTAGGTAACAGAGCTGGGATTTGAACTCCAGAAGTGTGACTCCAGAATCTATTCTTATAACCCTTGCACAGACTGCCACAGGGAAATGACATTCATTTACATCTGGGCTCATCTTGACTTCCTGTTGTTTTCCTAGCGTAAAAGAAGAAATGGTGGTGCAGTGTCTCGAGAAGCGCCTAGCTTCCTTTGTTGAGACTCTTGAATTTGGGCATGACTGGGCCCATCAGTGCCTGCTCCCTGACATGCACTTGATGATTGCTGGAAATAGGAAAAACATGATTTACGACAGAAAGCAGGTCCAGAATAGTATTCTTAGCATATGGCAAGGAGGCAAGGGATTAGCAATTCTTCATTGATTTCATCTCTTACTTCTATAATTTTATATTCCTATTCCCACATTACCACATTCGTTTTCCCATCCAAATTACCCGAGTGAAGAAGTTGAAACCATTCCTCTTTCCAAGACAATGACCACAGTACTTTAGGGAGATCCAGCCATCATAATCACCCTTTGATATTTCTGCTGGGAAACGAGACCGAGTGTGGTAATTATTCAGGTAATTTTTTTCCTCCCAGGAGGACAGGCAGTTATTTTGACAGCTTATTTCACTGTTACAAAGTTTACATTGTCAATTAATGGGAATACACCAGGTAATCGTCATGAGCTCTCAGGGGATCATCTCGAAGCCATTTCCAAATGTCCTTTACGGAAGCATATGGCCACATCCTCCACTTCATCACCAGGTCAATCAGCAGTTGCTCTTTAATATGGTATGTTCTTCATGCACCGCTGCAGTCTCCAAGTTCCATCACATTTGTTTTTTTCTCCATGGTGCTTGAAACTTGCTTAAGCCCCCGATTATTGCCTTGCCACAGGCTCTGATCGCTCTTCTGGATAGTAGGCATTCAGATGTCATTTCTAATTTGCAATATTAATATTGAACTCCATCGCCGTTCAGCGGTTTTAGTGAAGTATTTACATGTGGGCCAGCAAAGTGTGTGAGCAGTGCTCTGGAATCCGTCCGGTCCTAATTGGAACCGTAAAGTTCACCACAGCATCCGCACGAATGGATGAGATTTCTGGCTATAAAACAGCCTTGGAGGTTCGCTTCCAAAAACAAACGAGACATGTTTTCACAGCCCTGTGACGCCTCGCCCCTTTAAACCATTGGTGATTGGTGGTGACAATGCTCTGACAACTGTTTTTTTACAACCTCACATACTTTTAAGGAAGATTAACTATCTCAAAGAGTTTTTTTTAACTGAGAATCACATTTAAAGTTAATGAACTAATTAGTTAAGAAATGTATTACTTTATTATGGAAAGAGAAACCTTGCACCATAATGGTAGTATGAAATGCATGAAATGTCCTTTTATTTTATGACATTAGAGAAAAGTGGACTTGTTAAAGAACATTTGGACGGCTATTATTAATGATCGGACCTGAAGATCACTTCACCCTGTGAGGAAGATGGTTATCAATCAGCATTTGAGAGGTTCAAAGGAATGAAAGAGAGAAAAGGAAAGGGAACATCTTCTTACTTGTGTTGTTAGATGACCTTGTGCCCTGCTATGTTTAAATTGCTTACTTCCTATAACTCTATAAACTTCTGTGTTTTCATTTGCAGGATTAGATTGAAGTGTCAACTATATTTGATGAATGGCATTGGTAATATATGTTTGTGTTCGTTTTTGCTCTTTCTGCTTTTATTTATATAGAGTCAGTATAATTTATTTCTCTTGAAAAAGCTTTCAGCAAAAAAGATTTTTTAAAGTACAAATACTTTTTAACAGGACTCTAGGGTTTGTGATGATCAAATCACTCATCTTTCCTTCTTCTTTCTTGTTGTTTTATTATTATTTTTGCTTGCTTACTTTTCTTTTAAATCTAGCAAGTCTAATAGGAAAGCTCAATGGTTGCACCTAAGCAGAATGAAAAGCTGATGTTGGAGACAAGCCTTTAGCTTGGTCTATGTATTTTTAGTCTAAGTTGCTAATAGCATAATGATCTGAAGAATTGTGCAATTATCTGGATAATTTAATTTAAAATTATCAGTCTGCAGCCTTCCCAATGCAAACATTTTATACTTTCATTTAGCAGACCAAGCATAAGATTGCAGATTTATTGTAGTTCTTGACGGCTAGGAGAAATCTGTTTTTTCTTTAGAAGGCGTTGGGAAGGAATGCCTGGTAAGTCTCAGGTTAAAATCGAGTATGCTATGATTTATATAATTGGCTACATACTCTGACATTTTACTTAGATCAAAATATGGTGTTTAGTCTGACCATGGTGGTGCAGTAGAGTGTCAGCCTATGACACAGTGGACCCAGGTACAAAATCATTAAGTCAAGGGCTTCGGCGCGGGCTCACCAGCTTGAGCATAGGATCATCGACATAATCCCATGGTCTCTGATTTGAGCCCTAAGGCAGCTGGCTTGAACCCAAGGTCACTGGCTTGAGCAAGGGGACACTGGCTCAGCTAGAATCCCCTGGTCAAGGCACGTGTGAGAAGCAATCAATGAACAACTAAAGTGCTGCAACAACGAGTTGATGCTTCTCATCTCTCTCTCTTCCTGTCTCTCTTTCTCTCACTAAAAAAAAAAAATTATACATAGTGTTGAGGGTTATAAGCATGCCTATCTGTTTCAAAGCTCTCTGAGGATTAATAGAAAAAAACAGGAGACAGAAAACAGAAAGGCAGAAATCTCAAAGTCAGCATTGTCAGAATCTGAAAACTACAATAATGGTTAAGAAATGAGAGGCAGCCAAAAAAAGGGGGAGGGGGATATAATAAATACAAAGTTGGATTCACAGCAGTACATGATTCATTCCTTTCCTTCCTCCCTCTATTTCTTCCTTCCTTCCCTATTTTCTTTTTAAAATATTCTATCCTGATCTGCATTGTTCCCTCATTTCTCTTTTCATTCCTTTCATTATCCAATAATTTCTCCTGCTAATTGAAATCCAGTATCTTTTTACTGTTTACCTAAAGGCTGTTGAAATAAATAATAGATGTGACAGAATGCCCAAGATAAACCATTTCAAGCACAGAAATAACGATATGCTTAAGATAACTGTTTCTGTTTCGCATATCCATTTGTCTCTGATCCACAGTCATGGTAATGACTATGACCACTGGCTGAGGGTCAGTACAACCTGTGTTCTGAGTGCCCAGGGCTCAGGTCTTGACTTCTCTGAGACTCTGTGAAATGAAAAAGTGTGACATGCGTGCTTTTGGAAGACTCTAGACACACTTGTTCTGACACCAGAGAGGCAAATAAGCTGAACTTTAAAAATTGAAGCAAATCTAAAAGTAGCAAATTACAGTCCTGCATGACTGAACACAAGATATAAGTTCACAAATTTTAAAAAAAAACAAATAAGCCTGATTTTATGTCTCATGTACATGCAGATAATGTGGAACTGATAATTTTTAATTTTCATGATATTGACAACACAGATGACTTTGAAGTGAAATCAACATTAGCCAGAATGGAAGAACATGTTTATGCTTGTTTTGGTTTTTTTTAATGCAAAGGTTTCCAAATTCTTTGATTAACTTGTAAAATAAGTTGGATCAAATTGTACCTTTGCTTATTCTTATACAACTGTCTTAGCAGTCAGTTATAATTCCTGTTCATTTGGGAAAAAAAAATATGTTGACATGCGGGCTAACATAAAACTAAAGTTAATTTTAAACAACAAAATATTTATATTAAAACAATTACTTGAGGGAACTTAAACATTATGAATAGATGAAAATGTTTATGGCTCTAAAATGAATATTATCAGGTGGACCTCGAGAAGACAAATTCATTTGATGTAAACCTCAAGAAGGAATGAATCTGCTGAGATGAACTGCCCATGATCAACAGAGGGCCCACGTTTCACAAATAGTAAAAGCAACTTGCCGAGAGGGCTCTCAGGTACTCTGTGTACCAGGAAGAAGCTGACCGAGCTCTCGTCTTTGGCACTGTCCCACTTTTTACACAGTCAGAGTCAACAACTGCAGGGAAACCCTGCTTTTACCTTTCCACCAATAGACGGAGAGACCTTCCCTGCCCAATTAGAACTGCATAAATTGGATGATACCTCACTTACCTGAAACAGGCCTAATTGAGAATCCGGTTGAGAACTTTTGCTATAAAAGGCAGCCTCCCCTTTGTCAGGGTGGAACTCATTTTAGGTTGGCTCCTGAATCTGTGTTTCCCAGGCTGCAGCTCCTTTTTTTTTTTTTTTTTTGTATTTTTCTGAAGCTGGAAACGGGGAGAGACAGTCAGACAGACTCCCTCATGCGCCCGACCGGGATCCACCCGGCACGCCCACCAGGGGCAACGCTCTGCCCACCAGGGGGCGATGCTCTGCCCCTCCAGGGCGTCACTCTGCCCCGACCAGAGCCACTCTAGCGCCTGGGGCAGAGGCCAAGGAGCCATCCCCAGCGCCCGGGCCATCTTTGCTCCTATGGAGCCTTGGCTGCGGGAGGGGAAGAGAGAGACAGAGAGGAAGGGGGGGGGTGGAGAAGCAAATGGGCGCTTCTCCTATGTGCCCTGGCCGGGAATCGAACCCGGGTGCCCCGCACGCCAGGCCGACGCTCTACCGCTGAGCCAACCGGCCAGGGCTACAGCTCTTTTTTGCTCAACTAAATGCTTTCTATTGTTCATCACAGTTTAAAATTATTAATAATTGTGGTTTGCAATCATATTATGACCTGTAGACATCTAATAGACATCTTAAATTTAACAGACTGTAAACCAAACTCTTCATAGTTTGTCTCCTCTTCCCCCACCCCTAACTGCTTCCACTGCGGAGATGCATTTTACTCTTTTCATTCTTCTGATTGTTTAGACAAAAAACTTCAGTCTTCCATGATCCTCTGTTTCTCTCACTTCCCATGTCTACTCTTTCAGCAGACCATATTTATTCAGCCCTTAAAATGTCTCAAATCTGACCGCTTCTCACCATTTTCATCACTATTAGTTATTCGGTCCCCTAAATTCCTCTGAATTTATAGCTTTTTAGCTCTTCTCCCTTCACTCAACAGAACAGCAGAAGTGATTCTTTTTTTATGTAAATATTTTAAATAAAGATGACAATGTCATAATCAAGAAAAACATTAACAACATATATTTCATTAAAATTGAGATTATATCAACTTATCCCAAAGATATAATGTGATAATCATGCAAATAGAATAAATGATAAGGGATTGAGGTAAGTACAGATAAATTTTAGTTGAGAAATTAAGAGTCAACATAATTTTTATTTATATGCAGCTACTTTTCAAGAGAGTATGATTCAAGATTGTTCCCCAAGAAATCAAGTAAAATTTTAGGTGAGGTACTCCTTTCATTTCCATAAAGGGCAAGAGACTTTAGTCTTTAAGAGGACACTTGTCAACTATACTACCACACTGAGAGGGGGAATTGTGATTGCTCAGGCGTGGCCCAGGGTTTGGCTCTACTGCATTCCCTTAGTTCATCAGTTGATAGTAAGGGAGGCTGTGGTCCTCCACGTGACTGGTTAAGGTTGGCTATGCGACCCAGCTCTTCCTTCTTGCAGGCCCCAAAGTGTAGATCTGATGAGACAGGGACTAGTAAATCTGGAAATCCACCTTTCCTAAGTCTTTAAGATGAACTATACCTTACACACAATGCTGTAAACCTAAGAACACCAAGGAATAGACCCCAATATATATTTATGTATAATCCTGACAGAGAAATTCTGATTCACAGAGTATAGTGTTCATTTCAGTATGACCTGTTTGAAAACACTATGAGTTTAAATCATCCTAATTTGTTGGGAGAGCCGTCTGAGTAAAATGAAATCCTTTTCAGAATAAACATATACATTCCTGCCAATAAATTCTCCCATGCATAAACACAGAACATGCTCTGAAAAAGCACCACCCAATGTTAAAACACAATAGTTCATAATGTATCATGTAAACATGGGTACCTCCAGCCAGAACCTTCTCTTCCAGTTCTGCCATTAGCTTCTTATAAGCTTTTAAAGCTGCTTAGGAGAAATTCTTTTAAAATATATATTAGAGCATAGTTTTAAAATACTACAGTGGCTTCCTTGTCACTCAGAGTAAAAGACAAAAGCTTCAAATGCCCTGTATGATAGGGCTCCATGACTTCTTTGACACTTCCTGTTCCTCTCCCCTATGCTTATTTCATTTGAGTCACCTTGATGTTTGGCTGTTTCCTCTTCCTGGAAATTTTTCCAGATATCCTCATGGTTACTTCATCTCCTTTATTCTTTGCTCAGTGGTCAACTTATTGATGAAGACTTTCTTAATGACCTGATTTACAATTGTATACAATTGTATAACTCTGTATCTTCTTTTCTTATTTATTTTTTCTTCATAGAAAAGATTATTATTTGACTAAATATACATATATACACATCTATACATATTAGCATATAGAATCTTAAAAATAATATTACTACAAGTACATACAATATCACTAACATACTATATAGTCAATGTTTTGTGTATATGTGTGTGTGTCTATATGTATATCTATATGCATATCTATCTATCATTTATCTATCTCTATACATAATTTTTTATTGTTTATTTCTACCAGAATGTCAACCCTGTGAGGGCAGAGATTTTTTACTATTTTGCTCACTGTTGAATATCAGCACCTGGAACTGTACCTGGCACATAGTAGAAGATCAATAAATTATTGTTAAATGAACAACTAATGTGGGGTTCAGAATGAGCCACCCCAAGATGCACCTGTGTGGTATGAGGACTGTTTTGAGCTACAGGCAACTTTAGCTCCTGGCTCAGGAGAAGCTTCAATCTCTGCCCTTAAACTACCTAGAGTAACTTGAATTAGGGGCCTTTCCCATAATAAAAGAGATTATTAGAAATAACCTTTTTGGGAAAGGAAAATATCATATGACCTCACTCATATGAGGAATCCGACAAACAATATGAACTGAGGAGCAAAATAGAGACAGAAGCAGGATCAAAAGATCCAGAAAGAAAGTGGACAGAGGGAAAGGGGATGATAGGATGATAGGATAAGACCAAAGTAGAAAAGCAAATCCTGGAGGGAAGGGGTGAGGGCATTATCGGGAGGGAGACAGGGGGGATGTACTGGGGAACACAAGTAACATTAGAATCTATGTAAACACAATAAATTAATTAAAAATAAATAAATAACCTTTTTGGCATGAAAGTGGTCCGACCTGGCTGTGTGCTTGGTGAGCAAGAGCTGCCCTGTCTGCAATCCAGCCTGCAAGGGCATGGTGAAAGCCAGGTGAAAGCCAGAGAACCAGCGAAGAGCTGCAGCTGAGCAGAAGCTCACAGCCCCACCTGGGAGCTGGGGATTGTGGCAGGGCATGGGAGTGCAGCCCACCATTGGGGGTGGGGCGAAAGCCAGAAACGGACGGAGACCCGCTGCTGAGCATAGGTGTGCAGCCCTGCCTACAGTGCCAAGGCTTGCAGTTGCAGCGTGGAGTGCAGCCCCACCAGAGGGGGCATAGCGAAGGCCGAGGTCTCCCAGGGCTTGTAGCCCGGGCACGTGAACACAGCCCCACCCATGGAGGAGAGGCAGAAACTGCAATGACTACTGCAGTGGCTGACACTGGCATCCATATTCGAACACAGGAGGCAGCGGCAGAGGGGTTGGTGGGACTGCAGACAAACCACACCTAGGGAACACAGAGGCCACACTATTGGACTCCTGTGGCCACACCCTTCTTAAACACAGATAGAATGAGAAGGCAGAGAAATTAAAACCAAATGAATCAAGAGAAATCACCAAAAAAGGACTTGAATGAGTCAGATATAAACAAATTACCAGATGCAGAGTTTAAAATGATTGTTAGGATGCTCAAAAATCTTAGAACAGCAATAGATGGACATAACAAGCACCTAAATAAAGAGATAGCAAATATAAAAAAGGACATTGAAATAATAAAAAAGAATCAGTCAGAAATGACAAATACAATATCAGAAATAAAGACCACAACGGAAAGACTTAAAAGCAAGATGGATGAAGCTGAGGATTGAATCAGCAAGTTAGAGGACAAGATAAATGAAGGCATGAAAGCAGAGCAGCAAAAAGAAAAAAGATTCAAAAATTCTAGGA
Source organism: Saccopteryx bilineata (assembly GCF_036850765.1). Lineage (NCBI taxonomy): Eukaryota > Metazoa > Chordata > Mammalia > Chiroptera > Emballonuridae > Saccopteryx > Saccopteryx bilineata. The sequence goes on along the minus strand of NC_089495.1, from coordinate 91,943,079 downwards.
AACTGTAAGAGAGCTCTGTGACATGAAGAGAAATAACATTCGCATCATAGGAGTTCCTGAAGAAGAAGAGAAAGAACAAGGGATAGAGACCTTATTCAATCAAATCATAGCTGAACACTTCCCTAAATTGATGCAGAAAAAAGTCACACAAGTTAAAGAATCACAGAAAATTTCATGGAAGAGAAACCCAAAGAAATCTACACCAAGACACATCATAATTAAAATACCGAAGCTAAAAGATAAAGAGAAAATATTAAAAGCTGCTAGAGAAAAAAAGACTATCACCTACAAAAGAGCCCCCATAAGGATGACATCTGACTTCTCAACAGAAACACTTGAGGCCAAAAGGGAATGGCAGGAAATATTCAAAGTAATGCAGAACAAGAGCCTACAACCAAGACTACTTTAACAGTAAGGCTATTGTTTAAAATTGAAGGAGAAATATAAAGCTTCCCAGACAAAAAACAACAACAAACAACTCAAGGAATTTATTACAACCAAACCAAGGCTGCAAGAAATGTTAAGGGGCTTGTTGTAAACAGAACAAAGGGGGAAAAGAATATACTAAAAGAGGAAGATAGCTTTAAATAATAAAATGGCAATAAACAACTATATATCAATAATAACCTTAAATGTAAATGAATTAAATGATCCAATCAAAAGACATAGGGTAGCTGCATGGATAAAAAAACAGGACCAATACATATGCTGTCTACAAGAGACACATCTCAAAACAAAAGATGCACATAGAATAAAGGTAAAGAGATGGAAAAAATATTTCATACAAATGGAAATAAAAAAAGCAAGGGTAGCAATACTTAGACAAAATGGACTTTAAAACAAAGGCTGTAGTAAGAGATAAAGATTGCTCCCTTCATCATTATACATAATGATGAAGGGAGCAATCCAACAGGAAGATATAACCATTATAAATATCTACACACCTAATATAGGAACACCTAAATATATAAAGCAAATTTTGATGGATATAAAGGGCAAGATCAACAGCAATACTATAATAGTAGCGGATTTCAATACCCACTAACATCACTAGATAGATCCTCAAGAAAGATAATTAACAAGGAAACAGCAGACTTAAAGGACACACTAGATCAACTCGATTTAATAGATATCTTCAGAATCATTCACCCTAAAGCAGCAGAATATACATTCTTTTCAAGTGCTCATGGTACATTCTCTCAGATATACCACATGTTAGGGCACAAAAGTGGTCTCAACAAATTTAAGAAGATTGAAATCATATCAAGCATTTTCTCTGATCACAATGGCATGAAACTAGAAATCAACCACAACAGAAAAACTGAAAAATACTCAAACACTTGGAAACTAAATAGCATGACATTAAATAATGAACGGATTGGCCTGACCTGTGGTAGTGCAGTGGGATAAAGCATCGACCCGGAACACTGAGGTTGCCAGTTCGAAACCCTGGGCTTGCCTGGTCAAGGCACATATGGGAGTTGATGCTTCCTGCTCCTCCCCCTTCTCTTTCTTTCTCTCTCTCTCTCTCCCCCTCTCTCTAAAAATCAATAAATAAAAAAATATTTAAAAAAATGAATGGATTAACAATGAGATCAAAGAAGAAATTTTAAAATTCCTAGAAACGAATGATAACAAGCATACAACAATTAAAAATTTATGGGACACAGCAAAAGCAGTACTGAGAGGGAAGTTTATAGCATTACAGGCATAACTTAAAAAGCTAGAAAAAGCTCAAATATACAACCTAACTCTGCATCATGATAATTTCAATAAATGCAGAAAAACATTTGATAAAATCCAGCACCCATTTATGATCAAAACTCTAAGCAAAGTGGGAATACAGGGAACATACCTCACCATGATAAAGGCAATTTATGAAAAACCCACAGCCAACATCATAATTAATGGGCAAAAATGAAAAGCAATCCCCCTAAGATTAGGAACAAGACAAGGATACCCCCTTCACCACTCTTATTCAACATAGTCCTGGAAGTCCTAGCTACAGCAATCAGACAAGAAGAAGAAATAAAAGGCATCCAAATTGGAAAAGAAGAAGTAAAACTATCATTATTTGCAGATGATATGATATTGTATATAGAAAACACTAAAGTCTCAGTCAAAAAACTACGGTTCTGATAAATGAATTCAGCAAGATGGCAGGGTATAAAATTAATACACAGAAATCAAAAGCATTTTTATACACCAACAATGAACTGTCAGAAAGAGAAATTAAGGAAACAATCTCCTTTAATATTGCAACAACAACAAAAATAAAGTACCTAGAAGTGAATTTAATGAAGGAGGTTAAAGACTTGTACTTGGAAAATTATAAAACATTGATAAAAGAAATACAAACAAGTGGAAGCATACATATATCGTGCTCATGGTTAGGAAGAATAAACATCATCAAAATGTCTATACTACCCAAACAATTTATAAATTCAATGCAATACCAATTAAAATACCAATGACTTACTTCAAAGATATAGAACACATATTCCAAAAATTTATATGGAACCAAAAAAGAACACAAATAGCCTCAGCAATCTTGAAAAAGAAGAATAAAGTGGGAGGTATCACACTTCCTGATATCAAGTCATACTACAAGGCCATTCTACTCAAAACAGCCTGGTACTGGCATAAGAACAGGCATATAGATCAATGGAACAAAACAGAGAACCCGGAAATAAACCCACACATTTATGGACAATTGACATTTGACAAAGGAGTTAAGAGCATACAATGGAATAATGACAGTCTCTTTAACAAATGGTGTTGGAAAAATTGAACATCTACATGCAAAAAAAATGAAACTAGAACAGCAACTTACACCATTCACAAAAATAAACTCTAAATGGATAAAAGACTTAAATGTAAGCTGTGAAACCATAAGCATCTTAGAAGAAAACATAGGCAGTAAGCTCTCCAACATCTCTCGCAGCAATATATTTGCCAATTTATCTCCACAGGCAAGTGAAATAAAAGACAGGATAAACAAATGGACTATATCAAACTAAAAAGCTTTTGTACAGCTAAAGACAATATGAACAGAATAAAAAGACAAACCACCATGCCTGACCTGTGGTGGCGCAGTGGATAAAGCGTTGACCTGGAAATGCTGAGGTCTCCAGTTTGAAACCCTGGGCTTGCCTGGTCAAGGCACATATGGGAGTTGATGCTTCCAGCTCCTCCCCACCTTCTCTCTCTGTCTTTCTCTCCTCTCTCTCTCTCCCTCTCTGTCTCTCTCTCCCCCTTTCTCTCTCCTCTCTAAAATGACTAAATAAAATTTTAAAAAAAAAGAAAAAAAAAAGACAAACCACACAATGGGAGAACATATTCGACATTACGTCTTATAAGGGGTTAATAACTAAAACTTATAAAGAATTTGTAAAACTCAACACCAGGAAGACAAACAATCCAATCAAAAAATGGGCAAAAGAAATGTATAGGCACTTCTCCAAAGAGGACATACAGATGGCCAATAGATAGATGAAAAAATGTTCAACATCACTAATCATTAGAGAAATGCAAATTGAAACCACAATGAGATATCGCCTCACACTAGTCAGAATGGTGCTCTTCAACAAAACAATACACGATAGATGCTGGTGAGGATGTGGAGAAAGGGGAACCCTCCTGCACTGCTGGTGGGAATGAAGACTGGTGCAGCCACTGTGGAAAACAGTATGGAGATTCCTCAAAAAATTAAAAATGAACTGCCTTTTGACCCAGACATCCTACTTTTAGGAATATATCCCAAGAACACCATATCACTGATTCAATAAAAGAAATGCACCTCCATGTTTATGGCAGCATTATTCACAATAGCGGAGATCTGGAAACAGCCCAAGTGTCTGTTAGTGGACGAGTGGATTAAAAAGCAGTGGTACATATATACAATGAAATACTACGGGCCATGAAAAAGAAGGAAATCTTACCTTTTGCCACAACATGGATGGACCTGAAAAGTATTACGTTAAGTGAAATAAGCCAGGCAGAGAAAAAAAAAAAAAAATCACGTGACCTAAATCACGTGACCCAAAATCCAAGGAACAATGTGAACTGAGGAACAGAATTTAACCAGATGGGAAGTAGGGATGGAGCTGTTGGAAGGGGTGCAAGGGAGATGTTGAGGGGAATATGGGGGGAGGGAGGATGCAATCGGGGCAACACTAGAATCTATGTAAACACAGTAAATTAAATTTAAAAAATAAAAAAATACTGTAACCTCTTTGACCTATTTATATGGCGGGGAAAACTTTTGTTTACTAAACATCAGCTCTTTCAATCATGTTGCAATACTCTTTAGACACTTCCAAGGTGCATCACCCCATTCCTAGCTCAGAATGTCTGGTATATCTCACTCCTCCTTTCTATCTCTGAACCTCTCATGCACGGAGTTTGTGACTCTCTTATGTATGTGAAGTTCCCATACGTATGTACATATTAAATTTGATTATTTTTTCCTGTTAATCTGTCTCATGTCTGTTTAATTTAGACCAGCCAAAAGAATCTTGAGGGTAGAAGAAAATTTCTTCCTCCATCACAATAAATGAATCAATGACATGACATAGCTTATTTATTTCTTGAAGTATATCTTAAGAGAAATCACCAAGAATTTTTTAAATTAGGCCAAAGTATGAAATTGCAATATTCCACTTTTGAACTACATAAACTGCTATTTCACATGGTTTAATTTAATATTATGTCTACATTTCCTTTTTGTTTCTTATCTTTTGCCTTCTTCAATCTCCTCACATCTCATATCATCTCTGTTTTTTCATTCCTTATACTCACCCAACACCTCCTAATATCACTGTTACTGTGAAGAACTGGCTTGGCCAGCATAGTTCATGATGCTCTCTCTCTGTGTTTTACTCAGAGCTGTAGATATATTGGGGAGTCGGCAGCATATGGAGATAAGGACCCTTACCTCTCCTATTAATCTCTTTCTCATATTTCTGGAGACTCATGAACAGTGTCTAAACTGGCTGAAGTACAGTGTCCATACTTTCTTCCACATACATTACAGTTACTGAACTGGCGGGGTTCATTTGCCTGCATGCATCAAACCCCAATAAAACGTGTACAGGAGTTTGTGGCAAAGAAAGTAGATGTTTATTTAAGGAAATGGCATCAAGCCTGGAGACACAGGTGAGCTAATATTCTAAAACCTGGCTCCTCGACAGCCCACATAGGGATAGATTATATATGGAAAAAATGATTAATCATGGTGACTAAGGTGTTGCGGTCATGGGCTCTGCTGATTGGTTGGGTCCAGGGTAGGGAGTAGTTGATTGTGGTATCAGGTCCTGATGTCAGCCATGGTGTTGTTCTGTCTGGTTTTGTGACGATTCTGTCCATAGGGCCTACTTTAATGAGCACTGGGTTGAAGCTCAGGTAAATTCAAGAGGGTAGAGGCCACTTGGGGTGGTGAACACACAATGAAATATGCAGATGATATATTGTAGAGTTGTGTACCTGAAACCTATATGATTTCATTAATCAATGTCACCCTGATAAATTCAATAACTATTTTTTAAACATTAGTTTTAGTTTGACCTAAACATTGTTCTCATGGTCAGCAAACCTAAGGCTTTATTTTTATTTTATTTTTTTAAATTTTTTAGTGAGAGGAGGGGAGGCAGAGACAGACTCTTGCATGCACACTGACCGGGATCCACCCAGCAAGCCCCCTAGGAGGCGATGTTCCGCCCCTCTGGGACCCTTGCTCTGCTGCAACTGGAGCCATTTTTTAGCATCTAAGGCAGAAGCCATGGAGCCATCTTCAGTGCCTGGGGTCAACTCGCTCTAATCAAGCCATGGCTGTGGGGAGGGGCGGGGAGAAGAGAGAGAAACAGAGAGAGAGAGAGAGACAGAGGGGAGTGGAGAAGCAGATGGGCACTTCTCCTGTGTGCCTTAACTGGGAATTGAACCTGGGACATCCACATGCTAGGCTGATGCTTAACCACTGAGCCAACTGGCCAAGGTCCCTGAGGCTTTATTCTTAAAACAGTTTGATGCTGACCAAAATTCGGTATTCTAATGGCTTAATGATTAAGAGAATAGACTATACAAGTGATGGGGGAGGCAAGTGAGCCATGGTGCTATTGGACTGCACAAGGCCAGTTTGAATCAAGAGGAAAGAAAGGAGAAAAGGTCATTAGAGAAATGAAGTTTCTACTTGGTTCCATTATGAACTGGTTTTGTATAACAAGTGTTCCCATGCAGCTGTGATATGGTTATTTCAAATGGAACAACCATAAACAGGATAGGCCAAATTTAAACAAAAAATTAAGGTACAGTTAGACTCTTTAGTAATAACTGGACCTTGCTTTGGCCTGGTGACAAACTGGAGAAGGTGTTGAACATAGGTTAGGGGTAGGACTGGAGTAATGGGAATGACAAAATCCATCTGTGTTACCCAGTTCAAAGAACACCCTCTAGTCCACATCTGGGTGGATGGGTGAACCAATAAGGGCTGGGCTGGTTTCGTGTAGCTGGTGTGTGTGGGATGATGGCCGAGGGAGTGGCAGGGTGGGGAGGACAGGGATATAAATGGAGGAGTAGAAGACCTGGCAAGTTGGCCTTCCCTCTCCCCTTGATCCTGGAGAAGGATGCCAGTCCGGGGCCTGTCCAGGAATCACCTTCAGGCATGGGACATAAATAGGGTACTCAGAGATTCTCAGCTTGAGAATCTCTGGCTGAGAGATCTCTGTGCCACCCTCTCATAAACCATGGACTCTGAATTTCGTTCCCCACAAATGACAAACACACAGAAGGCCTAACCCACTTCTACCCTAATGCTGCACCTGCACGGACTGAACCTACTCTTCACACCTCTTTTGCTACCATCTGGAGCGATGAGTAAAGTGGACATCCCCTGAAACAAGGAGAGAGAAAGGACCACTTCCTCTGCTGGTAATGTAGATAATCTTATTCTAACTAAGGTTACTGGGGACAGTTTGAGATAAATTCTCATACAGAAGGATCTTTTACTTTTGTTTTGGTTGATTAAAAATAAATTTTTTTATGTAGGACCCACAAGAAATTGCAAAGGAGTTCGTATGTATTCTCAACCCAGCCTTCCCCAACAATAGCCTCTTTCATAACCATAATATATTCATAAAATCAAGAAATAGACACTGATAGACTATTAGTAACAGACAGAAGGACCTTATTTTATGACAAAGGAAGAAATGCCACTTTAAATTACATTTGCCTTAGCCTAGGATAAAACAAAGTGACTCAGAGCAGCACCTTTTTTCTGCATTTCACCTCGAGTTGAAGAACTGCAATTATTAATAGTTGGATGGTTGGAAAGTGAGTTGTCAAATGTGCTTACATCCAATCATGCTATCTTGTTTCACCTCTTCTTGGCTGTGCAGGTTTGGTTGGTTCCTGGGTTTTTTCTAATCTCAGAGATGCATGACTTCCAAATCAGTGCACTCTATCAAGCCACAGATTCCCAGGGCTCAGACACAAGTAGGAGCAACCACAGCTACCAGCTTTCCTGGACTGATTGCTGGGAAGAAGACAGGATGTGCTCTAGCTAATATAGCTGCCAGCTCTTTGAATCAGTCCCAGATATTTGCAGGGCTTTGTGCAGCTTCATCATTTGCTTTCTCCTAGCCATTCATCTGGGGCTTTATTATTGCAGTCTATACAGTTCACACATTTGATTTTCCATGTGAATTAGCTATTGATAGAAATGGGTGATGAAATGATGCCTTCAGTATGGGTCACGCTCAGGTGGAATATATTCTCCTATCTTCTTCACCTATGTATGATATTTAAGTTTAAGTTTCACATCTGTTCTAGCCCCAACAATCCAAAAGCTTTCTTGTACAGCTCTTTTGAACAACTCTTCCAGGACTTTCTGGAGATTAGTCAAAGACCCAATGGGGTTCCCGATGAGAAGCAGCAGCAGATTTCTCTCCTGGAGTTTCCAATACCTTCTTTGCCTTGAATTTAGCCATAAACTGATACAGCTACCTTGGAACCACCTAAAGGATTTGTGCAAAAGTAAGACAATTATTTCACCACATGCCATGATATCATGAGTCTCACTTCACTGTGATTCGACATATTTATGTTATAGGGACAGAGGCTTGTGTCACTTTTCTAAGTCCATATCTAACTGTTGCTGTTAAAGAAAAAAGATATGACATTTAAAGAATGGCAAGGCAGTAGTCAGAGAGACTATCACGATATGTAGAGACCACTGCAATGGGGCCTTGCTGTGACAAAGAGAAATTGATTCAACTCCAAATACAAGAAAAATTAAGAATTTTGAGTCAAGAAGCAGTGGAGTCACAGTGGATGGAAAGTTGCTAAGAGGACACATGAGGGGTGAAGAGGAGTTTTGGCTAAATCAACCTAACAGGATCTTGCTGAAGGCAGGCCAGGGTGGTCAGACACCGCTTGGGAGATGGTAGAGGATAAGATTAGATATGGAAGGTGATCGGGTATAGAGGATAAGGGATTCTGGCTACACTGACTTTGAGGATGATTGCTAAAATTGGAGAATGCAGAGATGAACAAAGAAGTCTAAAAGTTGAGGCTTAGTTTCAAAAGAGTTCAGAGGAGCCCGATTAGAGTTTGGTCAAAGAAAGACTTTATAAATAAGGGCAGAGAGATACTTATTATTGCTAACCATATAGGTAAGTTTTTTTAGCAAGATACTCAAACCTTGTCTTTTTCTTTTTTTTAATTTATTTTATTTTTTAATTTTTATTTATTCATTTTAGAGAGGAGAGAGACAGAGAGACAGAAAGACAGAGAGAGAGAGAGAGAGAGAGAGAGAGAGAGAGAGAGAAGAGAGAGACGGGGGGGAGGAGCTGGAAGCATCAACTCCCATATGTGCCTTGACCAGGCAAGCCCAGGGTTTCGAACCGGCGACCTCAGCATTTCCAGGTCGACACTTTATCCACTGCGCCACCACAGGTCAGGCAACCTTGTCTTTTTCTGACAGATTTTTTGGTAAGAATGAGAAGGGCAAGAACTTTAAGTTGTTTCCCAGCAAAGTGGAAGAGGAGAGCAAATTGGTTTCACACTCAAACAGAGCTTCCCTGGAGACATTGAAGTAATTCGAGTAGAAATTGCAGGCATTGAGTCCCACAGAATATTATTTTCAGAGACTATGATATTCAGTAAGAACCAAGACTTCATAATAATGTTATTACTAAAAGATGGACTCTTGCATATATGGGGACTTAGAAGTGACTTCTCTTATCAATCTGAGGAGAACCAATTTTTGCAAGCATGGATATCTTAGAAGAACTAGAAATTAATGCATTGGTTTTTTTCAACCTGAGCAAAACACAAACGTTGTGTATCTCTGGCAGTTTGGTAAAGAGTATTTATGAAAGAAAGTGTGGAATCCACATAGGTAATGGAAAGAATAATCTGATAGCCATGTGAAACAAAATTAGGATTCTAGATTTCAGTCTTAATTCTTTGGGAAAACTTGACCATTTCTTATGGCTAATTTTAGTCCTGGATCTCTGACAATAATAAATGCTTTATTTGGTTTTGCCTTTAATTTTAGCCTTTTCTCACCTGCCTCTTCTGGCCCACAGCTCAGAAGGCACTACTGCCTCCCAATGAATCAAGAAAATTGAGGCCACAAGCCTGGCCTTTCTTTTTTTTCTTTTTTTTTTTTTGTACTTTTCTGAAGCTGGAAATGGGGAGAGACAGTCAGACAGACTCCCGCATGCGCCCGACCGGGATCCACCCGGCACGCCCACCAGGGGGCAATGCTCTGCCCCTCCGGGGTGTCGCTCTGTTGCGCCCAGAGCCACTCTAGTGCCTGAGGCAGAGGCCAAGGAGCCATCCCCAGCGCCCGGGCCATCCTTGCTCCAATGGAGCCTCAGCTGCGGGAGGGGAAGAGAGAGACAGAGAGGAAGGAGAGGGGGAGGGGTGGAGAAGCAGATGGGCGCTTCTCCTGTGTGCCCTGGCCGGGAATCGAACCCAGGACTTCTGCATGCCAGGCTGACGCTCTACCACTGAGCCAACCGGCCAGGACCAGTAGCCTGGCCTTTCTTAAATCTTGACCCCACTCTCTGTAAACTGTTTGCATTCACCCCTTCACTCGGTTTCCTTCACCATGTTTCCGAGGCTCAGATATTTTCTCCTCCTTTTGAAGGTCAACCTCTCCACCTATCTCCTGAGCCAGCCACTTCCTGCCTCTTTGAGGACCTTGTTCCATCTTTCAGGCCCTTCCTAGGATTCAAAATCCATGCAGAAGTTTCTTTACTAAATTTGGGATTCTGAAAGAAAATTTATCTTTCCCAATTTGGTTAGCATTTTCCCATTTATTATTCTATAATAGATTGATATTTAAATTCCCTTTCTTAGTCAGGGCCAGGGAGACCTTGAGAGCAGCTGGCATGCATACAAATGTTCACATTGCATTGGTAACTTCTTTTTGAAATATTTTTTAATAAAATATACGAAGTTGGTACCTATAAAATTAGCAATTAGAAACAGTTTTTCTTGTATATTTGAAAAGCACAACTCAACTCAAATCCCCTCTTGATTCAGGAAGCAGTTTTATCTTATTTAAACACCTGGTTTTCACAATAGAGTACATAGGCTTTTATATGCTGGTGTTTTAATAATTCACACTAATTACAGTCGACTAATTTTGGTTTGAAGTATTTTTTATTGTGCACCTTTCCTCTTTCATAACAAAAATTTGCTTGCTAATAACATATAGCGTTTAATTTTTAAAATTCTGCAGGAGAAACAGTGAGCTTGTTCTTTTTTTGAGCATCATGTTAAATCTACACCAAATAAGCATTGCACTGATTTTGAGCAGAATCTTTTCCCCCTTTCCATGTTATTTGACTGAGACATATTGACTATATGACCATTAATGACAAATAACAACGTTAGTGACTACAAAATTAGTATTAATGTAGTGTTTCACAAATTGCGGACTGCATCGCCACAGTTTCTCAGATCATGCTTTCTCTGACAACAAGGTGGCGCGTCCTGCAGGCGTCAGGACTCCTTGCCACAGGTGAGAGAACTGAGACTTACAAATATTCAGTAACACAGCTGGAAAGAGACAGCGTTGCACAGAAAATCATAGCATTTGACATTTAAACAGCAATTAAAGGCGGTCACTTGGCTTAACACCAGTATTTATACACAAGTACAAATAAATACTTTTGAAGGGGTTGTGAAGATAAAACTATTTCTGGCATAAATCAAAGGGTTAAATATGCCCCTTCATTTTCACCTTTGTTTACAAATGTGATATATATATATATATATTTCTCAGATCATTTTTATTAGTTCTTTTCTTTTCATATTTACTTTGTGCCATTTATTTGGTATTGTCCCAAATATATGGTATTTGAAAAAGGCTCTTAAGATTTTGTTTTAAACTATATGATTTCACACATAGGTAGGATATAAAAATGAGACTCATGGACACTGACAAAAGTGAAGTGGTTACCAGAGGGAGGGTGCGGGGGAAGGGAGGACAGGGGCTCAATAGGTTGTGACAGAAAGTGTCTGGCTTTGGGCGATGGGCACACAAGGCGATGAATAGCTCATATGCTATGGGCATGTACACCTGAAACACATGTGTTCGTTTGGACCAATGTCACCCCATTAAATTTAATTTCTAAATAAAAAAAAATTGTTTTTAATGGAATTTCTGTTTTAGTTTTTGTTACCTGCATCTTTTTGAAACTTCTAGAAACTCTGGCCCTAGTATATCCCTGATTGCTAGTGACTAGTTTTCTGCTTTTTAGTTAAAATGAGACTGGGGCTTTTCAAAATTTTTTCTTCTGAGAATTATATTCTGAACTGCAGCATCTATTTAACTTTCCTATCTACACATTCGGACATGAAGGCTAAAACTTTATTTATGTTCTAGGTCATGTGACTGCTCTCCACACATCATTCCTGGGCCTCCCCGCACACGCCCTTGCCGCCTCCTTCAGAGAGCTAATGTTCCATCACGTTACATTTCCATAATATTTGCCAGCAGACTCTTTATTCAGGTCTCTGCTTTGGCTTTCTTTCTTATTGTGCAAAGCCTTTGAAGTTCAGCCTGTAAACTTTGTCATCCTTTCTCTATATTCTGTATCCTGTACCTCTTACGCTCATTATTCTTATTTCTGATTATTTCCCTCAGGTCCTAGTCACTCACAGTGGCCCCTTTCCACTCCCAGGGCACCTGCTGTTAGATCATTCACAAAACCCTGGGATAGCCAGGACTAATTGCTTTCTGAACACTTTCCCTTTCTTTTTCCTACTTGTTCCATTATTCTTCTGTAATGTACTCAACATGGTCTTCATTTTTTTCAAATTGCTTTTTTTTCCTTTTTACAGATTAATTTATCCTATTCATTAAAATAATTTGAAATAACTGTATCATGTCATCTCTATAACAGACCCAACATGTAGACTGTTTTAGTCTTCTTTTTGTATTTAAGAATTGCTCCACATCCCTTATTCTGATATAGCTCTTTGTTAGTTATGCTAAAGATATTTAAACCTAATTTACTCATTATTTTTTGACAACAGATCAAAGATAGACTGAAAAATTTTTTACATTAATTTCTGAAAATGGGCCATCTGAAGCAAAACTCTACTGTAAATAAGATTGAGTGATCATATTTAATTCTCTGAATTATATTATATATTTGATAATAATTATATAACTTAATAAGATATAAGTAAGTTATCTATTATCAACTAAAATGATTGAATTAGGACATTTACTAGGTAATAGATTCAATAATATAAATTTAAAAAGCATATCTACTATTTACATTTCATTCATTTAAAAAGAGCTTCTATGTTCTCCATAGAGAGGGCTTACTTTTGTTGAGTATGTCTAGCTATGAAAATTATGGAAATAGTTTTGTTCATGAGATACTTATTATTGTGTTTCCTTTTCTTCTTTGTTTCCTGATCTCACCATATGTTTGCTTACATTAAATTCCAACTGTCCCTGTTTCCTATCCATATTTGTCTGAGCTATAATTGGAGTTTCAGTAGCTTTGAAGACTTCCTTTCTTTTATCTTCCTTTTTCTTTCTTTTCCTCCTTCCATTCTCCTTCCTTCCTTTCATTCTTTATTCTTCCTTCCTTCTTTCCTTTCTTTTGGAGGTGAAATTCACACAACATACATTAACCTTTGCAAAGTGAGTGTTTCAGTGGCGTTTAGAAGACTCACATGTTCCGGAACCACCACAACGTGTTTATTACTTTGTACCCATTAAGCAGTTGCTCCCCAGCCCCAGCCCCTGGCAACCACCAGTCTGCATCTGTCTTTATGGATTTACTTCTTCTGGATAATATCTATATATGTGGGATCACAGATGTGTGACTTTCTATGTCTGGCTTCTTTCACTTAGCATGTTTTCAAGGTTCTTCTCCATGTTGTAGCATGAATCAGTACTTCATTCTTTTTTATGGCAGAATAACACTTCATTACATTTATATGTCACAATTTGTTTATCTATTCATCCACTGGTGGATATTTGGGTTGTACTTTGTACCTTTGTACTGTTAGGAACAGTGCTGAAATGAACATGTATGTATATGTACTTGTTGGAGTAATTGTTTTCAGTTCTTTTGGGTAAACACCTAGGAGTGGAATTCCTATGTGATATGATAATTCTTTGTTTAACTTTTTGAAGAACTACCAAACTGTTTTCCTCCTTAACTTTTTAGAATTCCCTTCAACATAAAAACTAAAGTTTTAGATACTATATTCTTGAAAGTCAGCTTTCCTTGAATTATATCCAGATTTTAAAATAAAACTCATAAATTACTTGATTAATTATACCTGTTCCTTTGAATGATATGAGTGTTGCAAAAGGCGTCCTGGACCTGGCCGGTTGGCTCAGTGGTAGAGCATTGGCTCAGCATGTGGAAGTCCCAGGTTCGATTCCCAGTCAAGGCACACAGGAGAAGTGACCATCTGCTTCTTCACCCCTACTTCTTCTCTCCCTCTGTCTCATTCTCTCCCCCCTCCATTAGCCATGGCTCGGTTGGAACAAGTTAGCCCTGGGCACTGAGGATGGCTCCATGGCCTTGCCTCAGGTGCTAAAATAGCTCAGTTGCCAAGCAATGGAGCAACAGCCCCAGATGGGCAGAGCATCACCCCATAGGGGGCTTGCCAGGTGGATCCTGGTCAGGGCGCATGCAGGAGTCTCTCTCTGCCTCCCCATCTCTCACTGAATAATAAATAATAATAATAATAATAAATGCATCCTTACATTAGATACTATCATGGAGTAGAAACTAGAATTTTCTCTGAGGTAGGTGTTTGTAGAGGGGAGTCAAGCAATGACTCACCTCTGCCTGAGTCACCATGCAATTTGCTGGGCTGCTTGGTCAGAGACACAGAAGGATGCTATGGTCTTCATGGAGGGTTGCAGTAAAGTCTTTGGTTTCAAGTTAGTTTTATTTGTATTTAATTACCTCCTTGCTTATGTGGTTTTAATATAACTAAGTTAAATTCTATGTTGAAAAAGCAGGGAAGGCATGCAAGAAGGAAAAAAAGAAAAAGGGACAAAAGAGGAAGTAAAAAACCTAATGTCATACTAAGAAAAACATTTTTTTTAAACAGTTTTGGGAGTCATTTGTGTTAGGGCTATAATTAACCCCACAGATTATTCATGTTGAGAACAATTTTTAATAAAATACTACTATGTCCGTTCAGTTCTCTTTATTTTTCACAGTTGATATTTATGTCTTTCTTTGGGAGTTACTTTCTTTATAGAAAATTGAAATAGCTGAATAAAAAGCCCTTAAGTAATTTTAAAGGGAAAAAAAGTTAGCCATCTCTTATCCTAACTATTTATGTGTCAGTCTGGGTATTTAAAATTTTTATATAGATAAACTATAGATGGGCCTTTATATTTAAGTATTCTACTGTTGTTTCTCAATGGCAAGGAAAGTGCTGATGAAATTAATATCATTCTAGGAGAGACTATTTATTTTCATCTAAGCCCTTGTCGTTTTCAGTAACGTTTTAAGGAAAATTAAATAACCCTTGAGAATTGAAATGCGAAGATAAAATTACATATTATTGTGGCCATGCTATGTCACATTTCCTTTTATTAAAAATGAATACATCAGTTTAGATTTATTTGACAATGGTTTATGCCTACAGAGTCCGGGCTTTAAAGGTTCATTCTGTACAGTAATACTTCAGCAAGATACATCTCCCTCGTCTGCAAGATCTCATTTATAAGCTAGGCTCACCTCTGCTTCATGCAGTAATAAAAGTTCTTGCCTGAAAGATTTTAGATGAGATATTGTGTTCCCCCTCTTATCCCCTTTCCAACCTATCGCCCTGTAAGGACTGTGTTTCTTTTTTTGTGGTCTTTAGAGGAAAAAAACTCACTTGACTCATTTTTCCAAAGTGACTCTTTTAATGTGTTTGGAATTGCTTTCTGAATACTGTCTCTCATGTTACTGTTGAGGTGTTTTGTTATATGTGAGAAGGAAAATAGGAAAAACCACTTAGATGACTGCTTTCTCGATTAAAAAATATAGCTTCAATAAAAAATGTTTTTCTTGTGTCTCTGTCTTTGTGGCTTTTGATGTTTAAACAACTCATGTAACAACCGAGTTTAAATATGCATAAAAAGCAATGAAAAAAATCTACCACCCTACCACTTTAAAACCTGCTTTCACAGGAGTGATTTTTAAAATAGAAGATGATATATGCTCTCAGAGCATGCAGGACAGAAAGTCCTTCTATTGTCCTTCCACAGGCTTTTCTTCCTAGCAGATTAACAGACTCACTTTGCAGCTATTGTTGGTTTAGAAGGCAAAGGAAGGCCCATTAGGACGCTGAATACGGCTGGTCCACTCTGGACGCAGCCTGTCTGGTTCACTCTGGGTGTAGCCTGTCTGGTCCATTTCCCTGCCTTGTTCTAGCCAGGCCAGCTCTTCCCTAGCTTTCTGTGCAGCTCTCCTCCCTAAGAAAGCAGCGTTCTGGGTTAGTGCAGGTTTCAGAGGGTTGAGAAACATTCGCACTATGTACAGAGATGGCCAAGCAAATGTGCACTTACCCTGGTGATGTTGCCAGGAGGAGGTATGCCTCATGTCTAAGAAAACAAGCATAGGACAAAGGAAAAGCTGTCGCTGGAAAACAGTGCCCTGGAACATGGCAATTAATATCTTGAGCCTCTGTGTTTTTATCTATGAAATGGGGTCAATCATATCTGTTTTGGAGCTGGTTGTAAGATTAAAAGAATTATTGATTGATTAATAAATGGTTATTATTATTACTTCATTTTAAATATATCTTAATAATAAAGAAACATCATTTAGAACTAAATTTAATTTCACAGAATACATAGAATTGAAAAATCTCTTTGAAGTTAAAATCCCCAAATTCCTCATCTTCCAACGTTATCAAACCAAGCAGTAGACATAACAAAAGCCTCCCGGAGGACAACTTTCAGAAATCTCAATTTGAAGTGTGGAGTACAAAGCTAGGAGAAACATATTTTCATTTCCTTCTCAATTAATCTGTCTGTAGCCCATCCTACTCTACAGCTATATGGTGTCTAGAAGCCCTTAAAAGATTTTTATTTTATTTTTCCTGAGATGATAAATATTTTGGCATGATTAATCTTCAAATGTTAAAAGATTGAAAATGGAGGAATAAAGTCAGGTCTTCCAAATTGTAACTGGAGGAAATATTCTTAGCTCTATTTCCCCTAGCAATGCTTGGTTTAACCATACAATTTAATTATGTTGCAATAAACAAGCACATTATGCAAATAACCATGCCAAGGACCACAAACAGAGAGAGTACACTAATATTTTCACTAATTTTTTTGTATAAAAGAATAATTTTTATTAATTTTTTTCTTTTTTTTGTTCCACATATTAATGCATTATTGGTTGATTCTTTTTGTGTGTATGTGTGATAGAGAGGGACAGACAGACCGGAAGGGAGAGAGATGGGGAAGCATTAATTCTTCATTGCAGAACCTTAGTTTCTCATTGATTGCTTTCTCACATGTGCCTTAACTGGGAGGCTACAGCAGACCAAGTGATCCCTTGCTCAAGCCAGCAACCTTGGGCTCAAGCTGGTGAGCCTTTCTCAAACCCGATGAGCTTGCGCTCAAGCTGGCAACTTCAGGGTTTCGAACCAGGGTCCTCCATGTTCCAGTCTGATGCTCTATCCACTGCACCATCACCTGGTCAGGCTAATATTTTCTTTTTTATTTAGAAAATTAAATTTACCAGGGTGACATTGATTAACAAGAACACATAGATTTTAGGTAAACAACTTTACATCACTTGAACAGTCAATTATGTTGTATATCCATCACTCAAAGTCAATTAGAATGATTTTCTACAACATAGGAGATAAAACATGTGTAAATCAACACTAAAATCTACAGTGCTCCTACTATCTGTTGGACATCAGATTACGTGCTGGGCATTGCAAGAAATGTATTGTTACAGATGTTCCAAAGACAAACTTGTCCTTGCTTTCTCAGAGCTGATAATCATGGGAGAGAAATAAGACATTTTCACAAATATCAAAACTATAAATCATGTGGGAAGTGTAAGAAAGGTAAGAGTAAAAAAATATATTTATGAGAACAAAAAATAATACAAGTGAATATTTTCTGCTGAGACCTTTAGGAAGGCTTTGCAGACAGGTGGCATTTAAACTAGATAGAATTTCAACAGATGGGACAGATGAGGTTAGAATGATTCAGGAAAAGAACAAAGGCATGGAAACAGTGAGGAGTGTGGCTGAATATATGGGAGCCCTGAGAGAAAAGGCATAGGGATACTGGTTACATTGTAGGTCACAATAAGGAGGGTACAGATATTTTAGGGATATTGACAGGACAGAAAAGATTGGGGAGGAAGAGTAAGAAAGAAGGAGAAATGTCAGAGAACATAAAGACCTATCTGAGGGGAAGCCATTCCAAAGAAACCAGAAAGAATTGCTTCTGGTTCAGTGCTAGGGATGGGGAGGGCAGTGGAAAAAAAAGAATAAAGAAAAGAACAATGATGAAGTACGCCATTCTCTCCTCTTGACATGTAACTGTTTCTAGGTTGATGAGGAAGGAAACGAGGAGGTGTAAGACGGGTCAACGAGGAAAGTTTTCAAGGAAGTCTTCTTTGTCCTTACTCCCTCCGTCTTAATTAGGTCAGGTTCCCCAAATATCAGTTCTGAGTTAGTCAGGATCCCAGCAGGGAATAGACAGCATATTCAAACTGGAAAACTGATGAATTCAATGAGGAATTGATTCACAAGGGCTAGAGGAAGCCAACCTGATGGTGAGGACTACCAGGCTAGCACATGGGAGCTGTTACCTAGGTCTGAGGCACAAGGGAAGAAAGTGGTTCTCAGAAGCTGAAGAGAAATGCAGCTGCTGTCACACTATGTCCAGGCTGGGAGGGAGTAGAGAGGTAATTACCCTGTCCTGGGTCCCCTTCTGTCCTCTTATTTCTTGCTAAACCCAAAGGAAAACGAGAGTGCAAGGAAACTCATGGGTTTAGCTCAAAGAGGTCAGCCTTCTAGGCCACGGAGCAGAGCAGAGAAGGGGCAGGATGCATATAAAGGGGCAAATGGAGACTAGCTGCCCCATGCACTCTCACAATTTCTTCTGTTTCTTATTTATGGTGCTTGTGATAATTATAGCTTAAAAAAGAAGGACTGCACCTGACCTGTGGTGACGCAGTGGATAAAGCATTGACCTGGAATGCTGAGGTCACCAGTTCGAAACCCTGGGCTTGCCTGGTCAAAGCACATATGGGAAGCAACTACAATGAGTTGATGCCTCCTGCATCTCCCCCCTCTTTCTCGCTCTCTCTCTCTCTCTAAAAATCAATAAATAAAATTTAAAAAAAACATTAAAAATGGATTGCATAGTTAAAGCAATAGGTTAAATCTATCTCCATGTATGCTCCATAAGGACAGATAGCCTTTGAAATTTTTTTTCTTAGCTGTATTTCTAGTACCTGACCCAATGCCTGACACATAGAAGCTCTCAATAAATACTTGTTAAGTGAACAAATAAATTAAATAATAAAAACAGAATAAATTTTATCTTTGATATTTATTTTAGGTGTTTTGAAAACAATAAAGTTCAAAAGAATTAAAAGGAGATACACTTTATACTGAGCTTTGAATTAATTTTAAGCTATACCTAGAAGAAAAATTGTCAAGCTAAAAGTTTTTACTCATAGTTGTGACTATAATCTTATTTTATTATTATTATTATTATTTTATTTTTATTTTTTGCAGAGACAGAGAGAGAGTCAGATAGAGGGATAGATAGGGACAGATAGACAGGAATGGGGAGAGATGAGAAGCATCAATCATCAGCCTTTCGTTGCGACACCGTAGTTGTTCACTGATTGCTTTCTCATATGTGCCATGACCGCGGGCCTTCAGCAGACTGAGTAACCCCCCGCTCAAGCCAGCGACCTTGGGTCCATGCTAGTGAGCTTTTTGCTTAAGCCAGATGAGCCTGTGCTCAAGCTGGCAACCCCGGGGGTCTCGAACCTGGGTCCTTCCGCATTCCAGTCCGATGCTCTATCCACTGCGCCACTGCCTGGTCAGGCATTTTTATTATTTTTACTGATTATCTTTTGTGGATGTAAGCCCTCAGAATAGATCTTTGTGTGCTTAGGAGGAACATTAGGCTGAAGGTCCTGAGCATCTGTCACCATTGCACTACAAAAATGGCTCACTTATGTGTCTTATCTTTATCAAATAAGGGTAAAAAAATTTGTATTGACTAAACAATTCACTTAAATCAGTAATAGATTTCTTTATCAATTACATGTGGAAAGAAGGACCTACCAGAGTAATGTTTGTTAAGTGTGAGTATGTTGATTATACGGGAGAGACCTACATAGTAGGGAGAACCATTTATCTATGTATATTGTTTTTAAAAGTTCAACAGAGTAAATTTTAAAGATCTTATTGGCTTTATTTAATGAGTCATGCATCCGCTAGCATCCCATCCAGCAGATAGAGAGGACCTCTGAAGAGTTGTACGAATGAAGGAAGGGCTTTTCACAGGCAGAAGGGGGCAGGGAAAGGACATTTCTGGGGAAGAGTGGATTGTTTCAGACAAAGTCACTTTCCTATAGGAGACAGAATGGTCAATGGAGGAATTCTCTCATAAGTGCAACCAGTTAATTCCAAAGTGACTGGGTAAAGGTTATGTTGCTAGAAAAGGCTAAAACTGTGATTAGGGTTAAGTAGTAAGTCTTGGTTTGGTGACATGGGCTGAGCACAAGTGACTCTATTTGAGGCCTGTTGTTTCTTTTTTTCTTTTTTTTAATAAATAATATTATAATTAGTTGTCAAGGACATCCTATCTGCCAGACACTGTGCTAGAAGCTTGGGATATAGTCTAAAGGAATGTACAGAGTAATGAGAGAAATGGACAAGGACTGATGGGGGGAAAGTCTGTGGGGAGAGCAGGTTGCTCAGTGGCTCTGGGAAAGGCACCCCTTTCACACTTGGGGGTGGAGTGAAAGGACACACACTTGGAGAAAGTGACATCTGGGCTGTGCCCTAAAGGAAGAGTAGGAGGTAAGGTGATTTGCAGTGTATTGTGTGTATAATGGAATGCCATTAAAGATGTGCTAAAAGATCCAATTTGCACTTAAATACATTATTCCTCCTGGCTGCTTTGTGCAAAATGGATTGAAGAGTGGCAGGAATAGAAGCATAAACCCATTTAAGAAAACATTGTTCTGGAAGAGAGTGGCAATAGTAAATAAGAAGAGAAATGGGCAGATTCCAGATATACAGATGATCCTTGACTTACCATGGGGTTAATGGCCCATAAGTTGAAAATATCCTAAATTGAAAATGCATGTAATTTACCCAACTTACCTTAATCATAGCTCAGCTTACCTTGAATATGCTCAAAACAGTTATATTAGCCTCTGTTTGGGCTAACTCATCTAAAACAAAACCTATGCATTTTATGTTAAAGTCTCAAAAAATCTCCTGTAATTTATTATGTTTATTGCTTTCACTCAATTTTAAAGTTAAAAAGATTATAAGTTGAACTATTGTAAGTTGGTGACCATCTGTATTTTGAGGAATAAATGATAGGATTTTCAAATGGTTGTAGTGAGAAGGAGGAAGAAAGGAACAAGATGAAGCAAAATGTCCCTTAGAATTTTGGCTTGAGCCTCTTGGCAGATGGTGGTTCCAGTATCTGAACTGTGAAAGTTGGGAAGGCAGGTGATTTCAAGGGGCAGGTGATGGTTTGGACAAGTAAATTTTTAGGTGCACACTAAACACTGAAGTAGAATGGTGGAGGTAGAAGCCAGGCTGGAGTTATCTGAAGAGAGAATGGGGATGAAGAAGTGGAAACAGTAAGTGCAGAACCCATTGGGGGATATTTTAAAGTGAACAGCAAAAGAAAAGTGAAGAGAAAGGTGGAAGGAAGTGTTGAGAAAGGAAAGGAGGTTACTGTAAATAGGATGCAGCACAGCATGTCTATTGGGCTGATGAAAATGATCCAGTTGAAAGGAGAGGCTGATAATGCAGGAGTGAGAAGAAGAAATCAAAGGCACAAAGTCTTTAGCAAGGAGAGAGAAGATGGTAGCGAAGACTCAAAAAGAGGAAGGTAATAGGAGTAAGGGGTAACATAGGAAAGCAGAGAACATGAGGGGTAGGTAGATTTTTCTACTGGGTGCTAGGAAGAAGAGAGTTCTTAATTCTATTCAATCAACAAAGATTGAAGAAAGCTGGAGTGAGGGAGTCAGAAAGTGTGGAAAGAGACAAGAAAGTTCAAGAGTGATTTCAGATAGTGGAAAAGCAAACTCTTGAGGGAAATGTATTAGCATTGTTGGGTACTGTTCGATGCTCGTCTAGGGTTTGAAATCATGATTTGGATGCAACCAGTCACTGTGTCGGTACTGTGTATCACTTTTGTAGTGACAGTGAGTAATATTGGTGCAGAGAGGTGTTCAAGCAAGTTGCAGTTTTGATAGGTGAATGTGATGGAAGAAGAGAGAGAAGTTTGGTAAGGTTAGTTGGCTGCGAGTGACAGACCATGAAGTCTAAACTGGAAAGTAGGGATGTGAAAACAGAAGAGAAATGATGAATAGTAGAAAGTGGTCACTTAAATATGTCAAGGGGGCTAAAGAGTTATAACAGTATGTGTGGTGGGACAGGTGAGCTAGAATGACAGGAGGTGGTATTTAAGAAGTAGCATAGTGAAAGTACAGTTTCAGAGCAGTGCCATTATTGGTGATGACAAGGACCAGGCTGTTGCCATGGTGTGGGTGGCTGAGATGGGATGAAGAAAAACCTTACAAGACCTGGGGACCAGAGCCAGACAGGCAGGATGTGTCATTTTTGTGGATGTCGAATATCACCGAGAATGGTGACAATTGTAGAAGTGAAGAAGACAGTGAGCAAAAATCTTCAAAGAGAGAATCTAGAAAGGGGGTCAACCAAAGAAAGGAAGAAAATGTAGTGAATGAGAAGGCAGAGGAATCAAAGGATTGGGCTTTTAAGAAAGAGAAATGGCTTGGATATGGAAATGAGAAGCATTTTATGTTTTACTTGTAGCCTTGAGCTAAAAGGACTGTGTGAAGGTTGCCAGGGAGTGGTGTCCTCAGGGGCCAGCCAGGTTTCAGTTAGACCAGGGATGCTAGGGACATTCAAGAAATTAGAGGCATGGGGAAGTTTGCTAATTATGGATCTGGGGTTCTACGAGGGAGAGGAAGGGAGAGGAGAGAACAGGAAGGAGTGTACGATTGGGTAAGATATGACACCGTCTGAAGAAGAGACTTTGGGAAAGGGACCAGGAACAAGACCAGGGGGTGGGGCCTATAATGGAGTGGGGATAGTCTTGTGACCACAGGTAGTAATTGGGCCTCTGGAAACTGTGAATACTGGGCTGAGGAGAAAAGACTCTCTCTTCTGAGGTCTCCAAAATAAAGGATATTCCTCTACTGTGCTCTGAAATTAATATTATTGGCTTTTTGTGAAGGGAGGAAGGACGTGGCAGAAAAGTTAAAAGAGGAGAGATGTTGAAGGGAAGAGAAAAAAGATTATCTTAAGTCATTTGTAAAACAGAGGTATTTTTCCTGATCAAAATATTATTAACTGTCTTTCCTGACAATTTGCAAAGACTAAAATTTTAAGAAGCAAGTAGCAATCCTTTATAATTTACCCACTAGAGAATACCTCTGCTAGTATTTTTGCAAAATTCTTGCCTGCTTCCCCCAACGCAAACACATTTTAATCTTCATTAAGATGATACCGATATTGAGAATCACAGTGGAGAGGAAAAAGCTGAGAAAGCTCACATTATCTATCATATTCTACAGCCCTGATTATCTCAGAGAGGTGATATTAGCAGCAGAGACTGAAAGGAGGAGGGGGCGTGGGAGTGGGCAGGAGATTGGTAAATATCCACAAAGGCTGGACGGTGATACAGCAACAGGAAATCAACATGGGGTGGGTAGATGCTGAGCAACAGCTGAGCGCGAAGATAACCAACTGCTGCTTATTTCCCACAGGGTTGTAAAAGTAGGCATTCTGCCAACTCCCACTACTCCCCCAACACCCAAATTAGGGGGGAAAATCATTGGAGAGAATCATTTATTCTAGAGAATTCATAGCAATTTATAAAAGACCACATCAGCAAACCTGAGTTTCAAATTCTCCCCTGTAATTGCCACAGATGTCATGGGTAGATACTATGGGATGATTCTCCTCCCCTGCCTAGCTGTTCACTTAAGAAATGAAAGAAATAAAAAACAAACAAATACTAGTCTTTAATTCAGATCTTGACAAATAGTGAAAACCAGGAAATGACTTTTAAAAGAATATGGTGGTCAACTTCTTTGTCCGATACCACATGGTGAGGCGAGGGGAGGCTTAGTTCCCTAAGTAAAGCAATGTCACCCCGTGTTCACCCTGAATTAGATAACATAATTGAGACTTATGTAAATGTTTTTAGTTTCTAATAGAGTGTATACTTTCACACACATTCTAAAATAATTCTAAAAGAATTTCTTAGAATTTTTTTCCTAAATGAAATGCCCACATTTTAAGAAACTAATACGCTGTTTAAATGAAAACAGAAGAAGTTTTTCCCCTGTCCTTGTCTCCCGTTCTAGTCTGTAATACAACTGCCAATGATTCTGCTACTGGTAAGAATCTGAGTTTCCAAGGTCATAGTTCACACTTGCTCTTTCTCTTGACAGCACGGAGGCAGGAGGGGGCAGCAGGTGGCTGAACCGCCGACCTGCAGAGCAGAGAGGTGGACAGCGCCGGCCGAGAGGGCTGCAGGGCCTGACCTGGCGGGCCAGTGGACAGGCAGGCGGCAGCAGGCTAGAAACTACGGGATCCACACCAGGGCTCAGACACCAGGGGGTCCGAGTTCCCCGACCAGAAGCGGAGGGTGGGCAGAATTAGTGGGCAGACACAGGACTGGGCAACTGCGGATGAAGAGTGGCTCTCACCATGTCAATGAAGCTCTATGCTTGCAGAAAACGTCCCGGCTGCCCTTGCTGCTGTGTCTGCCTCAGGCCATGGTGGCTGTGGGGTAAAGAAGCCACACACACATGAGTGAAGCAGGCACTTTCCCTTAGGTGTGGCCTGAAGAGGAATTTCATATCAAATCCTCATGGAGTCTTGTGTCCTTCGGAAGCCAGCACCCGTGACTTTATTTTCTTTGTTCTCATTCTCATTCTTTGATGTTCTTCCTCTTTCAGTCCAACTCTTCAGCATCTGCAAATGTTCCCTCCTGTTCAGTGTTTCGGTGTATTTACCGCTGATAGCTAACTCTGAGAATAATAATAGCTAATTGTGAACAGTACCCCCATAAAGTAATTACTAAATAATTGATTGAGTTAATTTATAAATAATTGTCATTATTAGCTGAATTAAGTGCCAGACTCTGCACTTGACATTCATTATTTTATTTTATCCTCACAATAGTTTGAGCCTGGTATTTTTATCTCCACTCTACAGAAAAGGTGACTAAGTCACGGAAAAGTTGTACTGCCTCTTTCAGCATGTATCAATAACACACGCTATTGAGTAGTGGAGCCAGACTTCGGACTACAGCAGCCTGGACCGGACCATACTCTCAGTACTAGGATTTTAAGTGCAATGTAGTCAGCGTTGTAAGCTAAGGAGGGGGTAGGAGAAGGAAAGCAGTCATATAGAGTGTAGGAGGCTTTAAAGGCATTTGATAAGGATTCTTTAAACTTTTGATTATTAAAATTTCCAAACAAATAAAAATAGTGAATACCCAAGTATCATCACTCAGCTTCAAAAATTACCTATCTTGTTTTATTTAAACCTGAAGCCCCAACCAGTACCCTAAATCATTTGAAGCAATTTCCAGGCAATAACTACTTCATCTTTAAGTACTAAAAGATACTGATTCTATATTTTTTAAAAACCTCAATACTACTATTTCATCTAAAAATAAAATAAAAATAGTGAGACTACTTTGAGTCTTGAAATACTTTTGAAAAATCAAATACTATCCCTTGATGTGGCATGAAACAGGGAGAAAGCTGTTCTCTGAGGCCTATAGGTATTCCTGAAATGTAGAAGGTGTAGGCACCCCTTTTAGTGGGGGACAGACTGCTGAAATTAAGGTGAGGTGTTACAAGCATGGAGAGAAATTTGGTATTGGGATATATGCTGCAGTTCAAGTATTGAGGCTTTTGTTCTTCTGTCCTTGACCATGAGGCCAGGGAAAATGAGCCTTCCTGTGCATCCTACCCCCATCACCAGCCCTGTCCTTGCTCAGTGCTGCTGATTTCCAAGGGGGCCACTGCCACTTTCCCTATGAACTGCACCTATTCAAGTGGTCCTCATTTTTGCTATACAGATCCAGAGAGCCCTTCGTCCCCACCTTTCTGGTATTTTTAAAATTGACTATATTTTCTGTAATGTAAGCAATCTAAAAATGGTAGACTCCTCTGAACTACAAACTATTTTTAATTTCTATATTTCTGTCAAATAGAGATGTTCATTTTTAGCGGGTTAATAGAAATTGGAGACCATTTATGATTATCTCTGATTTCCTAAAAGAACACTGGCTTCTCCGTTAGATAAGCCACCAATATTGTTCACATCATCTTTTTAACATTGCAAGCTTCCTTTGTGTACGTGTTTCTCAAAATATATAGAACTAATGTTTTAAAAAAACTACTATATATACTATGTACAGGTATAATGTTAGAACTGAATTTGAAATGGAGAATAAAACAGACATAGTCTCAAACCTCTTACAAGAGACAGACATTGAACATATAATCCCCACCAAGGTATGAAGTTAGAAACTGTGAGGGAAAAGAGCAAGATACTATTAGAAGTAATAATGGGAAAGCCCTATTTGGATTGGAGGAGGAAGGTGACCAAAGCCCATAGCGAGAAAGAGATACATGCTGTGACATAATGATGACTGGAGTCAGCTAGATGAAGTGTTTGAGGAAGACGTTTCCAGCATGTGCAAAGGCCCTGAGCATGTAAGAACTTGAAGAGTTCAAACACTCGAAAGCTAGTGAGGCTGAACTGAATGAATAGGGCAAGGTAAAGTAGAAGATACAGTTAGAAA
Organism: Saccopteryx bilineata; assembly: GCF_036850765.1. Classification (NCBI taxonomy): domain Eukaryota; kingdom Metazoa; phylum Chordata; class Mammalia; order Chiroptera; family Emballonuridae; genus Saccopteryx; species Saccopteryx bilineata. The sequence goes on along the minus strand of NC_089495.1, from coordinate 91,916,489 downwards.
AATAAGCAGATCTTTGTAATCTCATTCAAATACTTTAATTTCATATAAACTACAAAGCCACTGAAAGATATTAAAGCTGGAGAGTAATTTGGTTTCTATAATATTTAAAGATCACATTGGTTGCTGTATGGACATTTCAGTGGAAGACCTTAAAGAGAGAAATTGGGAAACCAATTAAGAGGCTATTGCTATTATCAGGCAAGAGAATGTGTCCAAGGAGAAAGAAACCTATAGGTTGAAATTGTAGTTTGGAGGTAGACTCCACAGAACCCAACAATGGATTGCTGATCTGACTGCCAATATAGCTTATATTGAGATCATCATCATTCCAGGTGCTGAATTTTTCACATACAAATCCTTCCTAAATATTGATGTTCCTATCACGTGTATGGTCTCATACTGATAATAACTGATAACATTAATTGAGCACTTACTAGTTGTCAAGTACTGTGCTAAGTGCTCATTTTGATGTCTCATTTAATCCTTCCTGCGATCCTAGGGAGAGATTTTTAGAAATTAGGAAATGGAAATTTATAGAAGTGACTTGTCTAGTCACATAGCTAATAAATAGATCTGGGACTCAATCTCTTTCCTCTTACTTCAAAGCTAATATGTTCTTAAATGTAATATGATGTTGCTTCTGCATAGCAAGTACAATAATGATATAGGAATAGGACACTGTTTCTAAAATTGTACCAATGATCTCTACCTTCCGGTATTCTCTCCCTTATGTAATCTCTTCCTGAGTCTAGTGTGTAGGATAAATCTAGTACTTGCTTCTAACAAATAGAATACAACAAAAAGTGGTGGGATGCTATTTGGCATTGGATCATAAAAGATCGTGAGTAGTCTTAATCGTATTTTTCCTTGCCTCTTGCTGTCTTGCTTTGGTGAAACCAGCTGCCACATTGTAAGCTGCCCTCTGGAGAGGTCCACAGTGCAAGGAACTGAGGATGGCCTTCAGCTTACAGCCAGCCCAGGTGCAACTGAATCCTGCCAACAACCATATGAGTGAGCATGGAAGTGGATCCCTCCCCATCTAAGCCTTGAGATTTCTGTAAACCAGCTAACACCTGACTGTAGCCTGTGAGAGGCCTGAGCAGAAGATCTGGTTAAGCCACACCCAGATTCCTGACCCAGAGATACTGTCAGATAATAAATATTGTTTTAAGCTACCAAGTTTGGGGAGAGATTTATTACACAGCAATTGATAACTAGCATATATGATAATGTCTGTGTTAATAATATTAATAACTATCATAACATCTTGCATTTGTGTAATGTTTCAGACTTTTCCAAAAAAAAGTTTCATAATAGTAGAATTAGAAAATTATTACCATTATCTTCCACTAAAACATATCAGCTGCACTTGAAAGTACAACCTGCATTTTCAACAAGAAAAAAGTTTGTTTGCCTGGTTTTCATTACATTAATTCCCATCTCTAAAACCATTTGAAACATGAGATCTGGCAAGAGAGTTATTTTGTACTTTGTCTAAGTTATCAGTAAAAAGCCACGTTGAAACCATCTGGCTTGGGTGCTTTTTGGACTTCAAATTTGTAACAGCCAGGTGGATGTCTGCCCCTGTGCTGGGTTTTATAATCCCTCTATCGATTCCTGTTCCAAGTGAGGGACACGGATTTTAAGCTGTCAATCAGTATTTTTGCCAGTTAAGATGAAATATGAGAGGAAATTTTTTAAAAAATTAACATAAGACCAGTGCTCAAATTGGGCAAGACCCCAAAAAATTTTTCTAAAAAGTTTTCCCAGAAGGAGCTAATTACTGTGGGAGAAAATAACCTTCCTGTTTGGCTTGAATAACCACAGGAACAGCAATATGCAAATATTTTTAAAATAATGGAAAAATTAAAGGACAAAAAAGTTTTGACTGCACTCTTATGGGGGCTTTCATTATTTTAAAGCAGTGCATATACTATATGTGTAAATGTATATACCCATAATTCTTATTAACAGCAAGAGAAATAGAGGAAATATACTAAAAATTCATTCATTTCACAAATAGTTATTGAGCATCTAATTGTTGCAGGCAAGTTCGGAATGTAAGGGATACACTGCAGAATAAGACAAAGACAAATGCAGTCTCTATGCTGATCAGGCCTAAATTCTAATGAGAGAGACAGATAAGTAAAAGCTAAAGCAATAAATCAATAAATAATTACAGGTTGTGATAATGATTGAAACTAAAAAGGAGGAATTGCTTACACAGGATGTTCAAAAAAGGCTTGTCTGGGAACTAATGGAAGGGTGGGGTCAACTATGTCAGAAGCTGGGGGAGAGTTTTCCGGACAAAGGGAATAGCGAACATGAAAGCCCAGAAATGAGAAAGATTGTAGAATATTTCGGAAACTGTCGAAGGTCTGTGATCCTAGTGGTGAATGGCTTAGATGGGGGTGGATGGGATGGTCGTCATGGGCCAGATCATAAGGCTTTGTAGGTCCTGGGTCTAAGTCTCTAAGTCCAAAGGGAATCCATTAAAGGCTTTTAGGATCCAAATGGCGTGATCTGTGTTTTCAAAACATTACTCTGTGGCTGTGTGAAGAACAGACTGTAAGTGAGCAAGAATAAATGTCAGAAGCTGAGCTGGAAGCCGATTGCAGCGTTCCAGGCTAGAGAGGATGTCGGCTGGGAGCCGAGGGTAGCAATAGAGATGAAGAAAAATGAACAAATTTTGGAGGTAGGATGAAAAGACCTTGAAAAGTGACTTGGATCTGGGAGTTGAAGGAAAGAGTGAACCGAGGAATCCTCTTGAGTTTTCTGTTTGAATTAAGCGAACTTGGTGTTGCCCTGTATTGTACTGAGAAATCCCTGAAGAGATCTAGGTGTAGAGAGACTCAGGAGATTGGTTTTGAATGAGCAAAGTTTGAGATGCCTATGAGATAGTCAAGTACAGGTGTAACTTAGGAAATTGTATCTATAAGCTTGAGTTACATATAATCAGTATAAACCCAACATAGTCTATGATTAGCCTAAATATACAAATATATACACCATGAAGGATTATGTTTGAAAATTAAATTCTGATTTTATTTTAGAGAACTAAAATAAAATGTTCTTTGGGTCACTTTCTACTTTTATTTGTAGTCCAAACATAAATCAATACCGTTAAAAAAAATTCTGTTTCATGTTTTCTATTTTCTTAATAATCTCATTTTCCATCATAAAAAGCTCTCTTATTTAGTTACAGAAAGGGGGAAAGATCTATAATTTACAAAGCACTTACTATAAAACTTAATTGCAGGGACAATTTAAGATCATTTCACTCAAATATGTAACAATCCACTAATATTATTTTCTTTTTGCCGGTGAGGAAAACAGAGGCTCAGAACATTTAAATAACTTGCCCAATGACATATGGTCAGGACTTGAAGCCAAGTTTCTTTTGGCACTAAAAGCCACGTTCCACCTTCATAGAAATGTAAAGAACAGAACCTTTCCTTATATTAATCCTCTAGTTCCCATATTTCTTTGCACAGTTTTTACATCTTTTATTATGAAACTAAATTGGATTCAAGAAACACTTGGGCATCCCTGACCCTTGTGTTACTGTTGACTACATTTCTGCTGAATTTTGGGTGTGCTCTGCTCCTCACCTCCACCATTTGATGGTATCCTACCATTGTCTTACCTGCTTAATGAAAAGAAGTTTGCAATATCCTTTCTTCTTAGAATGTTGTCAATAGCTGGTATTGCCTTAGCAATTTTCTGGACCTTTGTATCCAGGGAGGACTGGCTCTTACCTAAACCATTCATTTTCTCCTGGCCATAATCCATAGGAAACTAGATTCATTAACTCTGAGGCTTGCTTAATGGAACTAACAACTTGATTTTTCTTCTTTATTTTCTCTTTGTTCTTCCATAATATATAGTTCCCATTGTTGTTTCAGTTTTAATTTTATTATTTTCTTTTTATGTTGTTTTTTAGATAATTCAATGTTCTTTTCTAGTCTCAGTTTCTTTCTGCTGCATTTTTTTTTTGCAATAGTATGAGTCCAACCTCTTAGTACTTATTTATTCATTTATTTAAACAAACTAATAGCCTCAGCACAGGACCTGACCATTCTATTTCAGAAGGAAAATTAGTATTTGTCATTGGGAGATACACTGATCTTAATTAGATACAATAGTCAAAGGAATTCTCACATTATTATTTTCTAAACAAACTCTTTGTAGCAACTTCTGTGTGCCAATCACTATTATTATAAGCTGTGAGCTATCACTTAATCCTACTAGCCTCTCCATGAGACAGACACTATTATTACATGTAGGTAAAGAAACCACCAGGAAAGTAGAACAGTTACTCAAACTAGAAAATCTATTATCATTGCACACATGGAAATGGAATCTAACCCCAGTCACCTGACTGCAGTATATATTTGGGATATTGTATGCTGGGAAGAGGAAAAATAAGGAAATGGGTCTCTTCCTAAGCAAAGTTGTGGCGTGTTCTTAGGAGAAGAGAGTAGAGTTGATGGACAGAGCTGAAAAAGGGGGTATGTCTTAACCAAGCTATGGGGAGGGGACTGACCTCTTTGGGAAGGTAGAACTCTCTCGTGCCCTTCCTTTTGATACCAAAATAAAATTTTTTTTGTTTGCTAGAAATTTATTCTTTCTGGGCTAGTGTTTCAGTAGAGAAATTTGCAGAAACCTGAACAATGTAATGTACTTGTCCGCAGAGACAAGAAAATCATGTGCCCTCAGGGAAGATGGCATCAGCCAATTGAGTGAACTGTGAGTCAGAGTGTCAAGTGGTGATTAGCAACACTGTTGGGCAGTCCCTGTGGGGACAGTCTTAGAGAACCAGTGCAGTGAAATGTAAGACCAAACCTTGTTACCTGTATGGAGTGGAGAATGTTTCTGTGAATGGAGGAAAGAGGGAGTGAGGAAATATTTGTATGTCATAATACTCATGAATTGCTTATATTGTACTTTAGGAGGAGAATATAGCATGTTTTCACATGTAAGCTTATGTAATTCTATGACACGTTGGTAGCATTTGTAAGTTAGAAATCGAAAATCTAGTAGTAGGCCATCACTAATGCATATCTCTCTCTCTACAAATTTCTGGTGAGATACTCTGCTTTATCAGTAGTAACATGGTTGAATTCTACCTGAACCACAATGTACACATGAACTAAAAGACAAGTATTTGGAAAATAATAGATCAAAGGAAAAGAAGTCTGCACACAAGCTTAACCAAAAAATGCAAAGCAAACTAAAGTGATAATGATGAAGCTAATAGTCCTGTATAATTAAAGAGTAAGAATAGTAGTAATAACTATGACCAACCCAATATAACACTGTTAGTATATTGATAGTAAAGGATACTTTCAGAAAGTAGGAGGGATTTCAATTATCTTTAACATATAAGCAGTAAACACTTTGAATAATTGTTTAGTAACCACTAGAATACTGATTGAGGTCCTCAGTAAATTCTACAATAAGTTTAATTTAGTTTATAAATACCACATTTTAGTCAATCTTAGTAACTCACTCTCTGTTACCATTAGGAATCCTTTGGGTTGCATGTTACAGAAAACTTCAGCTGACTATGACTTAAGCAATAAGAATACGGTTTATATAGCAAAGAGCCTGAATATATATATAATTTGAAGATTAGACTAGCAGCTCCAGATTTTAGGGCATTCTGTTCAAGTTTCTGTAATTCTTGCTATTCCCTGTGGCACCAGGGATCATGCCCTCAGGCTTCAGAATAAAAAGACAAGAAGCAAGGGTGTGGCCAGGGTGATGAGAAAAGAAGGCTCACATGCCTGTCTGCTTGTATCAGAGAGGAAGGAAGGAAAACTTTGCAGGTAGCCTACTAAGGAGACCTCCCTCCTCTTGTGTCATATTGACCAGAACCAGGTTCTAAGGCATTCAGACTGCAAGCAAGACTAGGAAAATGAACATATAGGGTTTTTATTTTATTTTATTTTATTATTTTAACCTTCCTGAAAGAGAAATGGGCAAAGATAAAGAAAGTTGGGAATGGCTGTTGGGTAGTTCATTAATAAGTGTTGGCCATATTTTCCATGTTTGAAATCCTTTACTTTCTAAAAAAGAAAGAAAGAAAGAAAGAAAGAAAGAAAGAAAGAAAGAAAGAAAGAAAGAAAGAAAAAGGAAGGAAGGAAGGAAGGAAGGAAGAAAGAAAGAAAGAAAGAAAGAAAGAAAGAAAGAAAGAAAGAAAGAAAGAAAATCCTTTACTTTCTCTGGATTTTTTTTTTAATAAATTTTTATTAATGTTAATGGGATGACATTAATAAATCAGGGTACATATATTCAAAGAAAACATGTCTAGGTTTTCTTGTCATTAAATTATGTTGCATACCCCTCGCCCATAGTCAGATTGTCCTCCGTGACCCTCTATCTAGTTCTCTGTGCCCCTCCCCCTCCCCCTAACTCTCTCCCTCCCTCCCTCCTATGTTCTCCCTCCCCCCACCCCTGGTAACCACCACACTCTTGTCCATGTCTCTTAGTCTCGTTTTTATGTTCCACCAATGTATGGAATCATGTAGTTCTTGGATTTCTTACAACATAAAGTCGACTCTTCACCCTGGCTCAGGTCTTTCATAAACTGGCCTCTGACCACCGCTCTATCATTATCCCTACCCTATCCCAAAGCCACCTGGGTTCTGACTCTGACCACCGCTCTATCATTATCCCTACCCTATCCCAAAGCCACCTGGGTTCTGACTCTGACCACTGCTCTATCATTATCCCTACCCTATCCCAAAGCCACCTGGGTTCTGATCATCCTGGACCAGCAGCAGTTTTTACCCCTCAGCATCCTGTCTTATACCACTGTGTCTTAGCTTTGCTATTTACTCTTTAAATGCACTTTCTGTGAAGTATTTTCTAGCCTTCACTAAGACCCTAGAACAGTCATTCTCTCCTCTAAATTCCCACAGCATCCGGTGTACTGCTATAGCACATGATCACACTGTTTTGTGTTTACTAGAATATTTGCCAGGCTTGCTCATGAAACTCTGAAGGACAGAGATTTTATTACGCCATCTTTGTGCAGCACCTTGCATACTGCCACACGTATACTAATAGCTCCATAAAACTTGCTGAATGGCCTGACCTGTGGTGGCACAGTGGATAAAGTATCAACTTGGACCGCTGAAGTCACCGGTTTGAAACCTTGGCTTCCTTGGTCAAGGCACATATGAGAGTTGATGCTTCCTGCTCCCCCCCCTTTCTCTCTCCCCTTTAAAATGAATAAATAAAATTTTAAAAACAAAACAAAACACCTTGCTGAATGAATGGATGAATGAATGATAAAATATGACTCAATCTTTGATGTCCTGGGCACAGAAGTTCTAGGTGCAGGCACAGTTTGTTTTCCCTTTTACTTCAGCTGATTTGCCTTTCGCACATTTTTTCCTGGACACACTTCTTACTGTGTAGCACAGAAGCGAGGAGCTGCTGCTTCTCCCAGCGGCTGCTTTGTCCTTGTCATTCCCTTGTAGGCTTCTTTCTAAGCCTCAGGCTCAGTCTGACACCTTGCTGCAGTTCCTCTCGCCCAGGACCCAGGCTGCACAATCCCAATAGGCCACCAAAGGACCCAGTCTGCTAAAGGAAACCAACCTCCTGCTTCATCTTTTTGTTACTTGATTTTACTGATCATATATATATATTTTTCACTCTATTCTCTAATAGGAGGGAAGGTTTATCTGCAAGAGGAAATGCTTTGTTATAAAAGAATAAGTTGGTTTCCTGTTTGAAGATCTCCACCACATTTTTACTTTCCTGGTTCGGTTATGCCTGAGGTTTTCAGAAAAGAAACATGTTACTCCTTTCACCTGTTACTTATTTATGGTTTTGAAAATACTCTTGTCCCCCGGAGGAAGGTAATATTACTAACTTTCACTGACTTTCAAATGACCTTCGCTGACTTTCAAGTGGGCTTAAGTACTGATTTCCCAGACTTTTGACCTAATATATTTTACACAACGTATATCTGAGGCTGAAAAATTTAGGCACAAAGTGGGTGCATGGGTAAGAGGTTGAGGCATTTCGTTCTAAGGGCTCAGAATTAAGAACAAGCAAAAGGCATCAGAGAAATATATTTTAAAACCACAATAAGGTGTCACCTCACACCTGTCAGAATGGCTATCAGCAACAAACCCACAAACAAGAAATGTAAGTGAAGATTTGGAAAAAGGGAACCCTTGTGCACTGTTGATGGGAAGGAAGATTGTTACAGCCACTGACTGGAGTTAACCTCAAAAAATTAAAAATAGAACTGCCTTATGACCCAGTGATTCCACTTCTGGGAATACATCTGAAAGGAACCTGAAAAACTAATTCAAAAGAATTTACGCACCCCTGTGTTCACTGCAGTGTTATTCACAATGGCTAAGATTTGGAAGCAGCACAAGTTTCCACCAGTAGATGAGTGAATAAAAAAGAAGGATACCACCTGTAAAGTATTATGTTATGTGAAACAAGCCAGTTAGAGAAAGACAAGTACCATATGATTTTACTTATATGTGGAATCTAATGAACAAAATAAATTACCAGTCAAGATAGAAACAGGCTTATAGATACAGAACACAGACTGCTGCTCAATGGGAGGGGTGTTGGGGGCTGGGTGAAAAAGGTGAAGGGATTAAGCAAAATAAAACACAAACTCAAAGCTCACAGACAGATAAACGGTAAGGTGATGACATGAGGAAGAGGAAAGTGGCAGCAGGTAGAGGAGGGTAAAGTGGGTATTAATGGTGACGGAAGGAGACTTGACTTGAGGTGGCGAACACGATACAATATAGAGATGATGCATTATAGAGCTGTGCACCTGAAACCTTGATAATTTTATTAACCAATGTCACCCCAACAAATTCAACTGAAAAAAAGAACAAGCAGGAGGATTTGTCAACGAACAGGAACAGAAACAGTGCAGAGGTGACAAGGGTGAGAACTTTTTGATTATATTATCCTGCAATTTTTAATATGTGGTTAAGAGTGAATTTCTCTTTATGTGTCCTGCTCAGTGGAATGCGCTTCTTTAGTCTGTGGTCTCATATTGTTATTTACTTCTGAAAATCTCTACCCATTTTCTCTTCATACCCAGACATTTTCATTCTATCTTCAAGTTCTCTTAACTCTCATATTTTCCATCTTCTTTTATTTGTCTGTGCTGTGTTCTAATTATCTCCTTAGATTTATTTTTCAAATAATTCACGAGTTTCTCTTCTGCTTTGTCTAAACCATTATTTAAGACATCTATTGAGTTTTTTAAGTGAATTTATTTTCTTTTTATGTTTAATAATGGTCCAACTTCTTTCTGCTTTAATGATTTGCTCTCTTAAAAATATATATTCAGTTTCTTTGAACATTTTATACATATGTATATTAAAGTCCCCATCAGTTTGCTTTATTATTATAGTTATGAAACTCTGCTTTATCGGGACTAAGGTTTCTCTTGTTGACTACTAAACTTTCTTATATAATTTCTGCTTATGAATTCACTTTCTTTTTTTCTTTTTCTTTTTTTGTATGTTTCTGAAGTTGGAAACGGGGAGGCAGTCAAACAGACTCCCACATGCGCCCAACTGGGATCCACTTGGCATGCCCACCAGAGGGCGATGCTCTGCCCATCTGGGGCGTTGCTCTGTTGCAACCAGAGCCATTCTAGCACCTGAGGCAGAAGCCATGGAGCCACCCTCAGCGCCCGGGCCACCTTTGCTCCAATGGAGCCTTGGCTGCGGGAGGGGAAGAGAGAGACAGAGAGGAAGGAGAGGGGGAGGGGTGGAGAAGCAGATGGGCACCTCTCCTGTGTGCCCTGGCTGGGAATCGAACCCGGGACTCCTACACGCCAGGCCGACGCTCTACCACTGAGCCAAACGGCCAGGGCCTGAATTCACTTTCCATAAGAGTTATCTTTCCTAGCAGTTTCATGTGGGCCTGGAAGGCAGGTCTTGAGTGGTTTTATGTTGCCTATACTGAGGTTTTCAACTATCATGTATTTTAGTTTGAGATTTCCGCACAATGTGCCTAGTGTGAATTTAGCCGCTTTCGCTTGAGCATAGATTTGATCCCTCCATTTGGACTATCCCCTCCTCACCTCTAAGGCCACCTCTGGGCTCTTCCTAAGGCCTCCTGGCCTCCTGGCCTCCTGGCAGGACGAGTCCTTCTTGCCTTCTCCTGTCAGGCAGGGGCCAGCACGTCTGCTGTGTGCAGGACTGCATTCGGAGCCTGACCTCCTGAGTATGATACCTGGCGCCCCGGGGGCAGGGCAACTTTAATATCTTTTATACTCTGAGCTTTAAATTCCTACTTTATTTATGTAATCTAGATGATTTTCTAGTATTGAGCTTGGCTACATACTACTAAAATTTTTTAAAATGTTTAATTGAGATTTCTAATTGTTGTTGGGGGATAAAGAGTTTTCCTTCTTAATCTACTTTCTTAACCGGAAGTCATTCCTGGCCTACTTTTTTTTTCTTCTTTATTATTAATTTTAATGGGGTGACATTGATTAATTAGGGTACATAGATTCAGAGAAAACATCTCCAGGTCATTTTGACATTTGATTATGTTGTATACCCATCCATGCCTACTTTTACCCTCTAAGTATATTTTACTCTAGCACAGAGTAGGTGTTCAAGAAATGGTTGATGAATTGTTGTAAATATCATATTCTGGCCAAGCTGAATCTTGTGTAAGGGAGACTTAAGCTAACATTATGGAAAACACATAGATCAAGAAGCTAATGCTGTTTTTGGTGGTATGTCAATTTGCTTACTCATTTTATAATGGAATTTTTTTTTCCTCTTCTTCACCACTTAATTGCCTGTTAGGACTATCTGAGAAATTGATTCTTCACAGCTCTGTAATTAAGTGGAGGAGTTTGGGGCTTTGGTCTCAGCAGCTTCTGGATTTAATTCCAACTGAGCTACATCCAAACATTCAAGTCACATAGTAGGCACTCAATGATCACTTGCTGAAAGAAGAAATGCATGAGTGAATAATTTTACTATCAATTTCTCTAAGTAAAATACAAATAATAATAGGAACTATCTTATATGGCTTTGAGAATTCAGTGAACTCTTTTATTCAAAGAATCCAGTACAGTGTTTAGCATAGAATAAGAGCTCAATAAAGCTTCACTACTATTATTCCTTAGAATTACATGAAATGCATATCTCAGAACCTGGACATGGAAGAATTTAAAGAATTATGCATTCTTACTTTCTTTTTTATTTCCCTATCACTCCTGTTCTCTATATCTTCTTAAAAATGTTTATTCTTTAGAGGTTTGTGCTCATAGACAATAATAAGTTTCCAATTTTAATTCATAATTTTATGAATTTATGCTCCTAGCCTAAATTTCTGGGAAAAAAATTCTGACTTTTTACACATTAGTAATGTGAAACTGTTGGTCTCCGGGTAAATATTTATTACATTATTTAAAAAATTGAATCAAGGAAGTAGAAACTAAATAGAGTTGTAGCATCTCTGCACCAGTGGGAATACCACATTATATGATACTATTCTCAGAGAAAAAAAAGACTTTTTAAATTAATAGATGCTAAAAACAAAGGAAAAACAAAAAATACAAATTTTGTTAAGTTCATTCTGAGTTTTATTAAATACCTTTTCAAGGGAGTTAAAATCTCTTAAAGAAAATTAGATCATCATAGAGTTTTGTGCTATTATATTCCATTTCAGCTACAATTTATGTAATTTAAACTATAAATTTTAGAATGCTATTGTATGTCCCTGCTTGGTAATAAATACAGAAAGTTACAGTGCCATCTTGTGAAAAAGATATAAAACTGCACTGTATTAATTTATTTGAATAAACTGAAATAGGTGGAAAAGACTGAGTTGTATATAATAAAGATTAATCCGCATATTTCTGTTACCTTGGCTAGATTTAATGTTAAAAATATAGACTCTAGGTGGGTTTTCTACCCTCCCAGATTTTTCTGTAGCATAAATAATAACCAAAAAAAAAAAAGGTTAGCTTACTGAATTGAGACCGCCCAAGAGGAATTACCAAATCTTAGACCATTTTCATTACAAAGGGAGAAAGAAGAAACATAAATTATGCCCGATGCTCTGAACTGCAAAGCTGTGGACACGACTGAACCAAGCAAGGTGTTGCTAAACAACGCTGGATACTTTCACCGTGAACTCACCGGAGCCTGTACAAGCCAAGGACACCCTGTAGTCGTCCTTATTGTAACTTACAGAAAAGAGTTCTCCTGTATGAATAAAAGTGACTCCAGAATATTTAATTCGTTATAAGAAGAGCCAGAAAACATTTGTTTTTAGGCTCGTTAGGAAGCCGAGTATAGGTAAGTTCAAAGCTTTCTAAATGATATGACGCAATAGGAAAAGTGGCTGCTTGCCCACTGGTTCAAGAACACTGTCCTTCCTGCTGATATTGGAACAGCTGGACATGGTCGTCAGGACAGTACCGAGACCTGGTAAAGGCACCAGTACACAAAATGGATTTGCGGTTTAACAGGGGGCCAAATGCAAAGGACAAAGAGAGGTAATTCTTGTTAGGGTGGGCCAGCGGAGAGAAAGGAAGTGAAGGTGAGGAGGCAGTATCTGGGAACAGCAGCAGCTAGGGGGAGATGATTAGGTCAGGCAAAAGGACGCTGATAGCACCTAAAATGGAATCTCATTTTTCTAGTATCATTTTTATGGTCAAAAGATAGCTTCTAGGAAGTATGCTGAAGAAAATACCAAGGACAAGGAAAATATGAGAGAATAGTTACAATAAAAGGTTTTATTTGAAAAAAAAATTGGACTATTCCCTTCTGCTCCTGCTCCTATTACCAATACTTTTAGTTCCTTCACTGATCTAAAGGTCTATGGGAGTTGTCAGCTACTTAATTTTACTGTCTCTGCTTCCTCCTATATGTTTAAGGAATGGCAATGCACATGCAGTGAGGCATGAAACGGAAGGAATTTTATTCCTAAAACCTTGCTTTGAATTTTCTTGCCTTCATGGATTTAACTTAGATCCTTTAATGCTATAATAATTTGGTTTCATATTGAATGTCCTTTGGGCTTTCATTGTCATTTATTTTTTTAAAGAAGTTTTTTCATGAGTTCAAAATAATCCTTTTGGTGACAAGGCAATTCAATTATAGTGACAGCATAAAAGGAACCCAACATGATACAATTCTCTAGTGAGATCAGATTTATTGCTAAACCTGGATGAGTTTATAAAACCAAAATTTGTACGTATTTGCATTTTGAGACTCTCAACTGAAAGTCTTGATCAGAACCTAAAGCATCAAATAAAAGTAAATCTGTCATCTGTGTAAGGCAGTGCTGAGTTAAGGAGTTTAAGTGACTCGTCTAAGAGTTTAGTGACTCATAAGTTGCCATGGCACAACCATTTAACTGTGTTTGAAAGCAGGTTTATTAGATATCAGGTCTCCCCAATGCCCTTCCACTCATAGACAGAGGAGAAACTGTCCAATTCCTTCTGTTCATGGAGGATATTTCCCATGCCACAGGAATGGTTAACATAAATCCCCAACCTTACCACAATGGTGAGTAGATTCTAATATAAACATTTTTATTTTTAACAACATTATTCTTTGAAGACCTAACCACTGGCTTAACATTCAAATTATGGCTCCATCAGTTAATGACAATGTGACCTTAACCTCTCTGTCTCAATCATATTCAATCCGCAAAATGAAGTGGTATTAGTATCTATCCCTTAGGCTTTTATGACATCATATTTTAAGCTCTCCATAAGGGTTAGCTATTATTATTATTATTATTATTTTTTTTTTTTTTTAAAGACAATCCAATTTTTTTTTAATTTTTTTTTTTATTTACTTTATTCATTTTTTAGAGAGGAGAGAGACAGAGGAGAGAGAGACAGAGAGAGAAGGGGGGAGGAGCTGGAAGCATCAACTCCCATATGTGCCTTGACCAGGCAAGCCCAGGGTTTCGAACCGGCGACCTCAGCATTTCCAGGTCGACGCTTTATCCACTGCGCCACCACAGGTCAGGCTATTATTATTATTATTATTATTATTATTGTTATTTTTGTGAGACTGAGACAGAGACAGAGAGAGGGACAGATAGAGACAGACAGACAGGAAGGGAGAAAGATGAGAAGCATCAATTCTTTATTGAGGCTCCTTAGTTGTTCATTGATTGCTTTCTCATATGTGCCTTGCCTTGACCAGGGGGCTACTGCAAAGCAAGTGACCCCTTGCTTGAGGTCACTTAAACTCAAGCCAGAGACCTTGGGCTTCAAGCCAGCAACCTTTGGGCTCAAACCAGCATCCATGGGGTCATGTCTATGATCCCACGCTCAAGCCAGTGACCTTGCACTCAAGTTGGTGAGCCCGCGCTAAAGCCAGATGAGCCTACACTCAAGCCAGTGAGCTTGGGGTTTTGGACCTGGGTCTTCTGTGTCCCAGTCTGACACTCTATCCACTGCACCACTGCCTGGTTAGGCTATTATTATTATTATTATTATTATTATATAAAAAGAATCAACATATAAATGTAAGTTCTAAATGCACATGTTTATATATCACTGGTGTTTATAAGGATGAGATAATAGAATTTGGCATTGAAGGAAATCATAGAATTTGGCATTATATGCCCGGAAAATTGAATTCCTGAGGGTTGATAGAGGACCAAGAATAAAAAAAGTCAGAAGCCAGAACGAGGGAGTTCTATAAAAGTTTAAGTGGAACAAAGGAGGTAGAAGGAAATAGCAGTGCAGAGAGATGCTTTTGTAGACAAAGAGGGAAGAGTATTAGTTGTGAGTAGGTGTTTAGCAAATGTTTACAGTAGGAATGAATGGCAGAGGTTTAGAGTATGACCAGAAACACAGAAATAAGTCAGGAGATTACTGAGGAAGCAGCACAAAGAGGAATTTGGGAACCCCCTTTCCATTCTCAGTTTTTCACATATTTATCATAGCATCTCTTAATCTTAATTGCTTGAACTTAGTCACTTATATTCTCATCCTCCTTTATCACTGTTGAAAATGGAGCTCACCTGGAAGCTTTTAGACATACAGATTCTCAGACCCCACACCAGACCTACTGCATTTGTATCCGCATTTTCAACAAGATGCCCAGGTGTTTCCTGTGCATGTTACAGTTGGAAAAACACCGCTTTCACTGACCTTAAGCTTCTAGCGTGGCTCCTGGCATTTAGTCAATGCTCAATGGAAGTTTCTTGTTGAATTCTTGGAGGCCACCAAAGCACACTTCAGGTGGAGTTGAAAAAAGTAATTTTATCCTCGAGCTAATGCTTTGAGCTAGAGCTAAACTTTATGGTGACTACACAAAGTAAGAAAAATCATCTGCCTTGGCTGCAAGGTAGAATCAGGGTTCTGTAAGAGACAAAACAAAGGGACAAAGGATTGGAGCTAGTGTGCAGATGAGCCCTGGGAAGGAAGCCCTGGAAGTAGCCCACAGAGACCCTGTGAATATAGTTTGCATCGGGAAACATTGTCCATAGCAGTATGATATGCTGTGTTTTTCAAAATGATGCCTTGGGTCCTACACTGTGTGGCAGTGTCAGAGGCCTGAGCTGGGGACAGGCAATTGCACCAGAAGGCAGGGTATCAGGAAGCTTTGTTTAGAAGAATATCTTGAGAGTCTTAAATTGCAAAAGGGTTAAGTAGAAGAGGCCCCCACTCCACCCATTTTTCCTGGATCACATTTTTAGAGGCTCATAGAAATTGCCACTTAAACACATACTAGTTCATCAGCTTTTGTAGTTGAGCCTAACTTCTTGGATATGCTGCCAATGCTTTTGAAGTGTTCACTCAGATAAATTTACAATGCTCATTTTTGAGGCATCCCTGTTTTAAGTTAGTTTTTTTTTGTTGAGGTTGTTGTTGTTTTGAGAGAAAGAGAGGAAGGGAGAGAGTTGAGAAGCATCAACTCATAGTTGCATGACTTTAGTTGTTCATTGATTGCCTCTCATATGTGCCTTGACTGGGGGGCTCCAGCTGAGCCAGTGACCCCTTGCTCAAGCCAGCGACCTTGGGCTCAAGCCAGCGATGTTGGGCTCAAGCCAGCGACCTTGGGCTCAAGCCAGCAGCGCTGGCTCAAGCTGGTGAGCCTGAGTTCCAGCTGGGACCTCAGGGTTTCATACCTGAAACCTCAGCATCCCCGGTCAACACACCATTTATTGTGCCACCACTGGTCAGTCATCAAGTCAACTTTGAAAAAACAGAATCACCTTTATCTTTTCCCCTACATATAATCTGCCCCTAAGTTTCATCTATACTCTGTCTCATATAAGTTTCTCTGTTTACATTTCTGAAGACACTCCTTTGATTCGGTGTTAGGAACAGTCTTCTCACTGGGAATTTGGCATCAAGGTTGGAACTTTGTAGTCAGCTGAAACTTGCCTTGACTTTCTGATCCATCCCCTGTTACATGTATGGCCTGAAATTACTAACCTCTCTATTTCAGTTTCTTCATTTGTAAAACGGGGATAATGATAGTGCTTACCTCACAGAGGTTTCATGAAAATTAAATGAGCAAAGTGCTCTATAGTGTCTGGAGCATTGTTAGTACTATCCACATGTTCCCTAATTTAAAATTTTTCATAAGAGGTACTCAATAATTGTTTCTGGTGCCTGCTTTTATTTTCATAACAACATCAACTCATCCCCATTGAAATTCCTTATAAATCTTCCTAAGACATTCTTCTGAGCATTGGATTGAATGGTGTGGTTTCAAATGAAAGGAAACCTGACCGATAGTGGCCTAAGCTACAGATTACTTAACTGGTCATCTGGGATCAGGCAGACTAAGAGTTGATTCAACAGCTCAATAATGTCATCAAAGACCCAGATTTTTTAAATCTTTCCTTTTTCATCCATGTTTGGTGTGTGAGAGACATTTTCCCTCATGGACCCAACATGGCTGCTGAAGCTCTAAGCATCACATTTCTTTACAACAGAATTCACAGCATGAGTTCAGCAAGGAGAACCAGATGCAATAGGAGATAGAGCAAAATTATTTTCGCCTTACAGATCTTTCCGTTTAAAATTTTTTTCATTGCTCAGAAGCACCAAGTAGATTTCCCTAGAGTTCATCGTTCAGACTTGAGTTGGATGATCAGAGCTCGTGGCCGTCACCCTTTGAAGCTAGGCAAAGCAGAGGAAAGCCATTAGCACTGTCTGCCACACTTCCAACTTGCCAGGCTCCAAAATCCTTTTGTGGCTCCTTATTGCCTGTCAAAAAAGTTCAAGCCTTATTAGTTAGATATTCAGACTCCTCCATGATGAAGCCCTTCCACGAACTCATCTCCATGGGCCTCCTCTGTAAGTTTATACTGGAGCCAAGCCATCCTTTCAGCCATTACCCAAACTATCTTGTACTGTCCTGCCCCTCCTTCCCATGCTTATCGTTTCTCCCTTTCCCAGCTTCCCCAACACACATGTTTCCCTGTTCCTCTCTGAACATTAAAATGCAACCTTCCCTCAAAGGTCCAGATCGAATGTCTTCTCTTCCACTGAAACACTGTCAGGCCCTCTAAGGCAGAAAGACCTTTCCCTTCCTTCATGTTCCTCACGTGTTTTACATCACTTCAGTGCTCTCTGATATTTTAGTTATGCAAAGGGACTATATATTTTTTATCTTTATGTGCTATTTCTTTCAACTATGTTTAATAATAATAAAAGCCATTTATTGAGTGCTGCCCTGGCAGAGTGGCTCAGTGGATAATGCATCATCCTGGCACATGGAGGTCACAGGTTCCATCCCCAACCAGGGCACATACGAGAAGCAATCAATGAGTACACAACTAGATAGAACAACTAAGTAGAAAAACAGGTTGATGCTTTTCTCTCTATCTCTCTCTCAGAAAAAAACCTATTAATTGTGTACTACTAGCTAGGCATGTAGGACAATGAATAATTTACATGTATTATCTCATCACACTAACCTTTAAAATTATGAATATATACTTTGTAAGGGAGAGTAAGCTAGAGTTAAGCAAGATTTAGTGGCTTGCTTTAAGCACACCAGATTTTAAGTGGCTATATTTAAGTAAAAGTGGTCTATATTTTCAAATGATATGCTATATGATCCCTTAATGTAGTATTTTTCAAAGTAGTAAATCCTCATTACAGTTTTATTTAAATGAATGGAGTATGAGTATAAATTGGCTAATAAAGATAGCCAGTCTATGTAACATGTGCCCTGCACCTGCTTCTCTCTCCCTAAATTTAAACCCAGGAAACAAAATTTTATATTTAATGTAGGTTAAAATATCTGGATATCTCCCTCAACCTTTCTCATTTTGCCTTAGCTACATAATCTTTATTCATTCATCAAATACCTGTATTAACTGAGCACATGATAAGTCATAATACTTTTGGCCCCACCTAATCATTTCAACAGAAAATGGCTTAAGCATTTAGTAGTTTTTATATTTCCCATAACAATTTGTAGGTGTTTGCCAAGTGGATAAAGCAGCTTAATGATGTCAGGTCTCAGGATTGGTCTCTGTAATTCTCTTGATCACATAGTTGCAATATGGCTGCTGCATCTCCAACCTACATCACTACACAACTTGGAGAAGATGTTCCAGATTTCTTCTTGTATCTCAATGACTAGCATTGGATTACATGCTTGTCCCATCTTCTCTGAGATCAAGAATCTCATGATACCTGAACTAAATTCAGATTTTGTTAGTAAGAGTCTTCAACAGAAATTGTTTTGGGTCTTCAACAGAAATCATTTCCCCAAATGAGTAGCACAAAGATGTAAAAGAGGGGCATGGTTTTTGTCCTAATGAAACTGATTTCTAGCAAGGGAGACAGATATTAAATTAAAAAATAAGATTATAGGTGAACTAGCTGTATGGCCTTGAGCAAGTTACTGCATCTCTCTGGGCTTCACTAGTAAAGTGAAGACTAGATGAGTTCCAGAGAAGACAAGATGGCAATGGAGTAGGCAGATGTACCAACTTCCACTCCCAGAACCAAAGAAGATTACAAACTAATTTTAAGAACCATCATCTGGAAAACCCAACTTATCTGAAGTGAATATTTCCCCTGGAAACAGCAATACCAGCAGAGGGAAGCAGGACACCAGCCAAACAAGCTCTTCTGCGGCACTCAGAGCAGAGTCACTTAGAAGGAGGGAGCTTTTGGAATACAGTATTGAGTCTTAGGGTCTGAGCTGCAGCGCCCCCACCCACATGGCTGAGGGCTTGCCCGAGGGCAGGCAGTAGTGGGACATGGAAGCGGGGTTCTGTCATCAGGGGCAGAAGCCAGCTGGCCACCACTGAGGCCCAGGTGTGAGCTCAGTCTTGCCCAGCTAGGTAGGACAGTACATGCAAAAGTGGTCAAGCCAAGCTACAGGCTCTCTGCAATCCGGCCTAGAGGGGAAGGGAAGGAGCCCTGGAAGGGGCAAAGACCTGCCCTTGAGCAAGGGTGCAGGAGCACAGCCTTGCCCCACACATGGAACTGAGGCTTGTGGCCTGACTTGGGAGCCAGCTCCTCCCAAGGGGGTGAGGCCAAAAGCCCAAAACAGGTGGAGTCCTGCTACTGAGCATGGGCACACAGTCCCACCCAGCCTGTGGAGCCAAGGCTTGCAGCCATCCCATGAGCAGGCTCCTCCTGCAGGGGCAGGGTGAAAGCCCGGAATCAGGTGGAAACCTGCAGCTGAGCAAAGGTGCTCACCCCAGCCCTCAGGGCTGAGCATAATGCCACCCGTGGAGGCAGGGAGAAGGCCAAGGCCACTGAGGCTTGTACACCCTAGCACATGATCACAGCCACTCCCGTGAAGGAGTGGCAGAAACCACAGCAACAGCCCCAATGGGCAGGTACTGGCAACGCACATACCCGAACACCCTAGGCAGCAACAGCAGAGGGTGTGGTGGGCCTGCAGACAGACCACACCTAGGGAACACAGAAGCCACACCAAGTGGACTCCAGTGGCCAAAACCTTCTTTTACACAGACAAAATGAGAAGGCAGAGAAATGCAACACAAATGAGTCAAGAGAAATCCCCAGAAAAGGAACTGAATAAGTCAGATATAACCAAATTAGCAGATGCAGAGTTTAAAATAACGATTGTTAGGATGCTCAAAGATATTAGAACAACAATAGATGGTCATTATGAACACCTAAATAAAGAGATAGCAAATATAAAAAAGGACATTGAAGTAATAAAAAAGAACCAGTCAGAAATGACAAATACAATATCAGAAATGAAGAACACAATGGAAGGAATTAAAAGCAGATTGGATGAAGCTGAGAGTCAAATCAGCAAGTTAGAGGACAAGATAAATGAAGGCACAGAAGCAGAGCAGAAAAAAAAGACTCAAAAAGTGTGAGAAAACTTTAAGAGAGCTCTGTGACAACATGTAGAGAAATAACATCAGCATCATAGGGGTTCCTGAAGAGGAAGAGAAAACACAAGGGATAGAGACTTTGTTTAAACATATCATAGCTGAAAACTTCCCTCAATTAAGGCAGGAAAACATCTCACAAGTTCAAGAAGCACAGAGAACTCCATTAAAGAGAAACCCAAAGAAATCTACTCCAAGACACATCATAACTAAAATACCAAAGCTAAGAGATAAAGAGAAAATATTAAAAGCTGCTAGAGAAAAAAAGACTATCACCTACAAAGTAGCCCTCATAAGGATGACTTCTGACTTCTCAACAGAAACACTTGAGGCCAGAAGGGAAAGGCAAAAATATTCAAAGTAATGCAGAACAAGAGCCTACAACCAAGACTACTTCACCCAGCAGGCTACTGTTTAAAATTGAAGGAGAAATAAAAAGCTTCCCAGACAAAAAAACAACAACAAACAACTCAAGGAATTCATTACAACCAAACCAATGCTGCAAGAAATGTTAAGGGGCTGGTTGTAAACAGAACAAAGGGGAAAAAGAATATAGTAAAAGGGGAAAATAGCTTTAAGTAATAAAATGATGATAAACAACTACATATCAATAGTAATCTTAAATATAAATGAATTAAATGATCCAATCAAAAGACATAGGGTAGCTGCATGGATAAGAAAACAGGATCAATACATATGCTGTCTACAAGAGACACATCTCAAAACAAAAGATGCACATAGAATGAAAGTAAAGGGATGGAAAAAAATATTTCATGCAAATGGAAATGAAAAAAAAGCTGGGGTAGCAATACTTATATCAGACAAAATGGACTTTAAAACAAAGGCTATAGTAACAGATAAAGAAAGTCACGACATAATGATAAAGGGAGCAATCCAACAGAAAGATATAACCATTATAAATATCTATGTACCTAATATAGGAGTACCTAAATATATAAAGCAGACTTCGATGGATATAAAGGGCAAGATCAACAGCAATACTATAATAGTAGGGGATTTCAATACCCCACTAACATCACTAGATAGATCCTCAAGAAAGATAATTAACAAAGAAACAGCAGACTTAAAGGACATACTATATAAACTCGATTTAATAGATATCTTCAGAACCTTTCACCCTAAAGCAGCAGAATATACATTCTTTTCAAGTCCTCATGGTACATTCTCTTGGATAGACCACATGTTAGGGCACAAAAGCGGTCTCAACAAATTTTTTTTTATTATCATTTTTCCAAAGCTGGAAACGGGGAGGCAGTCAGACAGACTCCCACATACGCCTGACTGGGATCCGCCCGGCATGCCCACCAGGGGGCGATGTTCTGCCCCTCTGGGGCATCACTCTGTTGCATCCAGAGCCATTCTAGTGCCTGAGGCAGAGGCCATAAAGCCATCCTCAGCGCCTGGGCCATCTTTGCTCCAGTGGAGCCTCAGCTGTGGGAGGGGAAGGAGAGACAGAGAGGAAGGAGAGGGGGAGATGTGGAGAAGCAGATGGGCGCTTCTCCTGTGTGCCCTGGCCGGGAATCGATCCCAGGACTTCTGCACGCCAGGCCGATGCTCTACCGCTGAGCCAGCCGGCCAGGGCCTCAACAAATTTAAGAAGATTGAAATCATATCGAGCACTTTCTCTGATCACAATGGCATTAAACTAGAAATCAACCACAATAGAAAAACGAAAAATACACACTTGGCAACTAAATAGCAATGATTTAGTTAACATTGCTATTTAGGTTAACAATGATTTCAAAGAATAAATAAAAAATTCCTAGAAACGAACAATAACAAGCATACACCAACTTAAAATTTATGGGACACATCAAAAGCAGTATTGAGAGGGAAGTTCATAGCATTACAGGCATAACCTAAGAAGCTAGAAAAAGCTCAAATAAACAACTTGACTCTGCATCTAAAAGAACTAGAAAAAGAACAGCAAGTAAAGCCCAGAGCTAGTAGAAGGAAGGAAATAATAAAGATCAGAGCAGAAATAAATGACATAGAGGCTAAAGAAACAATACAGAGGATCAATAAAACCAGCAGCTGGTTCTTTGAAAAGGTAAACAAGATCAATAGACCTTTAACCAGACTCACCAAGAAAAAAAGAGAGAGGACTCAAATAAATAAAATTAGAAATGAGAGTGGAGAAATAACAACCGACACAACAAAAATACAAAATATTGTAAGAAAATACTATGAAGAACTGTACACCAAAAAACTAGACAACTTAGATGAAACGCACAAGTTCCTTGAAACAGATAATCTTCCAAAAATTAATCTGGAAGAATCAGAAAACCTAAACAGACCAATTACAACAAATGAGATTGAAACAGTTATCAAAAAACTCCCCCAAAAGAAAAGTCCTGGGCCTAATGGCTTCACAAGTGAATTCTACCAAATAAATATTCAAAGAAAAACTAACTCCTATCCTTCTCAAACTATTTCAAAAAATTCAAGAGAAAGGAAGACTTCCAAGCTCCTTTTATGAGGTGAGTATAATTCTGATTCCAAAACCAGGCAAAGACAACACGAAGAAAGAAAATTATAGGCTAATATTCCTGATGAATTTAGATGCTAAAATCCTCAACAAAATATTAGCAAACCAGATCCACCAATATATGAAAAAAAATCATATACCAGGATCAAGTGTGATTTTCTCTTGAGAGGCAAGGCTGGTACAATATTTGCAAATCAATCAATGTGATTCATCACATAAACAAAAGAAGGAGAAAAACCACATGATAATTTCAATAGATGCAGAAAAAGCATTTGATAAAATCCAGCACCCATTCATGATCAAAACTCTCAGCAACGTTGGAATACAGAGAACATACCTCAACATGATAAAGGCCATCTATGACAAACCCACAGCCAACAACATACTCAATGGGCAAATATTAATAGCAATCTTCTTTAGATCAGGAACAAGGCAGGGGTGCCCCCTTTCACCACTCTTATTCAACATAGTTCTGGAACTCCTAGCCACAGCAATCAGACAAGAAAAAGAAATAAAAGGCATACAAATTGGAAAAAAAGAAGTAAAACTATCATTATTTGCAGATGATATGATATTGTATATAGAAAACCCTAAAGTCTCAGTCAAAAAACTCCTGGACCTGTTAAATGAATTCAGCAAGGTAGCAGGATATAAAATTAATACTCAGAAATCAGAGGCATTTTTATACACTAACAATGAACTGTCAGAAAGAGAAATTAAGGAAGCAATCTGCTTTACTATTGCAACAAAAAAAATAAAGTACCTAGGAATAAATTTAACCAAGGAGATTAAACACTTGTACTCAGAAAATTATAAAACATTGATAAAAGAAATCAGGGAAGACACAAACAAGTGGAAGCATATACAGTGCTCATGGTTAGGAAGAATAAACATCATTAAAATGTCTATACTACCCAAAGCAATGTATAAATTCAATGCAATACCAATTAAAATACCAATGACTTACTTCAAAGATATAGAACACATATTCCAAAAATTCATATGAAACCAAAAGAGAACACGAATAGCCTCAGCAATCTTGAAAAGGAAGAATAAAGTGGGAGTTATCACACTTCCAGATATCAAGTTATACTACAGGGCCATTGTACTCAAAACAGCCTGGTACTGTCATAAGAATAGGCATATAGATCAATGGAACAGAACAGAGAATCCAGAAATAAACCCACACTTTTATGGACAACTGATATTTGACAAAGGATGTAAGAGCATACAATGGAGTAAAGACAGTCTCTTTAACAAATGGTGTTAGGAAAATTGGACAGCTACTTGCAAAAAAATGAAACTAGACCACCAACTTACACCATTCACAAAAATAAACTCAAAATGGATAAAAGACTTAAATTTAAGTGGTAAAACCATAAGCATCTTAGAAGAAAACATAGGCAGTAAGCTCTCCGACATCTCTCGCAGCAATATATTTGCCGATTTATCTCCATGGGCAAGTGAAATAAAAGACAGGTAAACAAATGGGACTATATCAAACTAAAAAGCTTTTACACAGCTAAAGACAATAAGAACAGAATAAAAAGACAAACTACACAATGGGAGAATATATTTGATAATACGTCTGATAAGGGGTTAAAATCCAAAATTTATAAAGAACTTGTAAAACTCAATACCAGGAAGACAAACAATCCAATCAAAAAATGGATGAAAGATATGAATAGACACTTCTCCAAAGAGGACATATAGATTGCCAATAGGCATATAAAAAAATGCTCAACATTACTAATCATTAGAGATATGCAAATTAAAACCACAATGAGGTACCACCTCACACCAGTCAGAATGGCGCTCGTCAACAAAACAACACAGAATAAGTGCTGGTGGAGAAAAGGGAACCCTCCTGCACTACTGGTGGGAATGCAGACTGGTGCAGAATCTGTGGAAAACAGTTTGGAGATTCCTCAAAAAATTAAAAATCGAACTGCTTTTTGTCCCAGCTATACCACTTTTAGGAATATACCCCAAGAACACCATAGCACTGTTTCAAAAGAAGAAATGCACCCCCATGTTTATAGCAGCATTGTTCACAATAGCAAAGATCTGGAAACAGCCCAAGTGTCTGTCAGTGGACGAGTGGATTAAAAAGCCTTGGTATATATACTATGGAATACTACTCAGTCATAAGAAATGATGACATCGGATCATTTACAACAACATGGATGGACCTTGATAACATTATACTGAGCAGAATAAGTAAATCAGAAAAAACTAAGAACTATATGATTCCATACATAGGTGGGACATAAAAAGAGACTCAGAGACAAGGACAAGAGTGTGAGGGTTATGGGGTGGGTGGGAGGAGAGGGAGGGGTTTGGGGGAGGGGAGGGGCACAAAGAAAACCAGTTAGAAGGTGACAGAAGACAATTGGACTTTGGGAGATGGGAATGCAGCATAATCAAGTGTCAAAATAACCTAGAGATGTTTTCTCTGAACATATGTACCCTGATTTATCAATGTCACCCCATTAAAATTAATTTAAAAAGAAAAAAATAAGATTATACATTGATGAGTAATAAGAATGAAATAAACAAGAATCTTTGAAGTAGACTGCTTAAAGCAAGATGTTTCTGGAACACCCTTCTACAAAGGTGACATTAAAAGTGAGAGCAAAGAATGAGAATGAATCAGCAATATGTAGAGGAAAAAGAAGTGTATTTTTATTGTGTTTTTTATTTTTTACATCTTATCACGTTCCAACTTTTGAGGAGCCTTACAGACAGAGGAAAAGACTATCTGTCCCCAGGCTAGCCAATTCTTAGACACAGCAAACTGTCTGACTGGAATTCTTTTTATATGCAAATCGCACAGCCTGAATCTATTCGCCCAGTATCTACTTATACATTATGGCAATATTCCCCCTACCTTAAAACACCCCACATCAGGTATCAGGCAACTGGAGACTACTTGACAGAATAATTTAAACCAGCTAGTCCTCAACTGTTACTCTGCCTTGCTTTTCCTCTCCTGTGCAAATCTCAGGAAAGGCTTTAGCCTAGGCTTTCTCCTCACTCCTTAGTTTTTGGCCATATGCCCTTGAATGCACCTGATGTCATCTCCTCACTCCTGTCGTTGTCACCTGACCAAAACCTGGCACTTCCTCTTTGGCCCTGTGTGGTGTGGCCCCTTTTTCTTGGGAAATGTAAGTAATAAAAACTCTTCTTTAAATGGCATTAGCTTCTCCATGTTGTCACTCAGTCACTTTCATAAATTAAGACCTGTGCACTTAACAGTATGAAGCAAGTGTGAAGACTCTTGGTGACAGTGGAGAAAACCAGAGAAAGTGAGTGTGGCTGCTGATTAGCTGGTATAAGATTGGAGAGGAGTGAAGACTTCTAGCTGTCCACCAAAACCCATTCTTCTCATGCTCAAGTTTGAGAACCACGTTTATAGGAGAAAGAGAAGAGAGAAAATGGAAGAAACAGGAGTCCTGAACATCCACAGGAAGTGAAGCTGGGAATATGAAGCTGGAGCTCGGGAGAAAAGTTTGGGTGGGAGATTTTCAACTTCAGGTGATAATTCAAAGTCATAGGAATGAGTATGAAAAGCTAGGGAGAGATTTAGAGAAAGAAAAAGGAGGGCCAAAGATAGGAGCCTGGGTAACTCCAACATTTAGAAGAAAGAAGAAGAAGAAAGCCTGGAAGCAGTCTGAGAAGTGGGAACTGGAGAGCTGGAAGGCAAACAGAGTGTAGTCCCATGGAAGTCAGGAAGGGAGTGTTTCAGAGAAGAAGCTGGGGCCTCCTCTGCTCTGCTCAGTGCGAAGTCTCTCCCCTCCTCAGGGTTGCCCCTGACACCAGTGAGTCGTACGAAATTGAATGTAATCCCATCTTCTTGCCTATGTTTGGTATAAGAGTGAAAGTGAGACCCAATTCCATCCAAGAAGATGCAAAGAGAAGTGTGCTAGAGACACATGTGACAGTTCTTCCTTTCTCTTAATAGAGAGCAACAGGAAGGTAATGTCTGTCTCTCCCTTGGGATGTTAATAATGGAGCCTTGATAGTTACTGGCAGGCATTTTCGAACTACAAAGGAACCATGAAGGCATCACTTTAAGGCCATAGATTTCTTCATTTGTAAAATGGGGATAATGTTAATACCTATTTCATGGAGCATGAAACTGGCATTTTGGACACCCAGGTGCAGAGATCAAAGGAACCAAAGTCTTTGATGACATGGTTGAGCTGCTGAATCAACCAAAGCAAACTTTCTGTTTTGTGAGGTAATACATACAGTTCATGCTGTTTAGTCGGTTTAATTTAGGATTTCTGTTACTTGTAGCTGAAAATAGCTTATCTGATACAGTGATATATGAAGGCTATTTTTATTTTTAATTGTCAAAGAGTCACTGATTTATTACAAATGCTCAAGAAAGATTATGTGTATGAAGTATTGTTCAATGAGTGTTGTAAAGCACTTCTCTAATAAAATGGAATCAGCAACCTAATCTTATAAGACAACAACAAAAAATCAACTTAGAAATAATGGATTAAGCATTTTACTTATCTGAGAATGAATATATATTTACTATTAATGTATTCTTCTACAATTCAAGTCATATTTTAATATTAAAACCTCACTGAAACTAATGTTTTGAACTCTCATTTTGCATAGAAGATGCTAATGTTGAAAGTCTATGTCTTATCCTTCCCTCAACCTTGAGTAATTGTAAGGATTGAAAATTAGGTCTATGGAAAGAACATCTTGAATATTAAATATGTCAAATACTATAAACAAGAAACTGTATCCACACAAAGTCAATGATTTCACTGGTTGAAATATTGATCTTAATTTCATTTAGAAAATTGTATTACTTCAAATTAATTTTATTTACTACTGGAATACTGAGGTTGTGGACAGAACGCTATCTAGAAATCAGAAGCTTTGTGGATTAGTTACACCTCTTCACCAGTTGTGTTGTCTCAAGTATATAATTAACCTCCTGTAACCTTATCTAGGAGAGTGAGGAGAGGTTGATTTTGGTAATCTGCAAAGTTCTTCCAGTTCTATAATTCCATAATTTAAATTGTGCCTTAAATTTCGAAAGCAAAAGTAACTGAAGGCACATTTTTTTTTCTGAAGTTGGAAACGGGGAGGCAGTCAGACAGACTCCTGCATGCGCCCGACTGGGATCCACCTGGCATGCCCACCAGGGGGTGATGTTCTGCCCATCTGGGGTGTTGCTTTGTTGCAACCAGAGCCATTCTAGCGCCTGAGGCAGAGGCCATAGAGCCATCCTCAGCACCCAGGCCAACTTTGCTCCAATGGAGCCTTGGCTGCGGGAGGGGAAGAGAGAGACAGAGAGGAAGGAGAGGGGGAGGAGTGGAAAAGCAGATGGGTGTTTCTCCTGTGTGCCCTGGCCAGGAATCGAACCCGGGACTCCTGCATGCCAGGCCAACGTTCTACCACTGAGCCAACTGGCCAGGGCCTGAAGGCACATTTTTATAAACATGTTATACAAAATGTGCTCTATTTTTAATTCCAAACTGGTAATTGTTTTCCATTCAAAATTTAGTCTCTTATAAAACATTTCTACTGGAATTATTTACTAGGAGCAAGAAGGAAGCGTCCATATAGATGAGTTTTAATTAAAATACTTGTCTAGCACATACCAGAAAGACACATTTTAAAGAGAGGTGTAAATAGAATGTCATAATGAAAAAGTAAAATTTCCTCTTTGTGGTGGTTAGAAGCAGGATTAAAATTAAGCATGATTCTTAAACCAGCAATGTATTTCATAAATCATAAGATGATAATGCACAATATTCTTATTAAAAATGCCACTGTCAACACTCTCACTTGCAGTGTGCTAAGTGCTGTGTCAGTAGGATTAGTTGTGTGGTGTGATGTTTTTAGCATTTGCTGTATCTCTTCTGTGACAAACATGTTTCATTGGTCCAATGTCCAAACTCAACCATGTGCAAAGATGAACAACAATGATAATTTTCTATGTATTTTCCCTATATTAGTAGACTGATATTACAGTTATTTCCTTTGATTAACTGTTAGTTCTCTCTTCACCCCCTCCATAACAAAATATGTATATATTGTACATAATTATTAATTTGGGCCATTTTCTTAGTAAATTCACTGTCTTCTCTCATTTTAAAAGGCAGTGATACTTAATCTTTGGCTTGATAAATATGATTTAACTGAGTTAAACTGTTGTTCTTCTGGAACTTAAAAAGTAAAATGCCAATATAAATACAAGGTAATTATCACTAGAACTGTTCATTTTTAACTATTAAATTTAAACAAAGAGCAATTGCTGTTTGTTCATGCAAAACAAACAGTGCCTATTTAAGATCTTTTTGATTAATCTGTTTCCCTGTGTGCAAAATTCAGAAGAAAACACTGCCTCGGGCTCAGCACACACATCTATGAAATGAAAAAGCTTTGCTGTCCCAGTCAATTGTTAAGGTTTTCCCAAAGCAGGGGTTTAGTGGTAAACACTGCAGGATCAGCTGGGGGAAGGGAGACCAAGTCTCAGCAAATAGGCCACCACATCCAAGGCTTAGCAGATGCAGCCCAGGTCTAGAACAATTGTTCGAAGCAGCAGGAGGCCTGTGCTGTTGGTGGGAGGGTCACTGAATGGGTGGCGAGTGGAGGGATGTATAGAGAAGAGACTGTTTTCAGATATAGTGCCGAAAGTGCACTAGAAAGTGCATCCAGAACAAGTATAATGAGGAGGAAACTTTTTTTTTTTGTATTTTTTCTGAAGCTGAAACAGGGAGAGACAGTCAGACAGACTCCCGCATGCGCCCGACCAGGATCCACCTGGCACGCCCACCAGGGGCGATGCTCTGCCCACCAGGGGGCGATGTTCTGCCCCTCCGGGGCGTCACTCTCTGCCGCGACCAGAGCCACTCTAGCGCCTGGGGCAGAGGCCAAGGAGCCATCCCCAGCGCCCGGGCCATCTTTGCTCCAATGGAGCCTTGGCTGTGGAAGGGGAAGAGAGAGACAGAGAGGAAGGGGGGGGGGGTGGAGAAGCAAATGGGCGCTTCTCCTATGTGCCCTGGCCGGGAATCAAACCCGGGTCCCCCGCACGCCAGGCCGACACTCTACCACTGAGCCAACCGGCCAGGGCCAAGAAGGAAACTTTTTTAATAAAAGCCCCTGCAGAGGTAACTGCTGTATGAGGGCCGGATCCATGTCCCTGGGGCTGTGCTTGGCAGGCTAGGTCACCTGGGAGGACACCTGGGGTGAAAGGCCAATAGAGACAGATAGTAGAGGCTTTATTGGAGACTCTCCATTCTCCCAGCTGACTAATACAGCAAAAGCTTTCCCAGAGGAGCTGAGGGACGTGAGCTGTGGGGAATCGCAGGCACGGTCTGGATGAGCGCTGGCTTGCACACAGAAATTTCTGCCAGAGCTGAGGGGAAAAGGAGCCCCAGGTGACCTGCAGTCTACACTAGAGAATTGAAATGATAACTGCCTACTATACTTTAGGCACTGGCTAAGTCTCTTATATCCCTCAAGCCAGCCAAACACAGAAGGGCAAGCTGGACCCCATCCTCTGGAAGGAGGGCTGGCAGGACAAGGTAATGGGCAGATCCCAGCTGCTGGCCGGAGTGACTGCCTGAGCTGCCACTGGAAGCCGACTCTGATTAGTGTGGTTAAGGTGGCATGTGGAGTGGGCATCTGTGTGGGGAGGGGTTACCAGGACACAGGAGTCCTAGAAAACCAAAAGGTAGAAGCCAGTAGGTAGCCTAGCTCTCAGTTATTTATGAGGTTCTTCTAGGTGGGTTCACAGACTCACTTAGCAACTCCATCTCAGGCTTGAATATTTCACATCCTCCTAATTCCTCGGGTGAGAAAGTTAATATGCAGATTCAATTATCTTTTAATTTAACTTTGAGGCTGAGCAGAGTAGACTACACATGTGAGTGGCTATGTGGAAAGTGGTTAAGACAAGGACAGGAATTGACATCAATATGGACAGAGTTCATTTCTGAATGGGAGGATGGTACTTGTAAGTGTTAATTTATTATGGAACAAGACAAGAGAATATATAAGGTCTAACGAAAAGTTCTGTCCGTTTCTATCACAAGTTTCGACACGTAAGCACATTTATTTGGCGCATGTGTGCCTCTCTATTTTTATCACTTAATGTATACATACTAACGTAGAAAATTAACTAAAACAAAGTTGATTCATGTTAGTCTTATGTGTGAAGCGATAGTGTACCCATGGCTACTGATAAAGTTCATTTACGCCACTGTAATTTTTACGAATTTCAACAAGGAAGAAATATTACAGAAGCCCATGTCTGTCGCATCCACCATATTCCCTGGACTTAGCACCCTCCGACTATCACTTGTTTTTGTCCTTACAAAATTTTTTGAAGGGCAAAAAATTCAAAAATGAAGAAGATATCAAACAAGCACTGGTTCAATTTTTCACATCAAAAGATAAAACATTTTTCAAAAATGGGATATACAAATTGCCCTCACGCTGGCAAGAAATCATTAATAATAATGGCAATTATATTATTTAATAAAGTTTATTGACAGTAAGAAAAATTTGTATTTGTTTTATTCCAAAATGGTCAGAACTTTCCGGTAGACTTTATATATATATAATCAATATCTAGCATGTGGTAAAAATGAGAACTAAGGCATTGTAGAGCATTGATTCATATATTAAATACATATTGATAAAATTCCATGGAACAAGAACCATACTAGGTACAGAGGACACAAAGATGAATGACATGATCTCTTCTTTCAAGAAGATCCCTGTCTGGGGGAGAAACATATGAGTTAAAGAATAATCAGAGCCTAGTGTGTTATGTCAGATATAAAATCAAAGTTTAATGGGAGCCCATAGAACTCAACCCAACTCGGCCTAGGAGTCACCAACAGCCTCCCAGAGGAAGAAACACACATTAAATGTGATGTCAATATAGAGAGACAGGTAGCTGGGATAGGGCATCCTGAATTTATTACCAAATCCTTTTTGAACCAGCAGTCTCTTCTTTAGCGAAATATACATATAGAAAACAATGGTCAGCTTTGGCCTTAAATCAGTTGAAATGAGTCATTTCAGATAGACCATGGGAATTATGCAAGCCAAGTTGCCTATAACAGAAATAGCCCCAGTCTTTCTGTGTCTCCTTCCGTCCTGTCCTTCACTGGCTCCCACCTACCTTAGGCTGGGGTGGCAGAGCAGTCTCTAAGCACCTTGTACCACTTCAGCAACACATCAGGAAACCCCAAGGACTGCCTCACCAGGACTCACCTTTCGACCCCTTTGCTCAGCCCAGGAAAAAGCTCCTTTCCTCTTACACTGACCAATAAAATTGGCCGATCTTAACAATATTCCTCTACCTTGGGAGAGAATTTGTGGAGGAAGGCCAGGGTGGAGAGGAGCCCTGACTTCCCTGGAGACTCGGAGGGCTGTATGGCCTACATTTTGAAGCGGGAGGAAACCTAGAAATGAATATCCTTAGCAGAGGAAAAGATATGCTAAATTCACTAGGCTGAGGAATCTTAGCAAGTCTAAGGAATGCCAAGGAATGCAGCGTGGCTGGACCCCAGGATGTGAAAAAGATGGTAGGGAGAGGTGGAATCCTAAATAGCTGGGCATCACTCAGTAGAGACTAGTGGCCATCAGATTATTGAAAGTAGCAGTGAATCATCCCATGTTCATGTAAAAAGCCCACTTAAACCTTTTCTGTACTTGACAGCCATCCTGCGAGTGTAGGGAAGGGGAGCAGTAGAGCCAGGTAGGAGGAGAATCCTGCCTTTTAGGCATTGAAAGCAGAATGGGGAAGACAGTGGATTTCAGAAGGTGGCAAAGAAATACTGTCAGAATTTCTTAGGAAATATGTGAGACATCTGCCCGGCAAAGAATAAATAAGATGAAAATTCCATTTTGTTGTTAATAACTTGTTATCAGAATTTTTCTGCATCTTGAAAATTTAGGGATTGAAAAGTCACAGCTGAGTGCAAGCTCTCTTTATCAGGCTAATAATTTATAGTACGGCATCTAATAGTCCCAGACCCACCGTGCTCCTATTTAGTAATCCTGATTTTTCTGCCTATAACGTACTTCTACTCCATAGGAGGACTGGTTGACCCTGCTCATGTTACATACCCAACTGGACCAACTGTTGTATTTAGGAGGGTGAAGTATCAGAATTGGGTTACCTGTGAATCATGACTACCTGTGTATCTAGAGACTGAGGGCATCTTTTGTAGTAATTAATACTCTTTGCCAAATATTTCCACTTTTCTTCAGGGCACATGGTAAAATTGCACTTCCCTGTCCCATTGAAGTAACTTCTGGACACGTGACTTTCTTTGACCAATGAGTGGTCAAAGTGATGGATATTCCCTTAAAAAAATAGCTTTATTGAGATATAATTCACAACATAAAATCTACCCTCTTAAATTGTGTACAAAAATTCAGTGGTTTTTGGTTATTCACAGAGTTGTACAGCTATCTAATCCCAGAACATTTTCACTACTCCCAAAAGAAACCCATGTCCACTAGCACTCACTCCTTACCACCCCCCATCCTCCATGCCATGCCCATTGCTAATCTGTTTTCTGTCTCTATGGATTTCCCATTCTGGATATTTCAGAAAACATGTTGCTTTAATGACTGGCTCCTTTCACTTAACATAATGTTTTCAAGGTTCAACCGAGTTGTGGCATAAATCAGTACTTCACTCCTTTTTTGGCTGAATAATATTTCATTGTATAGATTTATCACATTTTGTTTGTCCATTCATCCATTCATGAACATTTTGATGGTCTCCAGTGTTTGCTCTTGTGAATAACACTGCCATGAATATTTGCATATAGGTTTTTGTATGGACATACATTTTCATTTCTTTTTCATATATACCTAGGAGTAGGATTGCTGGACCACATGGTAATTCTGTTTATCTTTTTGAGGAACTGCTGAACTGTTTGCCAAAGCAGTTGCACCATTTTACATTCCTACCAGCAATGTATAATGGTTTCAATTTCTCTACCAATACTTCTGGTTTTCTGTTCTTTAAATTTAACTATCATTGTGAGCACCTCATTATGATTTTGGTTTCTATTTTCTTAGTGACTAATGATGTTGAGTAGCTTTTCAAGTGCTTATTGGTCATTTGTACATCTTCTTTGGAGAAATGTCTATTCAAACCCTTTGCCCATTTTACCATTGGTTGTCTTTTTATTCTTGAGTTGTAACAGTTCTTTATATATTTTGGATACATGTCCTTTGGCAGATATACAATTTGCAAATATCTCTCATTCCTTGTTTTGTCTCTTAACTTTATTGAGAGCACCCTTTAATGCTTATAGCTGTTCATTTTAATGAAGGCCAGTGTATTTATTTTTGTTATTGTTTGTGTTATATATAAGAAACATGAGGTCATAAAGATTTAATTCTGTGCTAAGACTATTATATATAATTTTAGCTTTTACATTTAACATGTAGATATTACATTTATATGTAGATTTTACCATTATACTTTATAATTACCATTTACATTTCGATCTATGGCCCATTTTGAATTAATTTTTCTCTATGGTGTGAGGTAGTGGTTCAACTTAATTATCTTTTATGTGGATATCTAATTGTCCCAACACCATTTGTTGAAAAGGTTGTTTTTGTTTTTTTTCTCCATTGTACTTTCTTGGCATTCTTGCAAAATACTAATTGATCATAATTAAAAAGATTTAATTCTGGGTTCTCCATTCTATTTCATTGATCTATATATGTTTAGCATCCTGCCAATACAGGTGTGTCACTTCTAGGTGAATGTTTTAAGAGCCAGTACATGGTTTGCCACACTTTATTCCTCTGCTTCTTCATTGACCATATTCAAGATAGGGGCTGGAATCAAAGCCTGGGTTCCAGAGTGAGGAGAACATGAAGAAGATCTCTGGACCAAAGCACATTGGACATAGTAGAGTGAGAGTTCAATTTTGTTTGAACCTACTAACATCCTGAAGTGGTTTACTAGGCTGTTCTGACAAATTGAGCACTAAAATGGACAACTTCACATAGAATGAGGGTGGAATCCCCCAAAAAAGCCAGAAGAAGGAGAATGAGAAAGCATGTTGGGCAAGCAAAACTTCAGCTGTAATCAGAATCCCAAAGGCTATGAGCTAACTCTAATTGTGTTGTTTGCCAACATCATACTGCTGATCACTATGTCCTAGGCACTGGGTGCTAGGAATTTCGTGTTTAAAATGGCATCTCTACCCTTAGGATCTTACATTCTAATTGTGGAGGTAAAATGTACACATGGAAAATAAAGAACAATACAGACTATCATGTAATAATGGTGCTAGAAAGGCTGAAAAGGGAAGAAATAAGGCTGATTTAGGACAGCTAAGGAGGGTTTCCCGATGTTGTGATTTAAGTTGTACCTGCAGGGAAAAGAAGGAGATAGACAAAGAGAAGAAGAAAGGTGCAAGTATAGAAAGCAGTAGGCAAAGTAGTACTAACTTGCTTTGGAAACAATAAATACATAGACCAGTTTACCTGAAATAGGAAGATATGTTGAGAAGTCATCGCAAAAAAAGTTTGAGGCAAAATTGAAGAAGTACATGAATGATGAGTCTAAGTTTTATTCTGTAGGTAGTGGAAGACCATCGAAAACTTTTTTGGAGGAAAAATGATGTTTTTGTGAAATTAATCTTATGGCAGTGACATTAGAAGCAGTAATGGTAGCTCTTCATCACCTCTGAAATGA
The DNA here is from genome assembly GCF_036850765.1 of Saccopteryx bilineata. Lineage (NCBI taxonomy): Eukaryota > Metazoa > Chordata > Mammalia > Chiroptera > Emballonuridae > Saccopteryx > Saccopteryx bilineata. The sequence goes on along the minus strand of NC_089495.1, from coordinate 91,880,910 downwards.
CCGCAAAAGGTGGCTTTTTCATGTATCTGATTTACAATAGTTTATCAGGACAGCCCTGTAGAGATGTGGAAGTGCCAATTACTTCACTGTTGTGCTCTGAACTAGTAACAGTTAGAGCTGCTCTAACGAACTGTCATAAAGTAGGGGGCTTATAAACAAAAGGAATGTACCTCTCACAGTTCTAAAGGCTGGAAAGTCTAATATCACGAAGTCAGAAGACTGTGTCTGGTGAGGACCTGCTTCTTGGTTCACAGATGACACCTCAATGTGTCCTCACATGGCAGAGGTGGAGAGAAATGCTCTCTGGAGTCTCATATGAGGGCACCAATCCCAGTCATGACGGCATCACTTCCTAAAGGCCCCACATCTAAATATTAACACATTGGGGATTGGGATTCAACATATGAATTGTGGTGGGGGGCACACACAGAATTTCAGTCTATAGCAATTATAATCATCTAATACTAGCATTTTCACTATTGGATAGTATGGTGGCAGTACACTAAGTGATAATATATATCAAAATGGTCAAAAAACATACTAAATGTGGCCTTTAAATTTGAGGGTCCATTAGGTCCTTGCAAATAGATTCCAACAGAAAATAGAGGACTTTAATAGCGAAGGAAATGGGAGACTCAGCCATCTGATGTGGCAATCATGAGACGTTTTGAGTGAGAATCGGTAAATATTTTTCCAACTGTCAATTCTAAAAAACATGCAAACAGATTCTGTGTAAGTGAATGCAGCAGTGAACCTGTGTCTCTGTTAAACCACAGAGAAATGAAATAAGCTGATTTTAAATTTCTAAAGGGAACTTAAACCACCCGCTAACTTGTGGAATTTAATTTGCAAGATGAATACTTGGCAATGTGACACTTCTCTCATAGCTTCATTTGCTGTTTTAATAAAAATGTTCACAATGCTTTGGTTCCATCTGTTAGAGAGCGTGAAAACAGATAAATGCTATTCAAACAACAAAAAATACAGCTTTCTAGAAAACTATATCTAGTGCCGCCAAAATGTATAGACGTATTTATAAATTTTAAACTTCTGCCTGCCTTCTAAAAAATGTTGTCGTAATTGCACTGCATCTTGGACACAACATATAAATAATTTATGCGAAAATTTTAAATTTAAATTATTCCCCCTGCACTCCGAATGCAAACAAATGCTTTCAAGGTTATCGTGACCATGAATCTTACTGCAGCGGGCTACAGATTTTCATTATAACAATTTGTAAGCAAATATTTGGTTATTTTTATAAGCCACAAATCTGACTGCAGGAGAAAATGATATGTAATAAATAAAAACTGTGCAAATAACAATGTGTGCTTGTTGTTACATTTTCAGATAGGAGATCTCAATTAGCTATAGTATAATACCCTCCCTACTTTATTAATTAAACTTTCATAGCTTTTTCCTTTCAAAATAAATCAAACTTTTATAACTTTCAGTAAGCATTATTTCTCAAGCACTAATTTCAGGACACCATGTTGGCATGTGGTAGGCACAAACAATATGTTGAGTTAAAAAATTACAACAATAGTCAACGTTACATCAAAGAAAGGCAATGAGAGCAGAGATGTAGAGATGGGAACAAAATGTAGGAAGAAAGGGAGGAAGAAGAGCTTTTTCAATTCTCTGTACCATGTATTTACTTTAGACACTAGTTTTAGTTTGCCTTACAGTGAAATGCTGGGTGAAACTGAACTCCTCCTGTGCAGGGAGAACGAAGGATGACAATGACACATTAGGGGAGAACGAAGGATGACAATGACACATTAGGGGGTCCCTAGGATGTCCTCTTGTCTTTCCCATGCTGTATCCTCCCATAGGGAAACTCTGTATTTATATTTCCTGCAGAAAGGTCAGGTGGTAAAAATGTCATCTTGTTTTTCAATCTTATGATTCAAGATCCCATGGTTTTGTCTCATATTAGTAGATATTGAGAGTTAGTCACTCTAAGTATTAGTTTTAGATGTTTGGGTTTAAGATTAGACATTTAAAGGTAAAGAAATTAGGACACTTGAAGTTAAATAACCAGCTGATTACCTATTAAATAGGAAATAGATACAGTATTTTTTAAGATTATCTTGAATTCTATTTAAATAAGGAAATGACCTATAAATATGTTATTTTATCTAGTCATTTAATAACAATAACAAAACTTTGTTTCATTGCCAATTTTAAGATGAGCTAGAAGCACCTAAACGAAAGAGATCTACTTATGCAAGGAAAGAGATTAGTATCAGTATATTTGTAGTGAAGTCTACACTTGAAAACCAGGTTCTAGTCACCTAGTACTCAGAAAGTTTTATCATCTGTTTGACTCTAAATCTCCTCATCTGAAAAATGGGTACAATAATTATCCTATGTAGTTCACAGTGTACTGATAGAATGAAAGTAAAAATAAGAGCATGTGTCCAAGGTGCTTTGTTTATTGCACAGTGTTAAGTAAAAAATAAGATCTCTTGAACAGTGTAGTTGCACTGATTTTTACTAGCATTGCTATGAAGCTTTCTATAGAAAACAACGTCAAATAGCCAGTACAGAAAAATCTTACTTATTAAAACTCATGAGAGATGACGTCAGAGTAATGGCAGGGTAGGAAGCAATACTGATAAATCTCCCCCAAAACTCAACAAGATCTTCAACCGGAAACAGAAAAACCTATCCTTGGAGCCTCCAGATATTTTGCAATACACCCGAAGGTATGGTAGAGTGAAAAATTGGTTAAATATATAACCAAACCCCGAAGGAAATAGGGAGTAAGAAATGCTCCGCCTTCCTCACTAACCTAAACAGGGCGGCTTTCTCTGGGATCCGTGAATATAGAAACTGAGGCGGGCAAAGGGGGTAAATAGATCCAGGCCGCGGCACAAACGGCCAAACCAGGCTGTGGCACGGAGATCCAAGCCGAGGAAAAACTGATCCTGTGGCAACCCGGGCAATACAAGCTAACACTCGCGCCAAACCCAAACAAAGAAAGACAAGCGGGGCAGCCATTTTACCTGATCTCCTGGTCAGCGCGCACAGATAGTGGACGAGAGATTTCTTCCTAAGCCCCGGGAGTGGGTGCCCGTGTTACCCCACAGAGAGGCAGAGTCAGAGGCCTTTGTGTGGGCCGAAAGTGGAATCTCTGGGCAGCCCCAGCACCCTGGGGAAGCTGTGCACGGGAGGGAGCGAGAACTAATTCCAACGGTGGAACTTTTCCGTGATGGTAGGGGATTCACTCAGAGGGAAACGTGGCCGGCCTCATATCCTCGTCTGCGTGCGCAGATAGTGAGCGAGAGATTCCTCTGAGTGCCTCGGCAGTGCGCGCCCATGTTACCGCACAGAGGGGCAGAGTCAGGGGCCTTTGTGTGGGCCAAAGCGGAATCTCGGGCCACCCCAGCGCCTTGCAAAAGCCGTGCACGGGGACGGAGCGAGAGCCAATTCCAACGCTGCAACTTTTCCATGTGGTTGGGGGTTTCACTTAGAGTGTGAGACTGCTGGCCGGATATCCTGGTCTGCGCACGCAGATAGTGAGTGAGACTTTCCTCCAAGCGCCCTGGAATTGGGCGCCTGCCTGTGTTACCGGACAGAGGGGCAGAGCCAGAGGTCTTTGAGTGGGCGGAAAGCCCGCCTGATTATGCTAGCAGCTCTGACTGACTGAGCCTTACCCAGAGCCCTGTGCTGAGTGGAAATAGAGTGGGGAGTTGCCAGCTCTTTGAGCCTCTTACTATCCAGGCAGAGGCAGAGGCAGCAGCAACCCCATAGCTGGATTATCAGGCTACTAATTGAGGAAGGAAAGACTAGAAGAAAGGCTTCAGGAACATGGACTCTCTCACTGTCGGAGCCTATAAATGCTAATGAGCCTTGACTGCCAACGAGACTAAAGCACAATACATGACATTGCCATAGAGACTTATCAACTGCAAACCTCTACCTGAGCGTGCCAAAGGGGCAGAACCCGGGGTACAGAGTCAACGACCAGGAAGAGAGAGAGAAAAGAAAAAGCAAGAAGATAACCTCTCAAAATCAAGAATAATCTGCAGACTTTATAACCTATCCCATTTTATTATATTTATTCGTTTGTTTCTCTTATCTTCATTCTTTTTTTTTCTTTCTTTTTTTTTTTTTTTTCTGAAGCTGGAAACAGGGAGAGACAGTCAGACAGACTCCCGCATGTGCCCGACCGGGATCCACCCGGCACGCCCACCAGGGGCGCCGCTCTGCCCACCAGGGGGCGATGCTCTGCCCATCCTGGGCGTTGCCATGTTGCGACCAGAGCCACTCTAGCACCTGGGGCAGAGGCCACAGAGCCATCCCCAGTGCCCGGGCCATCTTTGCTCCAATGGAGCCTTGGGTGAGGGAGGGGAAGAGAGAGACAGAGAGGGAAAGCGCGGCGGAGGGGTGGAGAAGCAAATGGGCGCTTCTCCTGTGTGCCCTGGCCGGGAATCGAACCCGGGTCCTCCGCACGCTAGGCCAACGCTCTACCGCTGAGCCAACCGGCCAGGGCTCTTATCTTCATTCTTGATATTTTTTTTCCTCCTCCAATTTGGCCGATTAACTCTCTGCCAGTCTTACTCTCTCCTCTCCTTGAACTACACTACCCATAAGTGTTACATCTCCCATTATCTTTTCTCTCCTCTTCCTTTCTCTCTATGAGGGTTGCACTCCAAAACCCTTAACTCTCTCTCTCTCTCCTCTTTTTTCTTTTTTCTTCTTTTAGTGGTTCCCTCTTTTTTTCTCTCTCTTTTCTCCCTCTATATTAGTTTCTTCCTTTCTCCTTTACATCTCCTCTCATTCAAACCTCAATAACAAACAAATTATCTTATCTGGGACTCAAACTTATGTTTGTGGCATTTTGGGGTTTTTTTACTTCACCTTTTTAACTCACTAGCAGTGCTCCCATCCCTGGCTCTCCATTTTATCTAGTTCTTGTTCCACTAAATACAATAGTAATTTTTTAATTTGTCCCCCCATTTTTCTGTTTTCCTCTTATTCCTCTCATCATAACTCTTAGTCAACCAACACCTAAAAGCAAATCATTTTATTCTTGACCAAAATTTTTTCCTTATTTGCTTTATGTGGGTCCATACCCCCTTCTTTTTTCTTTTTTTTCTTTTTTTTTTTTTGCCCCTTTATTACTTTTCCCCAATTCAGGCCCTCCATTACAGGCATTGTTTGTTATAATTCACAGTTCACCACAAGATTTTCTCAAGAAAGAGGGGAGAGGAAAGGAGAGGAAAAAAGGAGGGGGGGGGAATAATTTCCTTTTTACAAAATTTTTATTTTATTTTATTTTTCTTTATTTCATTATTAGTTTTTAAAAAAAACAACTCTTTTCGATTTTTTATTTTTTAACTTTTTATTCTTTTTTTTTCTTTTTTTTTAATGGGGTTACATCAATAAATCAGGGTACATACATTCAAAGAAAACATTTCCAGGTTATCTTGTCATTTAGTTATGTTGCATACCCATCACCCAAAGAGAGATCGTCCTCTGCCACCCTCCATCCAGTTCTCTCTGTACCCCTCCCCCTCCCCTCCCCCTCTCCCTCCTTCCCTCCCCCCACCCCCCTTAGCCACCACACTCCTGTTCATGCCTCTCAGTCTCGCTTTTATGTCCCACTAATGTATGGAATCCTGCAGTTCCTGCTTTTTTCTGATTCACCCATTTCACTCCGCACAATGCTGCCAAGACTCCACCATTCCGCTATAAGTGATTCAATGTCACCATTTCTCCTAGCTGAATAATATACCATGGTGTATATGTGCCCCATCTTCTTCATCCAGTCCTCTATTTTTTTTACAGTGATTAAAAGCCTTTAAGCAAACTCTTGGCCAATACAGCAAGAATCCATAAATGAGTAGTGTCCTTAACATGTTCCCCAAGTCCAAGTTGGCCCCCTCACCATGCCAAATCCCTGAAAAATGCAACCCAACCACAGTTCAGTCTGTTAGGAGCTGTCACAGGGAGCAGGAGTCCAGGAAAGTTCCCCACAGGAAAAGTCCGTATGGCACTGGAATTGTTGTCACCATTCTATACTTTGCAGCTCATGTCCAAGTCCCAATGACCGCTGCTTCTAGCTGGTAATGATTCAGGTAGACTGGAAAAAGCCATTTGCAGCATGCGTGAATATGGAGCTTCTGTTCTCCTCTGCCTGGAGAGTTGAGACCAGGTTGCTTTTCCCTGGAGCTCTGTGACTGTGGCCTGGTAAAGAGAACCTTGGGATACACTAAGCTGGGTGGCAAAGGTAAATTCATAATACAAGTTGGCAAAAGGAGGAAAGAGAGCTCTAAATTAAGAGTAGGTCCCAGCCTGAAATATGAGTGGGGCATTGAGGTAGGAGGGATAAAGGAATCACTATATATTAAGCAAAGCAGCAGAAAATAGGACTATCAACACCCACAACAGAGATCTTTGAGGGAAGAATAAAGAACCTGACTATTCAGGCAAAACATAGTTAAGTGGCCCTTGTTCCAATGAGATCAGTTTACCTGCTTCTTGGAAGAAATACCCTAGGCTCGTCCACAGTGTCGTAGATGGGGTCAACGGCACTGGGCACCTTCAGCCTTCAGTGGCAAACCCCAGCATTCTGGGCAAGGTTAGGTCATAGGTGGCTGGAGCAGGCCTGGAAGAGACTGAACCCTCCCTTAGAGGAGCGAGGGGGAAGCCCACCTTCCAGTGTCCCTGTTTCCTCACAGCAGAGGTGTGTAAGCCTGGCAGGCTTTAGCTCAATGACCTTCCTTTCCACTATTGAAGCAGGACCCAGATGGCATCCTATGAGACCCCTTTGGGGTGTTGGAGCCTTTAAGGGTGTATCCTAAAAGCTGGTAGTTCCCCCTGATCTCTGTTGGGCTTTTTCTGCCTCTAGGTATCTTAAAAGCCATTCTCAGAAGATCTCGCTGAGGGGTTTGAGGATCCCCATCTGCCTATATAAATCTTTTCCATATATCTGGAGCTATTTGGACAAAAGACAGAACAGTGTTATTAGCTAGATCTAATAAAGAAGGTAGATTAGGTGTCTCCTGTTCATCAGCTTTCAAAAGAAATGTAAATTTTTTTTTAAGTAAAAAGCATGATATGGTAGACCCGTCGGAGTCATTGGCCTGGTGTGCAGGATTCCCGGGTTCGATTCCCGGCCAGAGCACACAGGAGAAGCGCCCATCTACCTCTCCACCCCTCCCCCTCTCCCCCCTCCCGGTCCCTCTCCTCCTGCCCGCAGCCAAGGCTCCACCGGAGCAAATCCACCCTGGGCACTAAGGATGGTCCCATGGCCTCCGCCCTAGTTGCCAGAATGACTCTGGTTGCAACAGAGCAACATCCCAGATGGGCAGAGCATTCCCCCCGGTAGGCATGCCAGGTGGATCCCAGTCAGGCGCATGCAGGAGTCTGTCTGCTTGCTTCCCCATCCCCATCCTCAGAAATATACAAAAAATAAATAAATAAAAGAAAAAATACAAAAAAAAAAAAAAAGGGGGGGGGGCATTCCCTTGTGCTAAAGCACCAGGAAGCATGGAGTGAGCTTGAGTATGTCCTATGAAACATGGAGCTCTATGTTTACATATAAGACTTTGAAGAAGGAGGAACTGCTAAAATAGTTTGTCAGCATTTGTCCCTAAGACAGCAGTCTTTATAGTGGGAACACCATACGTAAATATTTGCTGTCTGTCTATAGATTAAGGGGGGAATATGGCCAATGCTGAAAAGCCATGATCTTTGTGCCCCTCCCCTCCCCCAACCCCCTCCCTCTCCTCCCCCCACCCTGTAACCCCAACACTGTTGTTCATGTCTCTGAGTCTCATCTTTATGTCCCACCTATGTGTGGAAACATATAGTTCTTAGTTTTTTCTGATTTACTTCTTTCACTCAGTATAATGTTATCAAGGCCCATCCATGTTGTTGTAAAAGATCCTATGTCATCATTTCTTATGGCTGAGTAGTATTCCATAGTATATATATACCAAAGCTTTTTAATCCACTCATCCTCTGATGGACACTTGGGCTGTTTCCAAATCTTTGCTATTGTGAACAATGCTGCCATAAACATAGGGGTGCATTTCTTCTTTTCAAACAGTGCTATGGTGTTCTTGGGGTATATTCCTAACAGTTGTATAGCTGGGTCAAAAGGCAGTTCGATTTTTAATTTCTTGAGGTATCTCCATACTGTTTTCCACAGTGGCTGCACCAGTCTGCATTCCCACCAGCAGTGCAGGAGGGTTCCCTTTTCTCCACATCCTCGCCAGCACTTATTCTGTGTTGTTTTATTGATGAGCGCCATTCTGACTGGTGTGAGGTGATATCTCATTGTGGTTTTAATTTGCATTTCTCTAATCATTAATGATGTTGAACATTTTTTCATATGCCTATTGGCCATCTGTGTGTCCTCTTTGGAGAAATGTCTATTCATTTCTTTTGCCCATTTTTGGATTGGATTGTTTGTCTTCCTGGTATTAAGTTTTACAAGTTCTTTAAAAATTTTGGTTATTAACCCCTTATCAGACGCTATGTCAAATATATTCTCCCATTGTGTAGTATGTCTTTTTATTCTGTTCTTATTGTCTTTAGCTGTGCAGAAGCTTTTTAGTTTGATAAAGTCCCATTTGTTTATCCTGTCTTTTATTTCACTTGCCTGTGGAGACAAATCAGCAAATATATTGCTGCGAGAGATGTCAGAGAGCTTACTGCCTATGTTTTCTTCTAAAATGCTTATGGTTTCATGGCTTACATTCAAGTCTTTTATCCATTTTGAGTTTATTTTTGTGAGTGGTGTAAGTTGGTGGTTTAGTTTCATTTTTTTGCAGGTAGCTGTCCAGTTTTCCCAACACCATTTGTTGAAGAGGCTGTCTTTACTCCATTGTATTGTCTTACCTCCTTTGTCAAATATCAGTTGTCCATAGAGCTGTGGGTTTATTTTTGAGTTCTCTGTTCTGTTCCATTGATCTATGTGCCTGTTCTTATGCCAGTACCATGCTGTTTTGAGTACAATGGCCTTATAATATAACTTGATATCTGGAAGTGTGATACCTCCCGCTTTTTTCTTCCTTTTCAGGATTGCTGAGGCTATTCGTGTTCTTTTTTGGTTCCATATAAATTTTTGGAATATGTGTTCTATGTCTTTGAAGTAAGTCATTGGTATTTTCATTGGTATTGCATTGAATTTATAAATTGCTTTGGGTAATATAGACATTTTAATGATGTTTATTCTTCCTAACCATGAGCACGGTATATGCCTCCACTTATTCATATCTTCCCTGATTTCTTTTATCAATGTTTTATAATTTTCTGAGTATAAGTCTTTAATCTCCTTGGTTAGATTTATTCCTAGGTACTTTATTTTTTTGGTTGCAATGGTAAAGGGGATTGATTCCCTGATTTCTCTTTCTGACAGTTCATTATTAGTGTATAAAAATGCCTCTGATTTCTGAGTATTGATTTTATATCCTGCCAACTTGCCAAATTCTTTTATCAGGTCTAGTAGTTTTTTGACTGAAACTTTAGGGTTTTCTATATACAATATCATGTCATCTGCAAATAATGATAGTTTTACTTCTTCTTTTCCAATTTGGATGCCTTTTATTTCTTTTTCTTGTCTGATTGCTGTGGCGAGGACTTCCAGAACTATGTTGAATAAGAGTGGTGAAAGGGGGCACCCCTGCCTTGTTCCTGATCTTAAGGGGATAGCTTTTAATTTTTGCCCATTGAGTATTATGTTGGCTGTGGGTTTGTCATAGATGGCCTTTATCATGTTGAGGTATGTTCCCTGTATTCCCACTTTGCTGAGAGTTTTGATCATGAATGGGTGCTGAATTTTATCAAATGCTTTTTCTGCATCTATTGAAATTATCATGTGGTTTTTCTCCTTTCTTTTGTTTATGTGATGAATCACATTGATTGATTTGCGAATATTGTACCAGCCTTGCCTCCCAAGAATAAATCCTACTTGATCATGGTGTATGATTTTTTCCATATATTGCTGGATCCGGTTTGCTAATATTTTATTGAGGATTTTTGCATCTAAGTTCATCAGGGATATTGGCCTATAATTTTCTTTTTTTGTGTTGTCTTTGCCTGGTTTTGGAATCAGAATTATGCTCGCCTCATAAAAGGAGTTTGGAAGTCTTCCTTCCTCTTGAATTTTTTGAAATAGCTTGAGAAGGATAGGAGTTAGTTCTTCTTTGAATATTTGGTAGAATTCACTTGTGAAGCCATCAGGCCCAGGACTTTTCTTTTTTGGGAGTTTTTTGATAGCTGTTTCAATCTCATTTGTTGTAATTGGTCTGTTTAGGTTTTCTGATTCTTCCAGGTTGATTTTTGGAAGATTATATGATTCAAGGAATTTGTCCATTTCATCTAGGTTGTCTAGTTTTTTGGCGTACAGTTCTTCATAGTATTTTCTTACAATATTTTGTATTTCTGTTGTGTCAGTTGTTATTTCTCCACTCTCGTTTCTAATTTTATTTATTTGAGTCCTCTCTCTTTTTTTCTTGGTGAGTCTTGTTAAAGGTTCATCGATCTTGTTTACCTTTTCAAAGAACCAGCTCTTGGTTTCATTGATCCTCTGTATTGTTTCTTTAGCCTCTATGTCACTTATTTCTGCTCTGATCTTTATTATTTCCTTCCTTCTACTAGCTCTGGGCTTTACTTGCTGTTCTTTTTCTAGTTCTTTTAGATGCAGGGTTAAGTTGTTAATTTGAGCTTTTTCTAGCTTCTTGAGGTATGCCTGTAATGCTATAAACTTCACTCTCAGAACTGCTTTTGCTGTGTCCCATAAATTTTGAGTTGATGTATGCTCATTATCGTTTGTTTCTAGGAATTTTTTAATTTCTTCTTTGATCTCAATGTTAACCCATTCATTGTTTAATAACGTGCTATTTAGTTTCCAAGTGTTTGAATGTTTTTCAATTTTTCTATTGTGGTTGATTTCTAGTTTAATGCCATTGTGATCCGAGAAAGTGTTCGATATGATTTCAATATTCTTAAATTTGTTGAGCTCGCTTTTGTGCCCTAACATGTGGTCTATTCTAGAGAATGTCCCATGAGCGCTTGAAAAGAATGTATATTCTGCTCTTTTAGGGTGAAAGGTTCTGAAGATATCTATTAAATCGAGTTCATCTAATATGTCCTTTAAGTCTGCTGTTTCTTTGTTAATTTTCTTTCTTGAGCACCTATCTAATGATGTTAATGGGGTATTGAAATCTCCTACTATTATAGTATTGCTGTTGATCTCGCCCTTTAAGTCTATCAAAGTCTGCTTTATATATTTAGCTGCTCCTATATTAGGTGCATAGATATTTATAATGGTTATATCTTCCTTTTGTATTGCTCCCTTTATCATTATGTAGTGACCTTCTTTATCTCTAACTATGGTCTTTGTTCTAAAGTCCATTTTGTCTGATATAAGTATTGCTACCCCAGCTTTTTTTTCATTTCCATTTGCGTGAAATATTTTTTTCCATCCTTTTATCTTCAGTCTGTGTACGTCTTTTGATTTAAGATGTGTCTCTTGTAGACAGCATATGTATGGGTCCTGTTTTCTTATCCACGCAGCTACCCTATGTCTCTTGATCGGATCATTTAATCCATTAACATTTAAGGTTATTACTGATATGTAATTGTTTATTGCCATTTTTTTTCTTTAAAACTGTTTTTCTCTTTTGCTATATTCTTTTTTTCCTTTGATCTGTTTACAACAGGTCCCTTAGCATTTCTTGCAGCCTTGGTTTGGTTGTAGTGAAATCCTTTAGTTTTTTTTTGTCTGTAAAGCTTTTTATTTCTCCTTCAATTTTAAATGATAGCCTTGCTGGATAAAGTAGTCTTGGTTGTAGGTTCTTGTTCTGCATTACTTTGAATATTTCTTGCCATTCCCTTCTGGCCTCAAGTGTTTCTGTTGAGAAGTCAGAAGTTATCCTTATGGGGGCTCCTTTGTAGGTGATTGTCTTTTTTTCTCTAGCAGCTTTTAATATTTTCTCTTTATCATTTAGCTTTGGTAATTTAATTATGATGTGTCTTGGTGTTGGTTTCTTTGGATTTCTCCTTAATGGAGTTCTCTGTGCTTCCTGAACATGTGAAATATTTTCCTGCCTTAATTGGGGGAAGTTTTCCGCTATAATATGTTTGAACAAAGTCTCTATCCCTTGTTCTTTCTCTTCTTCTTCAGGAACCCCTATGATGCGGATGTTATTTCTCTTCATGTTGTCACAGAGCTCTCTTAGAGTTTCCTCAGACTTTTTGAGTCTCTTTTCTTTTTTCTGCTCTGCTTCCATGCCTTTATTTATTGTGTCCTCTAACTCACTGATTCGATTCTCTGCTTCATCCATCCTGCTTTTAATTCCTTCCATTGTATTCTTTATTTCAGATATTGTATTTGTCATTTCTGTCTGATTCTTTTTTATTATTTCAATGTCCTTTTTTATATTTGTTATCTCTTTATTTAGGTTTTCGTAATGGCCATCTATGGTGGTTCTAATATCTTTGAGCATCCTAACAATCGTTATTTTAAACTCTGCATCTGGTAATTTGGTTATATCCGATTCACTTAGGTCCTTTTCTGGGGATTTCTCTTGGTTTATTTGTGTTGTATTTCTCTGCCTCTGCATTTTCTCTTCACGAGAGTGGCTGTGATCACGTGCTCGGGTGCACAAGGGTTGGTGGCCTTGGCCTTTGCCCCGCCCCCGTGTGTGATGTTATGCTCGGTCCTGAGGGCACTGGCGAGCACCTTTGCTCAGCTGCGGGTCTCCGCCTGTTTCCGAGCTTTTGCCCTGCCTTTGCAGGATGATCCCACTCAAGGAACAGCTGCTAGCCTTGGCTCTACCACCAGGAAAGGCTGCGTGCCCAAGCTCAGCTTCATAGCAGAACTCCCCCTCTTCTGGGCTTTTGGCTCCACCCCCACGGGAGGAGCCTGCTACCAAGTCAGACCGCAAGCCTGGGTTGCACAGGCGGGGCAGGGATGTGCTCCTCTGCCCTTGCTCCGGGGCTGGTTTCTACCCTTTCTGGGTTTCCCGCCCTTCTCCCGGAGGCTGGATTACAGGCTGCCGGCAGCTGAGCTTAGCCGCTTTTGCACGCCCCCTTCTCCCTAGCCGGGCAAGATTGAGCTCACACCTGAGCCCACTGGTGGCCAGCCGGCTTCCGCCCCTGCCAGCAGAACCGCGCTTTTGTCTCCCGCTGCCGCCCGCTCTCCAGTGCGCCCTCAGCCGTGAGGGTGGGGGCATTGCAGCTTGGACCCTAAGACTCACTACCGTAGACCCGAAAGCTCCCTCCTTGTATGCGACTCTGCTCTGAATGCCGCGGGGGAGCTTGTTTGGCTGCTCTCCTGCTTCCCTTTGCTGGTATTGCTGTTTCCGGGGGAAATATTCACTTCAGCTTTGCGGAGTGACTCGTCCCAGGGGTTAGAGTGGCTATCTCCCAAAAATGTTTCTCCCTATGCCTCCTAGATTGCACTCTCTTCCTGTTACTGTGGTTCTCTCCCCTCTCCCTCCGTCTCCAGGAGCCCCAGGTGAGTGTTTGTGAGAGAGATGTTCTGCATGGTCCCTTTAAGAAGGATCCTGGGTCTGAGAAATCAGACTCTCTCACAAACAGTATCCTGACTTGTTTCCAGCTAAATACTGTCCTTACACTTCTTCTGGGCTCTGGGGCTGCAGGCTGGGGCTTTGTTCCTGGGGATCAGGACCCTCCCCTCTCTGCTAAACTCACTTCCCGCCACGCGAGTCTCTCCCTGCTGCCGTTCGCTCCGAGAAGCTGGGCAGCCCTCTCCGCGTTTCCGCTTTTCCTACCAGTCTCTGGGTGGCTTCTTCAGCATTCCTGGGTTGAAGAGTCCTTTTAGTTTAGTCCAAAGTTGGTTTTTCCAGTTGATAGTTCATAAAATTAGTTTGTAATCCACATTGGTTCTGGGAGGTAGATGCTGGTACGTTCGCCTACTCCAGCGCCATCTTGTCTCCAACTTTTTATTCTTTATTAAATCTCATTAATACTATCAACAAAACCACCCTCAGATGCCATTAATGGAGAGAAAATCGAATATCATGGATACAAAAGAAAGAGAGGTAACACGGCTAGATGAGGAAAAATCTATGGAAAAAAATTTAATATATTGGAAACCTTGGAGCTAAATGACAGAGAATTCAAGATAGAAATCCTAAAAATCCTCTGAGATATACAAGAAAACACAGAAAGGCAATTTAGGGAGCTCAGAAAACAACTCAATGAACACAAAGAATATATGTCCAAGGAAATTGAAACTATAAAAACAAATCAAACAGAGATGAAAAACTCAATTCACGAGCTGAAAAACGAAGTAACAAGCTTAGCTAATAGAACAGGCCAGATAGAAGAGAGGATTAGTGAAATAGAAGACAAGCAACTTGAGGCACAACAGAGAGAAGAAGAAAGAGACTCAAAAATTAAAAAAAATGAGATAGCCCTACAAGAATTATCTGACTCAATCAGAAAGAATAACATAACAATAATAGGTATATCAGAGGGAGAAGAGAGAGAAAATGGAATGGAGAACATACTCAAACAAATAATAGATGAGAACTTCCCAAGCCTGTGGAAAGAACTAAAGCCTCAAGTTCAAGAAGCAAACAGAACTCCGAGTTTTCTTAACCCCAACAAACCTACTCCAAGGCATATCATAATAAAATTGACACAAACCAACAGCAAAGAAAAAATTCTCAAGGCAGCCAGGGAAAAGAAGAATACAACATATAAAGGAAGGCCCACTAGATTATTATCAGATTTCTCAGCAGAAACTCTACAAGCTAGAAGAGAGTGGACCCCAATATTTAAAGTCCTGAAAGAGAGGAACTTTCAGCCATGAATACTATACCCATCAAAGCTATCCTTCAAATATGAAGGAGAAATAAAAACATTCACAGATACAGAAAAGATGAGGGAATTTATCATCAGAAACCCCCACTCCAGGAATTACTAAAGGGGGTTCTCCAATCAGATACAAAGAACAAAAAAAAAAACAGAGCCACAAGTAAAAGCTCCAAGAAGAACACAATAAAACCAAATTTAAACTGTGACAACAACAAAAAGAAAGGGGGGGAGAAGATGGAGATTAACAGTAGCAAAGGACGATGGAGTGCAAAAGTACTCACAAAATAGTTCGCTACAATGAACAGGGTAGGGACCCTTTTCATTACTCAAAGGTAACCACCATTGAAAAAAACTTTTATCACAGAAGCACATGAGATAAAAAAGATAGCAACAGAGGAAAGATGTATGGAATACAACCAAATAAAAACAAAAGATAGAAAAACGAAAGAGAAGGATCAAACAAGACACAAAACTAACAGAAAGCAAGATATAAAATGGCAATAGGGAACTCACAAGTGTCAATAATTACACTAAATGTAAACGGATTAAACTCACCAATAAAAAGGCACAGATTAGCAGAATGGATTAAAAAAGAAAATCCAACTATATGCTGCCTACAGGAAACTCATCTAAGTAACAAGGATAAAAACAAATTCAAAGTGAAAGGCTGGAAAACAATACTCCAAGCAAATAACATCCAAAAAAAAGCAGGCGTAGCAATACTCATATCGGATAACGCTGACTACAAGACAGGAAAAGTACTCAGAGACAAAAATGGCCATTTCATAATGGCTAAGGGAACACTGAATCAAGAAGACATAACAATTCTTAATATATATGCACCTAACCAAGGAGCACCAAAATATATAAGACAGCTACTTATTGATCTTAAAACAAAAACTGACAAAAATACAATCATACTTGGAGACCGCAATACACCGCTGACGGCTCTAGATCGGTCATCCAAACAGAGAATCAACAAAGACATAGTGGCCTTAAACAAAACACTAGAGCACCTGGATATGATAGACATCTACAGGACATTTCATCCCAAAGTGACTGAGTATACATTTTTCTCCAGTGTACATGGATCATTCTCAAGAATTGACCATATGTTGGGCCACAAAAACAACATCAGCAAATTCAGAAAAATCGAAGTTGTACCAAGCATATTTTCTGATCATAAAGCCTTGAAACTAGAATTCAACTGCAAAAAAGAGGAAAAAAATCCCACAAAAATGTGGAAACTAAACAACATACTTTTAAAAAATGAATGGGTCAAAGAAGAAATAAGTGCAGAGATCAAAAGATATATACAGACTAATGAAAATGACAATATGACATATCAGAATCTATGGGATGCAGCAAAAGCAGTGATAAGAGGGAAGTTCATATCACTTCAGGCATATATGAACAAACAAGAGAGAGCCCAAGTGAACCACTTAACTTCCCACCTTAAGGAACTAGAAAAAGAAGAACAAAGAAAACCCAAAACCAGCCGAAGAAAGGAGATAATAAAAATCAGAGCAGAAATAAATGAATTAGAGAACAGAAAAACTATAGAAAAAATTAATAGAACAAGGAGCTGGTTCTTTGAAAAGATCAACAAAATTGACAAACCCTTGGCAAGACTTACCAAGGAAAAAAGAGAAAGAACTCATATAAACAAAATCCAAAACGAAAGAGGAGAAATCACCACGGACACTGTAGATATACAAAGAATTATTGTAGAATACTATGAAAAACTTTATGCCACTAAATTCAACAACCTAGAAGAAATGGATAAATTCCTAGAACAATATAACCTTCCTAGACTGAGTCATGAAGAAGCAGAAAGCCTAAACAGACCTATTAGTAGAGAAGAAATAGAAAAAACCATTAAAAACCTCTCCAAAAATAAAAGTCCAGGCCCTGACGGCTATACCAGCGAATTTTATCAAACATTCAAAGAAGACTTGGTTCCTATTCTACTCAAAGTCTTCCAAAAAATTGAAGAAGAAGCAGTACTTCCAAACACATTTTATGAGGCCAACATAACCCTCATACCAAAACCAGGCAAGGATGGCACAAAAAAAGAAAACTACAGATCAATATCTCTAATGAATACAAATGCTAAAATACTAAACAAAATACTAGCAAATCGAATACAACAACATATTAAAAAAATAATACATCATGATCAAGTGGGATTCATCCCAGAATCTCAAGGATGGTTCAACATATGTAAAACGGTTAACGTAATACACCATATCAACAAAACAAAGAACAAAAACCACATGATCTTATCAATAGACGCAAAAAAGGCTTTTGATAAAATACAACACAATTTTATGTTTAAGACTTTCAACAAAATGGGTATAGAAGGAAAATATCTCAACATGATAAAGGCCATATATGATAAACCATCATCTAACATCATATTAATTGGCACTAAACTGAAGGCTTTCCCCCTTAAATCAGGAATAAGACAGGGTTGTCCACTCTCTCCACTCTTATTTAATGTAGTACTAGAGGTTCTAGCCAGAGCAATCAGACAAGACAAAGAAATAAAAGGCATCCATATTGGAAAAGAAGAAGTAAAGGTACCACTTTTTGCAGATGATATGATCCTATACATCGAAAACCCCAAAGAATCCACAAAAAGACTACTAGAAACAATAAGCCAATACAGTAAGGTCGCAGAATACAAAATTAACATACAGAAGTCAATAGCCTTTCTATGTGCCAACAATGAAACATTTGAGAACGAACTCAAAAGAACAATGCCCTTCACGATTGCAACAAAAAATATAAAATACTTAGGAATAAACATAACAAAGAATGTAAAGGACTTATATAATGAAAACTATAAACCACTGTTAAGAGAAATCGAAAAAGATATAATGAGATGGAAGAATATACCTTGTTCTTGGCTAGGAAGAATAAATATAATCAAGATGGCCATATTACCCAAAGCAATATACAAATTTAATGCAATTCCCATCAAAATTCCAATGACATTTTTTAAAGAAATGGAGTAAAAAATCATCAGATTTATATGGAACTATAAAAAACCCCGAATAGCCAAAGCAATCCTAAAGAAAAAGAATGATGCTGGGGGCATTACAATACCTGACTTCAAACTATATTATAGGGCCACGACAATCAAAACAGCATGGTATTGGCAGAAAAGTAGACACTCAGACCAATGGAACAGAACAGAAAGTCCAGAAATAAAACCACATATATATAGTCAAATAATTTTTGATAAAGGGGCCAACAACACACAATGGAGAAAAGAAAGCCTCTTCAATAAATGGTGCTGGGAAAACTGGAAAGCCACATGCAAAAGAATGAAACTGGACTACAGTTTGTCCCCCTGTACTAAAATTAACTCAAAATGGATCAAAGATCTAAACATAAGACCTGAAACAATTAAGTACATAGAAGAAGACATAGGCACTCAACTCATGGGCCTGGGTTTTAAAGAGCATTTTATGAATTTGACTCCACAGGCAAGAGAAGTGAAGGCAAAAATTAATGAATGGGACTACATCAGACTAAGAAGTTTTTGCTCAGCAAGAGAAACTGATAACAAGATAAACAGAAAGCCAACTAAATGGGAAATGATATTTTCAAACAACAGCTCAGATAAGGGCCTAATATCCAGAATATACAAAGAACTCATAAAACTCAACAACAAACAAACAAACAATCCAATAAAAAAATGGGAAGAGGATATGAAGAGACACTTCTCCCAGGAAGAAATACAAATGGCCAACAGATATATGAAAAGATGCTCATTTTCTTTAGCTATTAGAGAAATGCAAATCAAAACTGCAATGAGATACCACCTCACACCTGTTCGATTAGCTATTATTAGCAAGACAGGTAATAGCAAATGTTGGAGAGGCTGTGGAGAAAAAGGAACCCTCATCCACTGTTGGTGGGAATGTAAAGTAGTACAACCATTATGGAAGAAAGTATGGTGGTTCCTCAAAAAACTGAAAATAGAACTACCTTATGACCCAGCAATCCCTCTACTGGGTATATACCCCAAAAACTCAGAAACATTGATACGTAAAGACACATGCAGCCCCATGTTTATTGCAGCATTGTTCACAGTGGCCAGGACATGGAAACAACCAAAAAGCCCGTCAATAGATGACTGGATAAAGAAGATGTGGCACATATACACTATGGAATACTACTCAGCCATAAGAAATGATGACATTGGAACATTTACAGCAAAATGGTGGGATCTTGATAACATGATACGAAGCGAAATAAGTAAATCAGAAAAAACCAGGAACTGCATTATTCCATACGTAGGTGGGACATAAAAGTGAAACTAAGAGACATTGATAAGAGTGTGGTGGTTACGGGGGGGGGAGGGGGGAGTGGGAGAGGGAAAGGGGGAGGGGGAGGGGCACAAAGAAAACAAGATAGAAGGTGACAGAAGACAATCTGACTTTGGGTGATGGGTATGCAACATAATTGAACGACAAGATAACCTGGATTTGTTATCTTTGAATATATGTATCCTGATTTATTGATGTCACCGCATTAAAAAATAAAATTATTATAAAAAAAAACTCATTGAAAAAATCACACAAAAACAAACAAACAAACAAAAAAACAACTCATTGATCAGAAAATTAAGATGAGGCCCTGGCCAGTTGGCTCAGCAGTGGAGCGTAGGCCTGGCGCGTGGGGGACCTGGGTTCGATTCCCGGCTGGGGCACATGGGAGAGTCGCCCATTTGCTTCTCCACCCCCCCCACCTCCTTCCTCTCTGTCTCTCTCTTCCCCTCTCGCAGCCAGGGCTCCATTGGAGCGGGGATGGCCCGGGCGCTGGGGATGGCTCCTTGGCCTCTGCCCCAGGCGCTGGAGTGGCTCTGGTCGCGGCGGGGCGATGCCCCGGAGGGGCAGAGCATCGCCCCCTGGTGGCAGGAGCATTGCCCCTGGTGGGCGAGCTGGGTGGATCCCGGTCGGGCGCATGCGGGAGTCTGTCTAGCTGTCTCTCCCCGTTTACAGCTTCAGAGAAAAAAAAAAAAAGAAAAGAAAATGAAGATGACACAGCATTGATAAATAAGAGACTATGGAAAAAAGATAAAAGGGAATAGCAAGATCAATCAAGAACTGGACACTTTTCAGGAAATTATGCCATGGAATAGTTGATATTTCATATTAGATACTTTATAATTAATGTTTTTAAAATGGTAGAAGAAACAGTTATTCATGTGCTAAGAAACTACAAAGAAACACTATATATGAGTATTTTGAATAATAGAAATAAAATATAAGGTAGCAGATCTTTAAAAAATGTAGAAGAGAAAAGATAGAGCTATTACAGAAATAGGAATAAACTGTAAGGGAACAAAGGACAACAGACACTGGAAAATTAATGGGGATATAAGAGATAGGGAAATAGTAATTGAAAATGTTTAAAAATTTTCTAAAGAGTTATAAGAAACTAGAGAAAAACAATGGAGAAATCATGCAAAAAAAGATTCACTGTATGCATAAGAGAGTCCTTAACAAAGAACAGATCATTGGAATTTTTATTTTTAATTTCTAAGGTTAAAAATGTTTTTTCAATCAGTCTATTTAAACGGTATACACTGGTTCATGAAAATTGACATAAAATGGCTAATACCATAATATCCCAGCAAAAGTTACTAATCTAACAAGTTTATATCCACCAAAATTTTCCTTCAAGACTAGAAAAACATGTAGAAACTGAAGGATTAATAATGGCCATCAGCCCTTACTGAGAAAATTATTGGAGAATAAACTTCTTCAACCAAGAATGAATAGGGAAGCAATAGCTAAAATCTTGCGGTGAGATTTAAGTATTTTTAACTATAGAAATAACACTGAAACAAGAAGACTAGGATGACAGACAAACTGTGTATGTCCTCACAATTCAGAAATTAAGTACTTAACTGAATTCGGAGTTGGGGGAAAAAAAGGAGATTGTTCTATCTAGAATATTTGGTAGTCAATAATATTATTTGAAGTTGATAATAAAATACTAGAGACCCAAAAAATTTAATAAACACTAAGAAATATAATTTTATTGACTCATAATGGGGCACTGAGGGACAAAAAAAGCAAGAAGAAGAGAAAATATTTAAATATTACCCTCAATCTTCATAAGTAACTAATAGTGTCTAAATAAAGGTAAATAAAAAATAAAAATATAAGCCTTAAATATTAAAAAAAAACCTACGTGCACATAGAAGCAAACAAATTACATTAAAATAACATATAAAAACAACTGTCA
Organism: Saccopteryx bilineata; assembly: GCF_036850765.1. NCBI lineage: Eukaryota > Metazoa > Chordata > Mammalia > Chiroptera > Emballonuridae > Saccopteryx > Saccopteryx bilineata. The sequence goes on along the minus strand of NC_089495.1, from coordinate 91,859,832 downwards.
TCATATATATAGCATAACACAGACAGTGTGACAGAAATAAAACCAAAACATATCTATTATATCAATAAATGTAAATGTGTTTAACTCACCCATTAAAAGAAGAAATATTTTCAGATTAAAGACCAAAGCAGCAATTGTTCTGTGCAGAAGACAAAACCTGGAAGAGTTGAATTTTTTTTGTGTGTGTGAGACAGAGACAGAGAGACAGAGAGAGGGATAGACAAGGACAGACATGCAAGAAGGGAGATGAGAAGCATCAATTCTTCATTGTGGCACCTTAGTTGTTCATTGATTGCTTTCTCATATGTGCTTTGACTAGGGGGCTATAGCAGGAGATGTGACCCCTTGCTCAAACCAGCGACATTGGGCTTCAAGCCAGTGACCTTTGGGCTCAAGCCAGCAACCATGGAGTCATGTCTATAATCCCACGCTCAAACCAGCGACACTGCGCTCCAGCCAGATGAGCCCGCACTCAAACCTGCGGCCTTGGGGTTTCGAATGTGGGTCCTCTGTGTCCCAGTTCGATGCTCTATACACTGAGCCACCCCCTGATCAGGTGAAATTAAAGTAGATTTTAAGAGGTCATTATCAGATAAAGTAGAATTCAGGACAAAAGTCATTATATAACAGATGCCTTTTATAATGTCAATAAAAATATAAAAGTTATGAAAATCAATACACCCGTTAAAATATCAATAACATTTATAAAGTGCAAATAATATGAATTACAAGAAAAAATTAATAAAAATACACAACTGTAGGAGACTGAGGTCTCAAAAAATCTAAGTAACATTATTTTAAAACATCAACTGATGCGCCTAACCAGGTGGTGGTGCAGTTGAGTAGAGAATCAGACTGGGAAGTCGAGGACCCAGGTTTAAGACCCCAAGGTTGCCAGCTTGAGTGCGGGCTCATCTGGTTTGAGCAAAGCTCACCAGCTTGAACCCAAGGTCACTGGCTTGAGCAAGGGGTTACTCGGTCTGCTGGAGCCCCAAGGTCAAGGCACATATGAGAAAGCAATCAATGAACAACTAAGGTGTTGCAACAAAAAATTGATGCTTTTCATCTCTCTCTCCCTTCCTGTCTGTCTGTCCCTATCTATCCTTCTTTCTGACTCTCTCTCTGTCTCTGTCAAAACAAACAAACAAAAAACATCAACTGATGCATGTTGAACTCTGTTCCTGAAAATATTAAATACAGCTTAGTTTCAAATACCCAGGAAGTAGTCAAGAAAATTGATTATAATTAGACCATCAAGTAATCCTCAATTAATATATTTGATTATAATAAAATAAAACTAGAAATAAGTCAGAAAATAAAATTTAAAATATCATCTGAGAATTTGAAAGTTCTTAAACAATGTGGGTCATGGATCAAAAAAGATCCATAAAGTGAAATTATAGAGTTTTTAAAAATATAATAATAATGAAAACACTATGTAACAGTGCCCACAAAAAGGTTGAAGCCCTCATTATTTATATTACTTAAAAAAGAGGAAATAAAAACAAATGAATTAAACTATCAAGCCTGACCAGGCGGTGGCGCAGTGGATAGAGTGTCGGACTGGGATGCTGAGGATCCGGATTCGAGACCCCGAGGTTGCCAGCTTGAGCATGGGCTCATCTGGTTTGAGCAATAGCTCACCAGCTCGGACCCAAGGTTGCTAGCTCAAGCAAGGGGTTACTCGGTCTGCTGAAGGCCCGTGGTCAAGGCACATATGACAAAGCAATCAATGAACAGCTAAGGTGTCGCAATGCGCAACGGAAAACTAATGATTGATGCTCTCATCTCTCCGTTCCTGTCTATCCCTCACTCTGACTCTCTCTCTGTCTCTGTAAAAAAATAAATAAATAAATAAAATTAAACTATCAACTTAAAAGTTTTGAAAGAATAACAAAATAACTTAAAGAAAATAGTAATAAATATAAAAGCAGAGTTAATACATTTTAATACTAGAAAAAATAGAATAAATTCAAACCTGAATTTTTGAGGAGTAAAGTACATAATCTAGTTAACTTAATCATAGAAAAATATAAGGAAAGTTTAGCTACACAGATTAATAAATGACAGTAGAAAATAACTCCAGAAAGGAGGAAATTCTAAGAATTCTTAGATTATTTAGCTCAACCCTATGCAAATAAATCACAAAACCTGAATGAAGTGAATAAGTTACCATAAAAAGATAAAATATGTAAGCAGACCAATTTTCAAGAATAAATGGCAGTTATCAAAATATGAGCTTCTAAAAACATTAACACACCCAGGCAATTTTACAAGAATTTTATCAAACCTTTTAAAAAGTATAACTCTAATGCTATGGGAACTCTTTCAAAAAATTAAAGTTCAAAACTAACATTTTTCATAAATTTGCAATGCCTTTATGAAGAAAACATTAAAGCACAAAGAAGGGCACATTCAGAACACTTGAATTCTTAGGAAGACATATTCTATGCTTGATTAGGATACAAATCAGTTTCTTCTGTTAATTTGCTAATCTATTGTGGTCCCAATAAAATACAACAGATTTATTTTTAGCCAGACAAGCTGTTTTTAACTTTTTTTGTGTGTGACAGAGACAGAGACAGAGAGGACAGATAGGGACAAACAAGAAGGGAGAGAGATGAGAAGCATCAATTCTTCATTGCAGCTCCTTAGTTGTTCATTGATTGTTTTCTCATATGTTCCTTGACTGAGGGTCTACAGCAGCGTGAGTGAACCCTTGCTCAAGCCAGCAACCTTGGGTTCAAGCCAGCGACCTTGGACTTTAAACCAGTGACCTTTGGGCTCAACCCAGCGACCATGGGGTCATGTCTATGATCCCACGCTCAAGCCGGTGACCCTGCATTCAAGCTGGCGAGCCCACGCTCAAGCCGGATGAGCCCGTGCTCAAGCTAGTGACCTTGGGGTTTCAAACCTGGGTCCTCTGCATCCCAGTCTGATGTTCTATCCACTGCACCACCGCCTGCCTGGTCAGATTGTCTTTAACTTTTAAACAGAAAAAAATTTAAAGCAAGAATAAAACATCAAAATTAATTTAAAAAAAGTAATGAGGTAGAGCTAGCCCTACTAGATATTAAAGATTCCTGCTCCCACACTGTACACACCATGTATAATCCCTACCACTTGACTATTAGCAAAACCTGTGAGTATAATGGAATTAACTGCTATAATTAAATTAGGTTAGATGGACAAAATGAGTAGATTTTGCATATTCTGCTCAATTGACTTTAATCCAAAAGGAAATTGTCATGGGTGGGCCTGGCCTAATCAGGTGGGCACTCTAATTGAGATTTTAATGTCAGAGTGTCTTCTGCAGGCCTCAAAGAAGCAAGCCTCCTCGTTGTGCATAGAGGGCTTCTTAGCAAGAAGCTGGGCCACATAGCAAGAAGCTGAAGGTCCCTTTCAGAGTTGAGATGATCCTCAGTATAGTAAAAAAGTGAATTCTACCAATAACCATGTAATCTTGAAAAGGAACCCAAATTCTAGAAGGGATCACAGCCTGGCTGACACCTCATTACAGCCTTGTGAGACCCTGAGCAGAGGACCCAGTTAAGGCATGCTTGGCCTACTGACCCATGAAAACAGTGAAATAAATGAATGTTGTTTTAAGCCACTGGCATGTGATAGTTTGTTACACAGCAAGAGACAACAAATACACACCAAAAAACCTAAATTAAATAAAATTTAATAAAAAGAAGTAAATGAAAAACTGAAACAGGGCAGAATGTGAATATATGCAGTTGCCAATAATTTAATCAGTAACATTTTAAAGAGGTTCTTGTTCCTGAGTTGTTTCCCATGGAAATGTTGAATTTTCTAGCCTAGAATTACCAAAAATGAAAGCCCTAAGAATTTGTAAATTATCAACAAAAAAACTCCAAGGGAAAAAATTCTGTAAGATATAACCAGAGCTATATTTTAAATGAATAATGTACATGACTAAAAAGTTAAAAAAAAAAAAAAAAGACTAAGACATATGCTAAAAGAAAGCAGGAAGAGGCCCTGGCCGGTTGGCTCAGCGGTAGAGCGTCGGCCTAGCGTGCAGAGGACCCGGGTTCGATTTCCGGCCAGGGCACACAGGAGAAGCGTCCATTTGCTTCTCCACCCCTCCGCCGCGCTTTCCTCTCTGTCTCTCTCTTCCCCTCCCGCAGCCAAGGCTCCATTGGAGCAAAGATGGCCCGGGCGCTGGGGATGGCTCTGTGGCCTCTGCCTCAGGCGCTAGAGTGGCTCTGGTCGCAATATGGCGACGCCCAGGATGGGCAGAGCATCGCCCCCTGGTGGGCAGAGCGTAGCCCCTGGTGGGCGTGCCGGGTGGATCCTGGTCGGGCGCATGCGGGAGTCTGTCTGACTGTCTCTCCCTGTTTCCAGCTTCAGAAAAATGAAAAAAAGAAAAAAAAAAAAAAAAAAAAAGAAAGCAGGAAGAATGAATACATCTATAAAGAAAATAAAATTTAAAACTACAACCATAAAATAAAAACAAAAACAGAATTGATATGTAAAATCGTTCAAAGGCCAATAAGGTAGACAAATATTATACAAGTCTTACTAGTAAAAAAGAGAAAAGAGAACTACGTATTATTAATAGAGAAGGGCTATGACTACATAATCAGAAAAGAATCTTTAAATTATGATAGATTTCTAGGTACAACTAACCAATTAGATACCATAATGAAAAAAAAGAGCCCATTCAAAAAGCATTCAATATACATCAAATAGCAATTAATAATTAATATGTATATATGACCTAGGAACAAGCTTATTAAGAATAGAAAATAAAGCACAGCTATTCTAAAAAGACTTGAGAAACAAGAGACGTACTGAGCTCCCGAATGGGAAGACAGCATGTATAAATGTGGCAATTCTATAATGCAATGTGTGCATTCAATACAATTTCAACGACATTTCCATTTGAAGTTGAAAAACTAGATTAAAAAATAAAAAAGTTCAGAAAAAAATGGCCAGGAGGAGTTATCCCACTGATAGCAAATAGATAAATATAAAGACAGAATACTAACAGTAATAAAAATAATAATGAAGCTTACCACATGCCAGGAATCATCTTGAGTATTTTACAATGATCTCATCTTATTCTTGCCACAACTCTTTAAGGTAGATATTACTATATCCCATTTTTGCAGACAAAGAGATAGAGCTTCAGACACATTAGACTACATGTAAATAAGAGGTTCAGCCTGCTTTTTATCCCACACTATCTGTCCTCAAGACCATTCTTTTAACCACCCATGTACTATTTCAAGTTCACATTGCTGATGAAAGAATGGATTTATGAATAACTGAGTTGGGGCAATTGACTTATTATTTGAAAGAGGATAAAGTTGAATGCTTACTTCTCACCAGACAGTGAAGCAAGTTTCAGAGGAATTAAATAAAAACAATTTGCAAAAGTATATACCAGAAAATAATAGATCCATATTCTTATAAGCTTTGGAAAGAAAAAAAATATTTCTAAGCATAACTAAAAAAGTAACATAAATTTTAAATTATAAAATTTAAATTATAGTACTGCATAAATAAAAACAGTAAAGCTTATTAACAAATTTAAAGTATAAACAACAGAATAGGAAAAAATTGCTACTTAATAGACAAAAGGTAATATTTTAATGTAAAAAAGAGATTATCTAATCAATAAGTAAAAGACAACCTCAATTTTGTAAACCTAGCCACTTCTTAGAAACAGCTCAGTACATTTAGGATGGGGGCAAGGTTGATGATTCAGTCTGGAAGTATGGAGAGTTATGGTAAAATGCATGCAGGTTCATAGGTGACTTAAGGGAATTTAAAATTATTCAGAGAAGCTCCAGAGAGTATAATTACTCCTTCAATTAGTTCTTAAATAGTATGTAGACTGTACCAGGTGCCAGGGGCCCCTGGTAAACAAGATATAGAACATAGGTTCCAATTGTGGGAAACCGTAAATTAAGGAGGGAGAGAAGGAAGGTGGGGGAAGGAGAGAGAGACTTAGAGAGAGAGAGACCATGCCAAGAATTAAAACTAGATGAGGTGGCTACCTGATGATGATAGGTCAAGAAAAACTCCTCTGAGGTGGTAAAATTTAAACTAAATCTGAATGATAAGAAGCCAGATGATGCTGTGGCAAGAAGTGATTGGACAGAGAGAGCAGAGTGGGCAGACCAGCTTGGAAGGTACCACCGTGATCTGGCTACGAGATGGTAATAATGAAGATAGTAAGTAGACATGGAGTATGTTTTCAAGGTACATGGACTAGTCTTGTTGGTTTGAAAGCTGAGGTAATGAAAGGGATTAGGGATAATACTTACATTTTTCATGCTACGAACTAAATCTGGTTTGATGGTGTGGTATTATTTAATCAGGTAGACAAAAACTGAGAGCAAAGCAGATAAGTTAGGACTATGATGGCAAACCTTTTTATCTAGTGGGCATTCCAGCTTTCATGGTGGGCCAATCGCGGTGCCCTTTGGTTGCTCTGCTAACACCCACCATGAAAGCTGGAACGCCCACTAGTGGGCAGGAGGGACCGGGTTGACCAGCACTGCAAAAGTGGGCGGTTTTTATAAAAAGGTTCTCCATCAGGGAATAAGGAGACGGGTAGAATATGAAAATCACAAATTGTGCTCCATCGTGATAGGTCTGATTCCAAAGAAATCTAAGAGGGATGTCAAATAGGCCAAAGTGAAAGGATAGACTTGGAGATATAGATATTTAGGTTCTATTACCATAGAGATGGTATTTAACCCTAGGATGTATTAATAGATAAGAACCACTAGGGTAGAAGTAGAGATAGAATAGAGAGAGGTGCCCAGGAAAGAACCTTAGAGTACTCAACATTTCGAGCAGTTATAAGAAATAGCTGGTGAAGTATGGGAAAATCAAGAGAGTGTTGTGTTAATGAAACCAAGAGAAAAGTTCCAAAGAAGATCAAGTTGTCAACTGGTAGACGAAGTGCTTGACTGCTTTGAATACTACTGAGAGGTCAAGTAAGAGAAGTAGGGAAAAGTGATAATTAGCTTTGGCAACCAGAAGCTACTAATGCTCTTGACAAGGGCAGGTTCACGGCATCAGAGGAAGCAGAAGCACAGCACAAAGTTCACTTCCTCTCAGTTTCATCATGAAGAAAGGGAATCTCAGCTCCTGGGGAAGCTTTTGATGGATTCATCTTGAGTAATTTGCATATCTCCTGGAATCTCTGTAGCAAGGAGGCAAGGTAGCATAAATACCCAACTTGGTCTGAGTGCTCATGACTGGATCCAATACTGTGTCCAGGGAAGTAAATTCATGGGGCATGGAGTCCATAGCAGAATACGTCCCCACACACCAACATACAAAACTGTACAACCCTTTCTCTATTTATAAAGAAATTAGGAGGAACAAATGTTTGGGTATTATATAACTACAGACAAGGCCAAGGCTCAATCTCAGTCTTACTTGTAGGGTACAAGTACTTTGTAAATGACAACACAGAAAGTGCTAAGTACTTAACATTTTTAATTCATCTTCTCTTTGTAGCAATAGTTTTCTCTCATTATCTTTAATCTAGAGTCAATTTAATTTAAAGATCATATTATAAGTTTATCTAATTCTTATTTTGGGGTATCACCCTTTAATATATTTTGAATCAGGTGTTTAAGTGTAGTGAATTATAAAATCAAGATAATAGTATAATTAATTTGAGCATAGTAAGTACAAGTTAAGTTTTAATAGTCCTAAGGGGTACACAAGTATTTCTCTGAATTATATCCTAAATTATAGACTTAACGGATTTTATTACAACACATTTAACTTGCTTTTAAGTCAGTTAAGATCACTAACTTTTCAGATTTTTGTTTTAAAGATAGGTAAATTTGTCTGAGAAGTTAATGCAGTGAAATAGAAATGATTGTATTAACCAGTCTATATGAAATTTAACTCTTCATGTCTGTACCTTATAAATGTTAATTCTATTTTACCAATGAATTGTAATTCTACGTAGCAACACTCCCCTCTTTACGTTAGTAATTTCTAAAAGAATATATATTTAAATGATTACTGGTAAGTTGCTCCAAACTGAGTACAATGTTTAAAACATTTATTGCTTATATTCACAAAAACTTGTGGTAAAGAAAGTTAAAACTCAGATGTGTCCAATAGGTTAAAATTTTTCACAATCCATCTATTGGGCCCAAGAAACAAGTGACAGGGGGGTGAAAGAGGGATTGAAGGGACATAAAACCACAAAATGGAACAGGAGTTGTGATTCCCCATGTACTGACATTTGGCCTTGGAGGGAAACAACTATTCTTATAGTGTAGGTCTAAATGGGAAAAGTCTACTTGCCTTCTGTAGATGATTGAGTTGCAGCTAAAAGATGAAATCACAAAATGGGCCAATCACCATGGCCATCCTAGTCATTTGGGAAAATCCTAACAACTCTGTCCTTACCCACAGATGCAGGGGCAACCTTCTAGTCACTTGCAGGTTCCCACCAGTGGGCACTCCATTGCATCATAACCACTCTCCATTCTCTGCCGCCACAGACATTCCCCTCAGGGCCTCGTGGCAGACCCACTCATTAACACTCTGCTCTTGCTCTTGCTCTCTGATCAGCTCTACAGGCTCAGATCAACTCACTGGGGTCTCAGACTTTGATTGGCACCCAGCTTAAGTCAATAAATATTTGTTAAATCAAATTAAATTCTAATTAAGTTTCCATTCTAAAATAATTAGTGCTTACACATATGTTGTTGACATATTAATTTTGTTGGTTGATTAACTAGCTGCCCCCTTCTGTTTTCTTCATGTGTAAACTGGGCATCATAATAGTACCTATCTCATAGGGTTACAGGTAAGTTAAATACATCATTAGGCATCTGCCGTTTACTAAGTAGTTAATAAACTGTATTGATGGAGAACTCCAGTAGATGTCCAAGGATTATCTTCTTGCATTTGCTTTATTTATCTTAGTTGTAGGGACTTACTTTTACTGTACTTTTAACGAATTTACCCATTATGAAAGAAAAATTACTGGCCTATAATTTTCTAAGTTAGCACTGTGATCTTCCTTCATTGAGCATTTATTGTGTACTTAGGTTTTGTGCTAATGTGCTCTTGTTGAATTAATTTTTTTGAGCTACCCAAAAACCTGGAAGTAGGCTGTTTTATTGTCATCATCCTCATTTCAAAGGTGGGTATCTAACAATTAGAGAGTTTGAATAATTTACGCAGCTAGTTAGGGACAGAGTCAGAATTTAAGTTCAGGCAATCTAAGTCCACTGCCATCCACTTAATTACCGAGTTACACTCCCTCTTGAGGACAGTGCTTACCCTGGTGTTTCAGTAGTCCCTCATTTTCTCTCTCTCCATATATATATATATATATATATATATATATATATATATATATGCATCTATACCATTATGTACCAGGTATTCTTCACAGTCAATAGGTGTAGAAAATAATAAGGCAGTATGCTTACCATGGCTCACAGTGGCTAAGAGCAACAAATTACTGGTTCTGAACTACCATAAGGAAACTACTGCTAACTTGAGGCTAGTACATGTGATTTCCAATATTTGATGTACTACCAGCACCCTTCCCCTTTCAAAGGACAATATAGAATGAGAAGTTCCCAAATGTCATTCTCTAACAGAAGCAAACAGCTCATCTGTTCTCTCTCTATTCTCCTCTGTACATGTTTTACACTGTGGTTAATAAGTGCCTAACTAGTAAGATTCCTAGCTTTCAATATTTTAAAACCATTATTGATATTTTACATTTTGTATAAAATTTGTTTTAAAATTTATTATTATTATTATTATTCGGTGAGAGGAGGGGAGGCGGAGAGAGAGACTCCCACATGTGCCCCAACAGGGATCCACCTGGCATGCCCACTAGGGGGCAATACCCAGCCCCTCTGGGGCCATTGCTCTGTTGCAACCAGAGCCATTTTTTTTAGCACCTGAGCTGGAGGTGGCCTCAGCACCTGGGGCTGTTTCAATTGAGCCATGGTTGCAGGAAAGGAGGAGAAGAGAGAGAGAGAGAGAAAGAGAGAGAGAAGTGAGAAGCAGATGAGCGCTTTTCTGTGTGCCCTGACTGGGTATCAAGCCCAGGACGTCCACATGCTGGGCCAATGCTCTACCACTAAGCCAGTTGGACAGGGCCTAGTTTTTTGGCTTTTTCTCTGAGTTAAATCATATTGTAATAATGGTACACTTTCAAGTTTTCTATAGCTTGAGCTTCCTATTCTTACTCCATATCTAGTATAATTTATATTTTTTTCTGGGGCTAACATTACCTATTCTAAAAATCAGAGTATTGAATAATTTATCCTATCTAACAACTTATCCTCAAAATATCCACATTAGGTGTTGTCAACCTAAGTGTTTTATAGCACTGCAACCTTTCCAACTTCTCTGTAGTTTGTAGCTTAGCTTATATATCCATTTGATTTTTCTCTTTCTACTCAGCTTTTGAGATGAAAATAAATGCAAAATTATCACCTTCAATTGTAATTCAATGCAGTATAATAATTATATTTCTTTGAATTCTAATGTCCCCATTTTATTTTTAGAAACAATTATTTATTAAGTAGGTAGGATTAGTTCCATAATCTGATACAATGAGATAGGAACCTCAGATTTCCTGATTCTTCAAAGAACAACTTACACAGTCACCAGGACATCACAATCACATAACATACACTACCCACTTGGCAGAGACTACTAATGAGTGGCTCATAAACTATATCCTGTTTGCAGTTATTTTTGTTTGAGCTGCATGGAATCAGTCAACATAATTTGTTTTTCTTATATGTTTCGATTAATAGACAAAACTTTAAAAATCAGAAGATTTCTCATAAAAATCTAGATTTTCCATTTTTCTTGAAAAATTAGGATGCCTGGTAACAATCAGGTCGAGTAGAGGGGCAGGCACTCCAGTTTGCCACAGCTGTACCTCTCACGCCTTTCAGCCTGACCTTGAACGTGAATGGCAATGATTATTCATCATGGCACTCAAGCCATTGTTTTTCTTAGGTCATGTTACCTGCCTGATGCCCACAGCCACTGCCACGTTAGAGTCCCTATCTGGTGACCTGCCTGGTGCACCAGTTGACATGAGATCCATGAGAATTCCTTCAGACTATACTATAGGCAGGTTGGGGCTTGCTCCATGGTCTTCTTTGATGGCTTAACCCATTGGCACTAGGCTCCTGAGCCTTCACCTATGAAGTTGGCAGAGAAAAAGAGCCTGTCTTTAATGACTGCAGAAGAGCTCACATGTCTTCTCTTCCTAACCCCACCCTGCTGTCCACTAGCCTTTCCAAAGTTAAGGCATCCTCAATAAGGATTCTGCTGGCAAACAGCCCTGTTTGCTCTTGGATACCCCAGCACTCCAAAGGACTACACTGTTTAAATAGGGGCAGGTGGGGGTGGCATTCCCATAAAGGAAATACCTTCAGGCTCTACCTTGATGTACTAGTCATTGCAAGGGAAAGGGAATGAAGGAGCCAGCCCATTGGCATAAGAAGGGAGGATGATAATCTCATTTGAATTCTCTTAACTATATCTTTGCAATTTTCACTAAATGTTCCTCTCCTGATAGCAAGTCTCACACAATGTATCCTTGGGACTCCATTTGCCTTTTGATTCTTTTCCCTAGTTGGAGTAAATGGGGCAAGGACTGAGTTCTGGTTTTCCAAGGAAGTTAGAAACATTTCCGGCTATTAAAATTGCTGAGTGTCAATTGCTGGCTGTTCTTCACTTCACATTGCTTGTGCATCCATGGCTTTAAAACCTTAGGCTTTTGGCCCATTAAATACTACAAACTTTGATTTTTGAACTATCCTCAGGGTTTTGAGGACTGTTTGTTAGTCTCACTCTTTTGATACCCACCAGGGAAAAGGTCCAACTTGCTCTGGAACAGGATCGTTAACTGAAGCATCCACTATGAGAAGGAAAGTGCATGATGTTAAAAAGGAAGTCACTGCCATGAAGTAATACAGATGTGTTCTTTACAGTGAATTCTGTGCAAACACCAGGCAAGCTGAGACTTCCCTGATTGTGTATAGGGAATGTATTTCAGAAAATCACCAGCTGGGTTTTTCAGTGAATTTAAAGCTGCTGTGCTGTAGCATTTCAGAATAAAATAAGAAAGTACCACCTACCAACTTGTCAAGTTTTTTGATGCAACGTCCCTTTACTTCAAAGCTTATAATAAAATTGATTATCAGTGTTTTTCATTTCAACTTGCAAACCCCATGAATAACTACTCTAAAACAATTTTAATTTAGGAAGGTTCGGGAACTGGTGAACAATTGCTAATGACTGTTTTATGCTTAGCCAAAAGATATTGAATAAGAATGTAGAGGAAGAACATGCATGTTTAGATGAGAAGAACCATGTGATAAGGAGAAAAAGGGCCAGAAACTGATTTTCCATGATAACAAGAGTAATTCAAAACTTTCTAAATTTATAGTGGGATTGAACTCCCCAAAATATGTGAATTCCTTACAGAGGCTGTAAATCAGATTCTAATGGGTTTGCTCCTGGAATGTCATTCATTGATTATGACTCTCTGATGAGATAGTCATTTGAGAAGAGATTTTTAAAAATTCAGCAGATCATCTTCGAAAATTTCTGGATAATAGAATTTTCCACTTTGCATTCAAAAAGAATTGTATTGATAGTTATTTTGAAGGCATATGTGAATCCAGGTTTTCATGTCCTGGAGTTTATATAATTTGGGGAGAAGGGCTTTTTTAAAGAAAAATATACAAAATTATGAATATAAACTATGGTAAGAAAATGAGTATTTAGAAAGAAATCACAACAAATTAAAATCTCAAAAGCCTAAAACAACACAAAGATCACAAAATCTAGAAAATTTAAAAAATTCTTTTAATGAATGAACTTCCTGATACATCTCAATAGCACTTTTCTTTATAGCTTTTGGCTGCATACTAGTTAATTGTCTTTCTTTGTGTGTGTGTGTGACAGAGACAGAGAGAGGGACAGGTAGAGACAAACAGACACAAAGGGAGAGAGATGAGAAGCATCAATTCTTTGTTATTCATTGATTGCTTTTTCATATGTGTCTTGACAGGGAGCTGGGGGGGCTACAGCAGTGACCCCTTGCTCAAGCCAGCGACCTTGGGCCCAAGCTGGTAAGCCTTGCTCAAACTAGATGAGCCTGTGCTCAACCTGGTTTCGAACCTGGGTCCTCCACATCCCAGTCTGACGCTCTATCTACACTGTGCCACCAGGCTTAATTGTCTCTTTATATGATAATAATTTCAGAATATAATTTTTATCCAAAGAATAGAAAGATAATTTAGCTTTTCCTCTGGCATAATTAATTTAAACTTGCATAATCTTATCAAAATATGGAAAAGTTTTGATAAGTTTGGAAAAGTTTTAGCTTCCTAATCCCTTGTTGATAAAGTTCATGTACAATTTTAATATTGTTGCTAAATTTGGCAATACCTTTATAAGGTTTTGTTCATACATGAGGTATTGGATTTCAGGACATTTCAAGATCTCTTAGGCAGTGACTGACCTGATAGCACTGATTGACCAATTTGCCATTGATGTCCTTGGCTAGGTCTGCACAGTGGGGTGAAGGAACACTCCGGGAAGTCATTCCTACTGTGGGACAGCTAGCAATAACAACTATCTAGGGAAGTGCCCAAACTACTTAAATATAACTGTACCTCCAACTCAGTTTCCTCTGGCAAATCCCCAAGATGCCTGCAGAGTAGAATTTCAGTGTACAGTAGAAAGAGGCAGTAGTTTTAACTGATTGTGATTAAAATATTCTTCTCTTGCCAATTTTATGTAATAGGCACAATAATACCACTTTACCTCAAGGAGAAGAACTAGATGTAACAATTTACTCAATTATATCTATTCTCTGAGAAGTATCCGCTTAGCTCTGGATGAGTACTGGTCTATCCCAGCACAACAAATTTAGAACAAACATAGTTGGGCTTTCTGTATACATTCAGTGCCTATGTATATTTCATAAGATATAAACTTGGTGACTAATCTCCTCTGTTCAAATTATAGCATTTCCAAGACCACCAACTGAGTCCTGATTCCTTAAGAAATAACCTGAGGGCCTTGGTCTGGTAGCTCCGTTGGTTGGAGCGCTATCACCATACACAAAGATTGTGGCTTCAGTTCTTGGTCAGGGCACACACCAGATTCAACTAATAAATGCATAATTAAGTGGAACAACAAATCAAGTTTTCTCTTTCTCTCTCTCTCTTCAAAATCAATTAAAATCTGGGAATTTATCTGACCCTCATGTAATAGGGAGAAAAAAGCATTCCTTATCAATGTAAGAATAGGAAGATATAAAATGTTAAAAAAAAATACATTGTTTGAGCAAAAGAAAAAGAACATGTAACATCTTTGTTCAATAGAAGATAAAATATATTGTTATAAATCATTAAATGTAAGAAACAGATATTAATTTATTATAGTTACAATTTATCTACATCAAGTGATATTTAACTGCCTTATGTAAGCAAAGCTTTGTCATAATTAAAATTTCATGCTTTCTCAAGACAGAGTTTAACTTCTGCCTTAAAATGTCCTTACCATTGTGGCAGTAATTTGGCAAAGTGGTAGTTTCTAGCAAAAATTTCATTTGAAGGACACCAAAAGGTCAGCTTGTTCCAAAATATTTCTATATGCCATGGCTAAAGGGATATTTTCCTAGAGCATGTCCTTTTCTATTATGATAATATAAATTATTTAATTATATGAGCTATTTATCATCTTGATTTCTGTAGAGACAAGAAATCTGACAGGTTGAGGGTCAATAAAATTGAATGGAACACAGCCCAGACAGGGTCTTGGGGGGCTGCAGAATTTTTGATCATAGATGACAGGGCTGGGGCAATGTCACAGGAACCAACTACTGTGGAACTCTCAATTTTTCAATTTAATTTAGTGGACATAAAATATGCAAGTGTTTGTTTATGTATTAGTTTTCTAGAGTGTTTGAATAACATAATCAGTAGTCTCTCTTTTCTAAATGTGATTTGGGTTTGTTTGTTTTTTAATGGTAGCATTTCATTTAATTAAAGAAGTAGATTGTAGCTAATGGAATCTGAGGAAGCCTAAGTACTACAAGATAACATTTTTATAATTCAGTGTAAATTTTCCTGTTTAGTTTGCAACAAACTAATAGCAGTACATGAAGTGGTTTTAAGAGGTATAAAATCCAATTCAAACTGGCCAAAGAACTTACTGTCTCATGTAACCTAATTTCTTCATGTTGGCTAATCCAGGAGCTAAAGTAAATTAATTTATCTTTTTCACTCATGCTGTCCATTGTGGGGCATCATTTTAAGGTTACAAATGGTGGCTTCTTGATCTCCAGGCTTATATGTTCCAAGATTCAATACCAGTAGAAAAGTGAGAATATTTCTTGCCAGTAACTCCAGCAAGAACCCTACATTTTGTTCTTCCTGGACCAATGGGGTTACATGCCCAGCTTAGATTAAAATATTCTCTAGGGAAAAGTGGCAGTGTGACTTGCCAAGTCTGATTCACATACTTTTTCCTGGAACAAAAGATGAAAGTGTACCTTACAGCACGATGACAGTGGGAGAGAAAAGGACACAAAAGAAATCCATACACAATACTGTTAGCAAAGGAGAGAGAATGATCATTACAGAAAATAAGTGGCATCTACCCTTTGGTAACTCAACATCAGTACACATTTTTCTTCACATATATGAACTTACAAACACACCTTCTCTGGATACATAATGATGCAAACGTCCATGTGCACTTCCCAAAAGGCAACAACTCATTGCCTGGACCAGTTAATGCATTTAACTCTAAATTTAAGATATCTGAACGATGCATGTTTTTAACCCTTTGAGTAGTGAATTTGTTTTTCATGCTCGCTGACTTCCAGGATTGAGTTTTTTTTTTTTCTTCAAAAAATGAAATTAGTTCCAGTTAGTTTTATTAACTCAAAATCATGTTTGTTTGATAACCAATTTATGAAAACAAGAAGACATTCATTTGCCTTTTTTTTTTTTTTTTTTTTTTCATTTTTCTGAAGCTGGAAACAGGGAGAGATAGTCAGGCAGACTCCCGCATGCGCCCGACCGGGATCCACCCGGCATGCCCACCATGGGGCGACGCTCTGCCCACCAGGGGGCGATGCTCTGCCCATCCTGGGCGGCGCCATGTTGCGACCAGAGCCACTCTAGCGCCTGAGGCAGAGGCCACAGAGCCATCCCCAGCGCCCGGGCCATCTTTGCTCCAATGGAGCCTTGGCTGCGGGAGGGGAAGAGAGAGACAGAGAGGAAAGCGCGGCAGAGGGGTGGAGAAGCAAATGGGCGCTTCTCCTGTGTGCCCTGGCCCGGAATCGAACCCAGGTCCTCCGCACGCTAGGCCGACGCATTTGCCTTTTTTTAATGTTGCCTTACACATGTACGATCGTACTCTGGATAGTCAGGAAGCACGAGGACGCACATGAACATTCGTACTACTCCAAGGGTTTAAATAGGTCTGGATATAATGCTCCTAATCTGAGAACCTATAGATAAATAAATGCA
This sequence comes from Saccopteryx bilineata, assembly GCF_036850765.1. Classification (NCBI taxonomy): domain Eukaryota; kingdom Metazoa; phylum Chordata; class Mammalia; order Chiroptera; family Emballonuridae; genus Saccopteryx; species Saccopteryx bilineata. The sequence goes on along the minus strand of NC_089495.1, from coordinate 91,843,276 downwards.
GACCCTAATCACTTCCAATATACTCAAATGCAACTGTAGATTGAAATAGGCTAATTTAAATTTAGAACTCATATAAAGAAGAGGATAAAATGGGGGAAAGAGGGCAGAATGTTTTTTTCTTTGAAACAACTGAGAGTGGTTGCTGATTCGATAGCATGTATCGTACATATCCTGCAGATAAGGAACAATGTGGACTTTTTGCTTGGGAAATAAAAATCCTTGGTCAGACAATCAGACAATCTGGTGGCCTCTGGTCCTGTTTCAGAAAGGATCTCCCTAGTCTGGTATCCTCCACAAATAATTAGCATCAGTTAGGAGTCTTCCTGGGATGGATATGGGTCCTTAGCAGCATACTTCCTGTTGGTGCAAAAAAGGCAGGGATGTGAGAGCCAATAGTGCATATCTTTTCTCATTTCTGAGCCCAGTGATAGATATTGCAGCTTAAAATGGCCATAGTGGGTGTAGTTACATCACAGAAATCAATAAATGCCTTGAATAGGTTCCCCTCCTTGTATCCAGTTTTGCTCTTTATCAGGACATCCTGAGAGGAGGTCTAGAAAATACTTAGGACTTAAGGGCTGAGCAATCACTACCTTTTTTTTTTTTTTTTTTTTTGGTATTTTTCTGAAGCTGGAAACGGGAAGAGACAGTCAGACAGACTATCGCATGCGCCCGACCAGGATCCACCCGGCACACCCACCAGGGGCGAAGCTCTGCCCACCAGGGGGCGATGCTCTGCCCCTCCGGGGCACCGCTCTGCCGCGACCAGAGCCACTCTAGCGCCTGGGGCAGAGGCCAAGGAGCCATCCCCAGCACCCAGGCCATCTTTGCTCCAATGGAGCCTTGGCTGCGGGAGGGGAAGAGAGAGACAGAGAGGAAGGAGGGGGAGGTGGAGAAGCAAATGGGCGCTTCTCCTATGTGCCCTGGCCGGAATCGAACCCAGGTCCCCCGCACGCCAGGCCGACGCTCTACCGCTGAACCAACCGGCCAGGGCGCAATCACTAACTTTTATTTGCTAAAATTTTGTTTACAGTATTTGAGATTTCTGTAGTAATGCAATTTAAGAATTGAATTGAGTCTGCAATTTTGTGAGTTAATCACCAAAACTCACCAAATCTGTTTATCTTGTTAAATTAGAGTCTTTCAATTTAGAATCCAGGCAGGGGATGTACACTTCTTAGCACTTACCCTCAGTTTCTTCTTTATTTTGCCAGACCAGTGTCAAGTCCTCTATCTTGCCCTTTGTCTCACAGCCCAGTGAACATATGGTCTGCAAGTGAAGAGGCAGTCACTAAGCAGCCTTTAGCCCCCCCCCAGGCTGGAAGCCCACTGAATATTTGCAATTAGAATATTTATCCTTTTTTTGCAATGAGAATTCATAACAAGAGATGCTGGGAGCCTGAACATCAGACTCTTTAAAGTGCCAAATTCATCTCATGCTAGGTTTCCCACCTCCTGCTTTGTCTGCATTTTTCTAGTTTGGTACAGAGAAATTTGTTTTTATAATATTACAAATCTTCAGATCACTGGACCCTCAGGCATTTTGGATGATAGTGCATTGGCAAAAGAATGCCTCTTTGAGCATAGATACATTTTAAAAATCTTTCCAATGGGTCAATTTCTATGAACTCTTGACTTCCTTGTATGAGAAAAATCAAGAGTTTAGTAGCCTGCAAACCAAGTGAAGAATGTATCAGGGAGGAACAAGTGCTCAACTGTGCTCGATGTCAAAGCTGATAGATCAATGTGCTAAATGCCAATGCTAATAAGTCAAGAAGAATGAGGAGGAAAGACTGAGCATGGATTTGGCAATACCAAGGTCTGTGATCCCCTCGACAAGAGCAGTTTTAACAGAGTGATTGGGGGGAAATGGAGTGGGTTTCAGTGACAATAGGATGAGAAGAAAGTATTTGGGAAGGTTTTGCTGCAGAAGTAGAGCTTTGAAGATTATTTTCACCCCTGTGAAGTTCTGACTACATGTCCCCGAGTATAATTCCTTCAATAAGACATGTAAATCTTTACTGGATTAGTCACATTCCTGTAACTACTTTAGCCCTAATTTATTACCACCTGATGGCACCTACAGATACAACAGAATGAGTTTGTTTTTTTTAGTCTACTCTTTTCAGTTATTCAACAGTTTAACAAGGGTGTTAACTACAGCTATTGGTTAAGAATTTGTGACAGCTAATAAATTTATTGACTTGAATTGCTCAGAATCTCTGAATTCTCCTTGTAACTCGTTCACTGTAAAAATTACTAGAAGACGGTTACCTAACTTCCATATATATATCTATGTATGTTTGCATGTATATATATCTTATATATAATATATGTGTATAAATGTTATATATAAAGTTTTTCATTACTAAAATGAAGATTAAAAGGATACCTATTCAATGCAACAATAAGAACAAATAAATATATTTAATAAATAGTTTGAGGTCTAATGAACAAATATGCAGGCGTCCCCAAACTACAGCCTACGGGCCACATGCAGCCCCCTGAGGCCACTTATCTGGCCCCCGCCGCACTTCCTGAAGGGACACCTCTTTCACTGGTGGTCGGTGAGAGGAGCACTGTATGTGGCGGCCCTCCAACGGTCTGAGGGACAGTGAACTAACTGGCCCCCTGTGTAAAAAGTTTGGGGACCCCTGAAATATGGTATCAGTTCAAGGCATTACAAATTTACTTACATTTTTATCGATTACATTTTATTCTACTTAATATATACTTACTGGGAAATCTCATTAAAATCAGAATAACCAATTTTTAAAGATATCATCCACTGGAAGGTCTAAGTTTGAGAATGAATAAATTTACTTAGGCTTTGCTAAAAGCCTTGAATTTTAAAGGTCTTACAGTTTATATATAATAAGGCTCAACCCCCCACCATTTGTAGATAGTGTGCATTTCGAAGTAATACTATACTAGCTATTTGCTTGACCTTTTGAAGAGAGCCTAAGTATAGGAAGAAACGAAGAGCAGTGATAATGGAGGGAAATGTTCAACAGTATTATTCAGCTGAGTTCTTACCTCCTACCTTCTGTATGCTGTTTTTAGTAGTAGGAGCTATTCTCAGTGTTACTTTGCATTTTCATGTGGAGGAGAGAAAAGTATCTTCATTTCTTATAGGACAAAGAGGTAGGCATGATGGAAGAGGAAGGGCTCATTTTGCTCTGTTTAGCAACACTGTCCAGTTCCCCTGAGCGGGACTTAGGACTTCTCTGCTCTGCACCTGTATTTCCACTGCGTTCAGCCACTGTCCTATATTTGGGATGGTAGCTTCAAGCAGTTGGCAGCTCATTATTACTTCTTTCCAGTGTCATGAATATGGTAAACTTATATCCAGCCAATTTTCCAGATTAAACTCATCCTCAGGGTGAGTTTGATACTGAAAAGTACACAACACTTCAAGCTCCTGGCCCTGTTACAAGAGCATAGTCAGATCCCACAGTGAGTTCACTCGTCCTTCTGCACACAGAACAGGTCCCACTCCTGACTGTGGCCTTCACTGTGCGATTATGTTTCCTGTGAGCCTGTAGACGCATATTCTGAAATACTGACTTTCACATTATTTAGTATAGGGCTAAGTATAATGCCAGTGCTATTATATAAGAAAACACAACAGAAAACTATTCCTCCATGGTTCCTACTTCTTAACCACGAGTCACCATTTCTACAGATATTAAATAGTTTATATGTTTTGAATATTTAATATATAATTATAAAGTAATATTGTTTATGATAGTAATGTATTCATTTTCATATTTAAATTTTAACTAATTTAAATGTACTCCACACTATTAGAGAAAAATTATGGGAAGTAAATTTGGCATAAGTGGATAACTATTATGGAGATGGTGATCGTATTGTGGTTTTGAGGATGTCCTAGAATAGCTGGCAGTACTGAATCAAATATTATCTCTTTGAATTCTTTCTGTTATTGACCACAACACAATGAAGATTTGTTGGACAACATTCATAAGTGGGTGAAGTTATTTTAATCCAAAAAGAATGAATGGAATTACTACACTAATTTCAGTCTATTAGTCTGACCTAACCTAGAATAAATACTTAAAGTTAATCAGATGACAGCAAACATTACATTCAGTAACCAGTGTTTATTGTACTAGCTATGTAACGGGTACTGAATGTGTATTTTATCTCATTTACTCTTCCAAGCAATTGTGTTAGGGCAGTCCATTAGGAGATAATGAGGGTCAGAAGCTAAGTAGCTATTCCAGTATGACACTGAATATAAGAGGTGGAGCTGGAATTCAAACCCAAGTGTCCATCTTCCCAGTCTAATATTGTTGACCACTAAACTCTGTCACCATGCTGGGTAGCAAAAGGATGAAGTAATGGTTTCTGCCTTTAAGCACTCCACAATGTGAAAGGAGAAATGGATGGATAAATACAGAAATGATATATGAAGTATAATGAGAACTATAGAATATGGATATACAAAATGACATGTGAACATGGAGGCAGGAGGTAGCAGTTGTGTCTGGGTAAATCAGGTGAAGGTTCACAGAAGTGAAATCTCATGCAGAAAGGAAAAGGGGTATTCTAGACTAAGAGCACATGAAGAGCCACCAAAGAGGAAAAGACATTAACACATCATGGAAATCCTGCAAAGTTTGGTACTGGGGTAAGAGGTGCTTGTGGCAGGAGCATAAGAATTGAATATGGCAATAATCTGAATTTACTCTATTGAATAACTGAATATTAAAATAGTCTGTAAGGATCAGGGAGCATAAATTAGAGGTTAAGTGACTAAGACAGGACTTATGACTTGCTAAATTTTAAGCCAGCTCTATTTCTCTAGTTATTTTAATTACTTTGTCAGCATCCTTCAGAACACATTCTTTCTGTAGATATTTTGTTTCAGGTCAACAACTTTGAGTGCATTTTGGCTAATGCCTCATTATTATGCTAACTGTATTTTCTTTGTTGAAACTCTGTATTACAGTGTGTTACTATATATGGCAGGGTATGATTTGGTCTTGTGGAAGTTTGGGCCATTATCATTGGCTTTAGATTGAACAGGGTTATTTTAAGGTTATACACTGACGCTACAAAGGATTGAATTATTTATGACTTTAATATTCACCCGTGTTTCTAGCTCAAGATCCAATATACCACTGAATATTATCTGTCAACAAAACTGCATCTGTTCCATTTGTGGATGACTGATAAAACAAAGCAGTTTGAATTGTTGCTTTGAATTTAATATGGGTTAAATTTCTGCCCCAACTATTTCAATAACAACAATAATAATATTTGTTATACATATTTAAAATTTATAAAAATAATATAAATACAAATATTAAAATTTTAAATATGTATAACAAATAAAATATTTGTTTTGATACTAATTAGCATCAATCATAATGGATTCATAAGATTGACATATATATCAATATCTATACTATATTACTATATTTACTAATTTTATTTTTGCACAATAGAGACTAATTTGGGAAAATAGGTATCTTCCTCAAACACTAACTGTAAGTCCCAGCTACATTTCTGTAAAAAAAAAATATCAGGGTCTGGTATAAACAGGTTTTTTAAAAATTATGAGTGAACACCTCTATCTCATTTGACCACTTTTTTCTTTATACATAACTTCAACGAAGCCTAAGGAAAATGCAAATTAGTTATTGTGAAAGAAGAGATAGAAGAAATATTTTTAAATTCTACTCTTTAGAAGGCATTTGAAAAATAAATATATTGATAAATTTATAGAATTAAACCTTAGAGATAGAAAGCATTTAGGAGTTCGATCTTAATCATTTAAAAAAATTTTTACAAAAATGTCAACATCAAAAACATCAACCCTACCATGAGTCTTCATTACCTCACAGTGATGCAGCACAGGGCTATTCTGGGAATAGTGTTAGGAAATGGAACATCTTACAGTATTTAATATTTTTCCCAAGAAACAATGTTACATCTGGGAGTTGCATTATTGACCAAAACTTTGACATAAAATCAATCACAGATATGTCCAATGATATCATATAACAGTAAATACCGAGGCATAGTGCAGACTAAAGGAAATGATGCAAATCAGGCCTAGCACAGTGCCTGGCACACACACGCAGGCGTGTGAGTTTCTGATTACTTTGGCTGCCTAACGTATTACCCAAAACTTAATGGCTTAAAATAATAATGATTACTTACACTCTCTTATGGTTCCCCTGGGTCCAAAACCAGAAATGAGTCAGGGCACTGCAGGCTCACTTGTTCTCTGCTCCCTGGTCCGAGGCTTCCACTGGCGGAGACAAAGGCTGAAGGCTGAATCATCTGAAGGCTCATTAACTCATGTGTCTGGCAACTGCTAGTGGTTATCAGTTAGGGGCCTAACTAAGGCTGTTGGCTGGGACACCTACACACTGCCTCTCTGTATGGCCTGAGTTTTCTCCAAATATACTGGTTAGGGTCTAAGGACAACAATAAGATAGATAGGGACAGAGAGAGAGAGAGAGAGAGAGAGAGAGAGAGAGGCAGAAAGAGGCTGCACAGTACGCTGAGGCTGTTTTTCCTTTTTTTGAACCCTAGCCTCAGAAATCAAGCAGCCTTACTTCTGCCACATTTAAATGGTCAGGGTAGTTATAGAGATCAACTTCACCTGTTAGTGCAAGCAGGTGAATGTCACTTTGTAAGAAGAGCATGTGGGATGTGGTATATATTGGTATACTCATCTTTGAAAATACAACTTGCCAAGTGTGGGACAGCTGTGCTAGGCTTGCTTGCAGGTTTACCAGCTGCAAGCACTTTGCTTGATGACTGTGTGAGCACCTGGCAGAGGCACTTGTGCATAGCCTACATAAGGCTGTGGGTGCTTCCCCTGGGCGGCAATTCTGTCAGATCTCTCTCCCGTCACTGTGAAGTGCGGTTTTCCTTGCTCCCTTGTCTTTACTGCGAGTAACAAATTTTCCTTTGTTTATTAGCTCTTTCCTTTTTGTTGTTTATTTGCTCGCCTGTCCTTGAGAGCCTCCAATAAACAGGTATATAGCTCAACCTTTTCTGGCTCCGCAGTTCCTCTACCATCTGCCCAAATCCAACGTGAACCTGCCTGTCCTTGGCCACTGGCATTACACCTGATGTAGTGGGCAGGGTTTGCAGCAGATGGGTTTGGAGCCCCCGACACCCTTGAAGGGTAGGGTAGAGGAGTGGTTGCTGTTCTCCAGCATATGGTTCTCCGTGGCTGTCCTTCAGGGGGCCATAGGCTGGGTGATTTTTACAGCTCTGTGAGAAGAAACCGAGAATCCTGTGCAAGAGGTGGCCCGAGGAGGTCAAAAGCTCCAGGGTGAGCTGTGGAGCAAGTGACAACAATGGCATGAGCTGGAATAGTCAAGGGAGAAAGAGCTGCAGGTCTGAGAATTGCAAGTCAGAGTGCAGGCTGAGAAGCAGCGATGGCGTGAACTGGAGCAAGCACTGGAGAGGGAGGCAGACTGGGTTTGAGAGTTGCACTGTGAGGTGCAGGTGGAACACCAATGGTGCCTGAAACTGGAGCGATCTCTGGAGAAGGAATTATGGGTTTGCTAGTTGCAATTTTCCCTGGAAGCTGAACGTTGGCAGTGACAGCTGTTTGAGAAACAACTGTGGGCTCAGGAGCTCAAGAGTTGGTAGCCACAGGAGCTGAAGCGGGCAGAGATGATGGAGCTGCATGCCTGCCAGCTGGTCCGCTCTGAGTGGGCAGGAGCAGACATTTCTGACTCTTCCTCTGCTGAGGGGGAGGCTCTGGCTGCAACTGCTGTTCCCAGACTCAGAGCCCGGCCGGTAGTCACCAAGAAGGTAAAATCCCAGCAGCAAAGAGTCCCTCAAGGGCAGCCACAAGCTCCTCCACAGATAATAAAGCACTCTGTGGTCTGGCCCTACTACACCCAGGCAGAGCTGTTGAAGTTGGGGTGCAATTCAGGCAGAAACCCATGGAGCCGCTGGCAGCCTAGCTACTGAGGTTGTGGGACACAGGGGTGGATGGCATCATGCTCTCCAAAACAGATGGAGAAACTCGCCACCATTATCACACCCTTCTTGAGGCAGCATCTTCAGAATGGCCATGACAACCCAGGAAACCATATCCTATTAGAATGGGTGATGGCTGCCATTTGTATGGTCTGTGCTGGGGACTTGCTGGGGGCAGCGAGTTGGTGGCAGTGCTACAGTGAGTTAGTAAAGGTCCTTCGGGAACTAGGTATGAAGATGCTGCTTTCTACCTGGAACCTCATGGACCAGATGAGGAAGTGTTCATGGCTGGATGAAAGATTTTATTCTCTGCAGTGCCTCCAGCTCTCTTTGGGTCACTAGTGGCATTCCTGGGCCCCTGAATGGGACAGCCTATCAATGCAGTTACACAGATGGTAGCAGATTTGGGGGAGCTGTAGGTAGCATGGAATCACAAAACTGTGAGGGCTGCTGCCTGTGCTGCCCCTTCGACTAGCAAGAGAAATGGGCCTGTGAAAGTTTCCTGAACACAGTTGTGGGTAGATTTAATTGCAGTTGGGCAGAGAGGGAGAAATTGGATGGCAAGCCTAATAAGGTTCTTTGGAGCTTTGGCAGCAGCTTAAACCAGGACAGAGATTCCAGCTGCTGAGACAAGCGGCCCAGCAGCTACTATAAAACTGTTGGTGCACGGGCGGCACGGTTACAAGATTAGATGATGGAGACGGCTGAGGGAGAGGAGGACCTGCAAGATCCGCTGTTCCAGTGTGAATAGAGGGAAGGCCAAGGAACCCGTCTAACAGGGATGGGCGGGGACTGGAGACCCCACGTGGAACTGACTATCCTCTGGTCCCCTTCCAACGTACAATGGGTACAGGCCTTGGTGGATACAGGTGCAGAACATTCACTCCTTTATGGAATCCCAGAATGGTTTGCTGGGACTCCAGTGGCCATTGATGGTTATGGGGGCCAAACTGTTCGAGTGAAGCCTGTAACTATTCCATTGGGGATAGGGAGACTGCCTCTAAGCCATCTAAGGTGTATGTATCTCCTATTCCTGAATATATTTGGGGGGTAGATGTCTTACAAGGACTGTGATTGGAAACTGCAGCTAGGAAGTTCTGCCTGCAACTCTGATTCTTGAAGGCAGTGTTGTGGGGATACGCAGCACATTCCCCATTGTGGACAAGGCCCACCAGGGGTGAGGATGACGGAGACACAGAGACCTGACTCCAGAGACCAGGTTCAGTGACGTAGATCTGCTTTATTCAGGAAGTAAGCTAGCTTATATACACAGGGTCAGCCTATATACACAGCGTGTCCTTCACAGCCAATGGCTGAAAAGGTCAGGGAGCTGCTTGGTTGGCACTGAGTTACTTCCTTACAGCAGGCGAGCTCCCTCCTGGGTGTGCCTAGGAGGGTTGCAGGTGCTGGAGTGTTCTCACAGCATTGCATCAGCCACAGCTGTTAGGAATGTGCTCTGCACTCTATCTACATTTCCCTCTTCTCTTTTAATTAGGGCCAGTTGGACTTGATGAATGACAGCTTGCTGTTGTCTTTACAGGCAGGATAACGCCAGGGTGGGGAAAAGCAACCCAGACATGGGGATCTGCCTGCATCTGGGATCCAGCAGTTACTACAGCACATATAAGCAGGAACAGAGTACCAGGGCCTGGGGGCCTGTCAGGGGCCATTTTCTGGTCTTGCTCCGCTAAAGCCTTCATATCCCCCAGGTGATGGGGTGCGCACATTGGCCACGAGGTCTTCGTCTGGAGACTCGCCATCTCCTGGGTTGGGGGGTTCGTTGGAGGGGTCATCTTGGGACACTGAGACTGGCCTTATGTTTCGTCCTGGGATCCAAATTGGCTGAGGGCTGTTTTCTGGAAAGACACAAGCACAACCTCTCCCCTGCTCCAGAACGGGGTGTGGACCCCGCCACTGTGCCGTGGCTGGGTCCTTCCAGTGTACCAGGGGTGAAGGGGTTCAGGAGTGGCAACTTCTGCTTCTTTGGCTGTCGGAGCCGATGGTGCAGTTAACAATTCAGTTGGTTTTGTTTTTGCGCACTCAGCTGCGAGTGTGTTAAACTCAGAGACTAGGCCACTTTCCTTCTCAGTGGAGAAGGGCAAATAGGGAGGTAGGGGCTCCGCAGGGAGAGGGGGAGAGGGTCCTCGGCAGGAGATGGCTAGTAGGGCAGGAGTGAGACCAAGGGGGAAGGTTTGCCCTTCATGTACTTCTGCTGAACGGATGAGCCGGAGAGCTCAGGCCCAAGTAGTGGGGTCGCAAAGAGGCCAGTCTTGAAGCCAAGGGTTGAAACCTGATAGGATTTCCTAGTAGGTACAAAGATCCTTTTCTTTCTTTTTTTTAAAATTATTTTTATTTATTCTTATTAGAGGAGAGAGAGAGAAAGAGAGAAATAAGGGGGGGGCAGGAAGCATCAACTCCCATATGTGCCTTGACCGGGCAAGCCCAGGGTTTTGAACTGGCGACCTCAGTGTTCCAGTTTGATGCTTTATCCACTGCGCCACCACAAGTCAGGCTACAAAGATCCTTTTCATTAACTTTAACTCGCCTACTTTGCAATAGGGCATGGAAGGATCGAGCTTGCGGGGCTCGGGAGTGAGGGAGAAGGTTTCCTATTGCAGAGGGTCACTCACCCGTCCCTTGGATGCCAGTTGGGTCTCTGCTCCAGCGCCAGTTGGGGACACTGGGGGTGAGGACGGCGGAGATGCAGAGACCTGACTCCGGAGACCAGGTTCAGTGACGTAGATCTGCTTTATTCAGGAAGTAAGCTAGCTTATATACACAGGTTCAGCCTATAGGGTGTTACAGAGTGTCCTTCACAGCCAATGGCTGAAAAGGTCAGGGAGCTGTTTGGTTGGCACTGAGTTACTTTCTTACAGTGGGCGAGCTCCCTCCTGGTTGTGCCTAGAAGGGTTTCAGGTGCTGGAGTATTCTCACAGCATTGCATCAGCCACAGCTGCTAGGAATGCGCTCTGTGCTCTACCTACATTCCCCCTTGCAATTACCTGTTCCCCTACATGTGACTAGCTATACCTCCTGCCAGGCGGCTATGAAGAAATCACTGGGACAGTCCTTGAACTGGAAAAGGTGGGAATCATCCGGTTGGCACACAGCCCTTACAACTCCCCAGTGTGGCCTGTGCACATACCAGATGGAACCTGGTGAATGATAGTAGATTACAAGGAACTTAATAAAGTTGTCCCCCCTTTTCATGCTGCTGTACCCTCAATAACTAACCTGATGGATTGGTATGAGTTGGGGACATACCACTTTGTGGAAGTTTTGGCTAATACTTTTTTCTCTATTGATATAGCTGCAGAGTCAAGACCAATTTGCCTTCAGTTGGGAAGGGAGACAGTGAACCTTTACAGTGTTACCCCAGGGCTATTTGTATAGCCCCACCTTGTGCCATGGGCTGGTGGCTGCTGACCTGGTTAAATGGAAACAGCCAGAGGTAGTTCACATATCCTGTATGATTATATCAATGACTTTATGCTAAGTAGTGATTCTCTTCCAGATTTGGAGCAAGCAGTCCTCACCCTGCTATCCCTTATGAAAGCGTGTGACTGGGTGGTCAACAGAGCAAGTTACAAGGACCTGGGTTATCTATTAAGTTCTTGGGAGTTGTCTGATTGGTTAAGACAAATGTTATCCCTGATGCAGTTATAGATAAGATCCAAGCATAACCCGTGCCCACTACAGTAAAGCAGTTACAGGAATTCCTAGGTCTGTTGAGGTATTGGTGAGCATTCATACCCCACTTAATTCAGTTACCGTGTCCCTTATATCACTTTATTTGGAAGGGGGTTTGCTGGGATTGGACTGAGCGGGCACAAGGTGCATCTGCAGCAGCTAAGAGAGCTGTCAAGGTGGTGCAGGCCTTGAATGTGTTGATCCTACCAGGCCCTGTCAGCTTGATGTCCATGTAACCGCTGAAGGGTTTGGATGGGGCTTGTGGCAACGGACAGAGCGCCTATGGCAACCTTTTGGGTTTTGGTCCCAATTGTGGAAAGGCACTGAAGTTCGTTACTCATTAGTGGAGAAACAGTTGGCAGCTGTGTATGCTGCCCTCCTAGCCACTGAGAGTATTACGACTGCAATGCTAGTTACAGTCAAGACCACATGCCCTATTGCAGGATGGGTGAGAGATTGGGCAACCAAACCTCACTGTGGTATGGCCCAAACATGCACCCTAGCCAAGTGGGGTGCATCCTTGCAACACGCTTTGCTCTTAGCACCAGCCTGTTGAAAGCAGAACTGCAGGAATTATTGGGTCCAGTCACCTATGTGACCTTAGGGTCAGGTGCAGCTGGGGCTCAGGAGGCAGAACCTGAAATCAGTCCCTACCAGGAGGGGAGAATGCCCATCCCCGAGGATGCCTGGTATACTGATGGTTCCAGCAGGGGCCAACCTGCCAACTGGATGGCCATAACCTTCCATCCAGCCACTGAGACTATTTGGATGGACACAGGTACAGGCCAGAGCAGCCAGTGGCGGAATTAAGAACCATATACTGGTTGCCCTTATGAACCTTCACCTCTGGTGATTTGAACTGACAGCTGGGCTGTCTATCGTGGACTGACCCTTTTGATTGCTACTTGGCATATTAACCAGTGGATGGTAATGCACCATCCACTATGGGGTCAGGTCATGTGGCAGGACTTATGGGAAATAGGACACCAGAAACAGGTGACAGTATATCATGTCACAGGGCATGCCCCTCTAGCCCATCCTGGGAATGATGATGCAGACACTTTGGCGAGGGTGAAATGGTTGGAGACTGTGCCTGCAGGTGACATGGCAGAGTGGCTCCACTAGCATCTGCTCCATGTGGGACAGAAAACTATGTGGGCTACTGTTAAGGTGTGGAACTTGCCTGTGTCCTATGCAAAGGTACTTGCTGCCTGCAAGCAATGTATAGTATGTTCCAAGGAGCACCCTCGAAGACAACTGGCATCACCTGGACAGATCCGGAGAGCTCCTGTTCCACTGACACGTTGGCAACTAGACATCATTGGACCCTTACCAAAGTCAATGGGCAGTGATACAGGCTCTGGACTGCCTGTGTGCTGCATATGGGTGACTGCTGGTCCTTGAAAGTGACAATGGTACTCAATTCACTGGTTCAATGGTGAGTTAATGGGCTCAAGAGCTGGGGGTGGACTGGAAGTACCATGTTCCCTACCACCCCCAAGCTGCTGGTACCATGGAGCGGTATAATGGACTCTTAAGCAGGGACTGTGACAGGAAGGAGGCACCAGCTCCCTACTGGATGGACACGCTGCTTGTGGACACTAATCCGAATTTTAAATGAGAGACCTCAATGGGGTGGGGGCAGCTCCAGTGGAGGCCCTCCTGCACTGGGCAGCTGCTCCCATCCAGTTGCAGATATGCAACAAGGACACTTTGCTCAAGTCAGGCTCTGGATGGCAGGGCAATGTGCTCTTGCCTGCCCCAACAGCCCTCCTTAAAGGCCAACGGCTTCAATAGACATGGCCCTGGACTGTACAGGCCCCCCACCTATGATGGGTGGCCTTGTTGGCACCGTGGGGTAGGGGGCTAGAGGTGGACCTCCAGTTAACTCCCTGGGCAACCAGCAGCTGGCCGCCTAAGGTAGAAATGTATTATCCCTTGAGACAGCATTATGAAAGGCACCTTCATAATTTCTTTATGGCCCATAATGAGTTCTCCCATTTTGCTGCACATAGAACCAGCAGACCCTGTGCTGACCAATAAGGTTTGGAATGCCTGCCCAGGGCGGCCTCTGGTATCTGCTGCTGTGCTGTCGGCAGACAGACCTCTGGCCTGTGTTCTGCCAGAAAAGAAAGATTTGCCTCTCTTGGTGTTGCTGACCACTATACCACTATATCATTTCACCCATAGCTGTGTTTGTAACTCTGTTGCTGAAGACCAGGCGTCCCCAAACTATGGCCCACCACGGGCCGCATGCGACCCCCTGAGGCTATTTATCCAGCCTCCACCACACTTCCGAAGGGGCACCTCTTTCACTGGTGGTCAGTGAAAGGAGCACTGTATGTGGCGGCCCTCCAACGGTCTGGGGGACAGTGAACTAGCCTCCTGTATAAAAAGTTTGGGGACCCCTGCAGACTGTACCATTTTGATTTTGTAATGTACCTCACTCCTTGCACAGAGAACACTATGGAAGAAACCTGTTACATAGATTGTGAGGCGAGCAACCCTAAAAAGGGGAATGTGTTAGGCTTGCTCTTGAGTTTACCAGCTGCAAGCATTTTGCTTGATTAGTGCGTGAGCATGTGGCAGAGACCTGTGTGTATTGCCTACATAAGACAGTGGGTGCTTCCCCTGGGTGGTAATTCTCCCAGATCGCTTTCCCACCACCGTGATGTGTGGTTTTCTTTGCTCCCTTGCCCTAACTGCAATAGCAGATTTTCCTTTGTTTATTAGCTCTTTCCTTTTGTTGTTTATTTGCTCGCCTCTCCTTGTAAGCCTCCAATAAACAGGTATGACCCAACTCTTTCTAGCTCTGCAGTTTCTCTACCATCTGCCCGAATGTGAATTGGCCTGGCCTTAGCCACTGGCATTACACCAACCTACCAATAATTTGAAATAATAAAATTACACTGGAAATTATAGAAATTAGAAGGGTCTAAGTGACTTTATAATGCAATTATTGAGAAATACAACCCTCTGAAGAAAATCAGCGTTCCAGAAAAGTAGAAGATCTGAGCAGGGTCATTCAACTAGTGATTCTAATGTCCGGACTCTGTGGGGGCAGCTGTGTTAGGCTTGCTTGCAGGGTTACTGGCTGCAAGCACTTTGCCTGATTGGTGCGTGGGTATGTGGTAGTGCCACATGTGTATGACCTGCATAAGGCTATGGGTGCTTGCACTCAGGAGAGATGGGGGATTGTGGGTGGCAGATTGCCTGCCCACCACTGTGAGGGGCCATTCTTGCTGTCTATGTGCCGGAGAAGAGGTTTTCCCCTGCCTGTGTGCTTGTCCGCCATTGTGAAACTTTATGAAATGAAATGGCTAATGCTTTCTGGCTCCACAGTTTCTCTACCATCTGCCTGAATCCAATGTGGACCTACCTGGCCTAAGCCACTGGCATTATAGGAATCAAACCCAGGGGTGCTGAATCTCAATTCTATAGTAATTTACCATATAAATATTTCATAAATGTGTCTGAGTGTGTTCATTGATTAGAAAAAGGGCTTAAAGTATTTAAAACTATTCATTTGTATTAAAAAATTTATATATGAGCAATCTGAATTATTGTAACTGATATTGGGAGGGGATGCTCCCCAGCTGTGGTTAAAATCATGTAGGTGTGTCTGATAACTGGCTGGCTCATGACCTCCCTGACTTCTATGTACATGGGCTAGATGTATGAGGCAGTATTCAACAAGGCCGAGAGTGGAGGACAGTGCACTGTCTGTTCCTCAACCCTGTTTCATGGAGTTTCTTATTTGAGATTCAGGGAATCAAAGCTGAAGCAAAAGTTGTTTCAAAGAGAATCTGTCAGCCTGACTGGTGGTGGCACAGTGGATAGAGTGCCAACCCAGAGTGCTGAAGTCGCAGGTTTAAAACTTGAGGTCTCTGTCTTGATTCCATAGTCTCCGGCTTGATCCCATAGTCACTGTCTTGATTCTGAGGTCGCTAGTTTGAAACCCAGTCAAGAGTTTGAGAAGCAATCAATGGATGCACAACTAAAGTGGAGCAAGGAGTTGATGCTTATCTCTCTTGCCCTTCCCTTTCTCCCCCTCCCTTCCTCTCTCTATTTCTCTCTCAAAAAAAGAAAAAAAAAGGAATCTGTGCAGAGTAAGCAGAGATGCTTTGGGTACCAGGTGACCCAAGTACAACCAGGATTTGGAGAGTGGCAATCCCCATTTTATGCACAAGGCACAATGGAGGGAATGTAATATGTTTGACATATTGTAGTTTTGCAGGTTTGGGGGCAATAACAATCACTTAGACAGAGAGGTCATGGAGCAGTTATAAAACCCAAGTACCTTCCTCTAGTAGGTTGTGAGCCAGGGGAAAAAAACAATAGGAGACTGGAGGACTATTGCTGCTCATGTGTCACACAGCTCCTGAGAAATCCTTGCACAACTAGGATTAGTTATTGTGGAATGGGGGGAGGGGGGAGGGGAGATGCAAATAATCCTTAAATCCGACAGTTTGTTGTGAAGAGTAACAGTACGATTGACATAAATACTAATGTAGACTCATTTGAATCTACAGGCAGATCATTCCTGTGAAAATAAGGTCACAGGAATAAACTAATTATAATTAGTTAGTTTGAATAAATATGGTCACTAATAAACTAACTATAATTAACATTTAATTAGCAATGATTTTATTTGACTTCTTAAAACTTTGAAGGTATTTGGCAGAATGATTTGGATAACTTATTTCTAAAAACAAACTGTTACCTTTTCTTCCCTTCATTCTGAGTCCTACAGAAGCATTATAAACTTATTCTACTCATCACCATTTTAGAGAACATTACTGAAGCACCTAACTACTTGAAAACATCATTATAGGGTTTTTTGTGGTTGAAATTTAGAGAGCCATAGCCTCTTAAATCTGCTGTCCTGTTTTTATTTTATTCTTTGCTGTTCTCAGAATCTCAACCTCTCTTTTCTCACTTCCAAGACTTCTTATTCTACCTGAAATCCAGGGCAGCTTTAGTTTACAAGAGTCACAAAAATGCAGGTGCAATGGTGTGTGTAAGTGGAGTGGGATTGAGTAGGTAGTAGAGGATGGATAACTTCTCATCAGAAGTACAGGCTCAAACCTTTGCTCTGCTATTGACCAACTATGCAAATTTGGGCCTGAGTTTCCTCATCTGCAAAATAGGGACCACACACACACACACACACACACACACTATTCCTAATGCATTTGTTGTTGAGATTAAATGAGTAAACACATAGAAAGGTATGAGGCACACTATAAGAATTCCCCATTACTTGGGTTACAGGAGAGTTAAGAGCCAAGATTTTTTTTTAAATAGCACTAACCAGATAGAGTCCGTTCGCCCAACACCTCCCTTAATTCCTGCTCATATGATCCTCTTCTGCATGAGCTGACCTGTGTTTCAAGGTCTTTTTCCAGAAGTAGAGCACAGATGTTAACAGCATGGAATAAACAGAGGGGTAAAACACCAAAGCTTTGAAAAGTAATAACCAACATTTTATTTATTATTAAGAGATTTTAAGCATAAAAGTGAATGTAAACCACCTTTATTTCTCTGGGCTTAGAAAATTCCACTTCTAAGTCCTCTATAGCAAACATTATCAGAAGTAACTTTTGGCTAGTAATTTAGTGCTGTCACTATTTTTACCCTGGAAATCCAATGAAGAGATTTGGACTGTGAACCGACTTTCAAAGCCCAGCTCAAATTCATGGTCAATTAACATCCCATAGACAAGCAATATGTCAACTAGTACACTAAAGCTGGTAAGCAGGGATTAAAAGGAAGGAAGGGAGGAAGGGAGGGAGGGAGAGAGAGAAAGAGAGAGAGAGAGAGAAAGAGAAAGAAAGAGAAAGAAAGAAAGAAAGAAAGAAAGAAAGAAAGAAAGAAAGAAAGAAAAGAAAAGAAAAGAAAAGAAAAGAAAAGAAAAGAAAAGAAAAGAAAAGAAAAGAAAAGAAAGAGCAAAAGCAGAGGTCCACTATACAAATGGGATAATAACATGGAAGGCATTGGTTGGATCAGTGCTACAGCAATAGTGACAGAGTGGATGGAGGAAAATAAACAACTGATTATTGGCACCAGGTTTTGTATAATTAAGGATTTCACAGAAAGGGGGAAGATGTTTAACATAATGCAGTTTTTCCTAATTTTAGTCATCCAAAAGCCACCCTCATACAATTTTGCCATATTGATATACTTCTTGTATCATTGTTTGCTTAATATGTTTTTTTTAACAGAGCCACTTTTTAAAACCTTATAAAAAAATAAAACCTTATGCATAAATGGAAAACCAGAATAATTTTACATAAATAGAAAGTAACTATAAAAAGTACAATGAGAACAAAGCAATGTTATTAAATTATAAATATTGGTGTCTACTGAAGATTTTGACCTTAAGGCCTGATCTTTTTTGTTAAAAATGGATGTAGCCAGGTGTTAGAGAGATGTCAGAAACATGTGCTCCAGGAGATTCCAAGATGGCTGCAGAGTAGGTGAATGCTACACTCACCTGCTCCCAGCCCAATCCGAATTTACAATGAAAACATGGAGCATTCAACTGGAATAACCAACTGAAGGCTAGTTGAATTGAAAAATTCTAAACAACAATTTACAGAAGATTCCACAAAGAGATTGGTAAGAAAGGTGAAGGCACAGAAAGTGCTAGCCCATGCCCCTGTGTGCAGTGGCTGAAAAGCCAAATATCACACCTGGGAATCTCCCTCCCCTCAGGAGAGGGTGGCCTCAAACCCATGCAAGGTTTCCCAATACAGAACAACAAGGAAGGGAAGAAGAGCCTACATAGCAAGCGGTGGCAAAAATCAGAGACTCAGATGCCACCTTCCCAAGTACTGGCCTCCTATTATAGCAGAATCAGCCAGGGGAGTGCACAGCCCACTACCAACTGCCAGCTGGGCTGGTCCTCTGTGCACAGTTCTAGCAGTGTCTTTTGTGGCACCCTTTTTCCAAGGAGGCTTTTGTCGGAGACCCAGACAGTGATTAAACTGTGTGGCTCTGGAAAGGGGGCCAGCCTCCCCCACCTCCTGTGTACAACTTTCTCCAGAGAAGCTTTTGTCCAGGAACTAGATGGATAGGAGCAGGAGGAGTGAGTGGAGACATCATAGGGTACAACTCCTCTCTCCCTGGTGAGCACAGCCCCTGCTACCCCAGGAAGGGGAAGAGGTCCCAGCTCCTCTTCTACAGGGTGGTGGGCACCATCCTCAAAGGGGGAAAGTTAGTGGGGCTGTGGAGAGCACTGTGTGCTGGGAGAACAGAGTGCTGTGTAGACAGTCAGGATTTCAGGACCAGTCTTGCCCACAATGAGTGCATGAAACACTGAGAACAGAGCCAGGACTTTCTGATCCTGTGGCCCTGGGGAAGTCTTGGTCCAGGAGCCAGATGGGTGGGTGTGTAGACACTTCACAGAGGTGTGTGTGTTGGAGGGCAACTCCTGCCTTTTATTTGAGAGCTCAGCCCAAGCTACTTAGGGAAGGGGAAAAAGTGTCTTCCTCACTTTACAGGCTTGCAGGGATCATCCCTAAAGGGGGACAATTGATGAGGCCTTGAAAATGGAGCACAGCAAGCTGGGAGAGCAGAGTACCCCATCTCTGCTTGTCCCATATGCTTGGAATAGCGTGTTGGGTGAGAGGGTGGTCTAAGTGAGGAAGGCAAGAAAATACCAGAAGAAATCTTGGCAAATTTCATTAAGTATGAAAACTACACCAAGAGAAAGTTACCAAGCATCTACAAAGATTTTGGTGGGGTCATTCTCTTCTTCCCTTTACAAACTCATCATCCTGTGCACTATATCAAATCATGTTTGTACACATAGTACATGTTCTCTGTCCTAAATAGCTTAAGGGCTAACTTCAATGGCTCTAAGGAATATGGTTAAGATTTAGTGCTTAAAGTGAATTAAAAGAAATAAGTAAAATATATGCAGCCTAACTGTGATGTGAAAGTAAAACAAGCTGTTTCCTCTTGTGCATACTTATGAAACTTGTACGCGTTAAGTTGTTGGAAAGTGACTGTCAGTGATTTTTATTTAAATAAAAGTCAATGTGTGAAAATTGAAATGTAGCCAAAAGATACATTAAAATTGTGATGATTCATTTTTTTAAGTGGGCACAACTGTCATTCTTTTAAATTATAGAGACTTTAGGTAATTTAAAATATAACATAAAATAAAATGTTGATTTATAGCTATTTAGAAGGAACGGAACTGTGATGGATATCTTTTGGAGCATCTGCTCAGGTAAATAGCCCCTTGATTGCCTGTTTCTCTTACATCGTGACCCTCAGGCAGGTTCCCTGCAAATATGACCCCACCCGATGACCATGCTGACTGAACCCCATGGTGAGCTCTTAACCATGCCATGCCTGAGGACTTTTCATGATGGTTCCCTTTTGGGTCAAGAGTGAGAGTGACTCTCTCTTTAGGCTGGAACTATAACATATAAACTCAGGAGGTAAGAAAATATACTGTCGTGCAAATGGAGAAGGAAAGCAAAGAAAGACGTGCACGGAGCAGCAGAGGGTCCAGCCGAGTTTTGCCTGGGATCCTAGTGGCTTTCAGCTATTGCTTCCACTCCTTCTAAGGCCCGCTATTTTCTGCTCTTGGTGCTATAGGATCCTCTCTACCTTTGTTCTTTTCTTTTTCTTTTCTTTTTGCTCAAGTTGAAAGCAAAGTCCTAAGACAATACCTCTTGCACTTACAGTGATATATAATATAGATTTGGAAATGTTCAGTGAAATATAAAGTATATTTGAAGTACTCAGTGACTCACAAGAAACGATTAAGTGAAAATGATATGTAGGCTACGTAGGTCATGTAAAATATTAAACTGGAGAAACAGTATTTAAAAAATGTAAATATAATTTATGACACCCATAACAAATACAAAGAGAAATAAACAGAGATATATATCATAAAAAATGTTGCAATAATTAGACAATGAAATCCTTAACAAGGGTAGAAGAACCTCAAATTTATATAGCTACCCATCAGATTGAACATATATGTGAAACTCGAAAATTTCATAGAATAAGAAAAGCCACATAAATTCACTCTGCCATATTTTTACTGGTTCTGTATATTTTTTCAAAAGAGTAATACATGCTAATTTTGGAAAATATTCATTTAAAGGCCATAAAGACAGCTACATTAATATAATGCATATGTTCTCTCAATTTTTTTTCACTTATAACTCATATTGCTATATTTATGTCTAATTATAGTCAAAGCCTATTATTGTGTAATAGCTGAGAAAACCACAGTGATCACCCAATACAGAATGAAAACTCGACAAGGTCAGAGACCCCACTGGTCTTATTCACTGCTACTTCCACATGCCTAGGACTTAAGTAAATAAATTTTTGTTAAAATGGTAATTGAATAAATAGACAACATTATCATTCAACAACACATATCATATATAGCACAAACTCAAGTTAGTTAAAAATTAGTCATTTTACATAAGCAAACAATTGTGTTAGAGCTGGGAGGGTGATTTCCATCTTTTCTGAAGGAGGGCTGGCTCAGGTTTAAATGATTTTGGCCTTACCATATCTGGGTAAAGAAGTAGCATTATCATTGTCTTATAACACACAAACTGAAGGTCTTTTCCCTTTAAAAGCATCTTAGCTATAGAATACAGTTTTTGAACTCAATTTGCATAGCTGCTCATGTTTTCTAATCCTGGAAGTTTTCTCATTCTTATAGGTGTACTTCATGGTCTGCTATTCAGGCGTCCCCAAACTACGGCCCGCAGGCCGCATGCGGCCCCCTGAGGCCATTTATCAGACCCCCCACCACACTTCTGGAAGGGGCACCTCTTTCATAGGTGGTCAGTGAGAGGAGCACTGTATGTGGCGGCCCTCCAATGGTCTGAGGGACAGTGAACTGGCCCCCTGTGTAAAAAGTTTGGGGACCCCTGTTAAATGTTTAATAGCTAGCTCTGTAGGAAAAAAAAAAACACAAAACATGCCTGACCAGGTGGTGGCACAATGGATATAGCATTGGACTGGGATGCGGAGGACCCAGGTTCGAGACCCCGAGCTCGCCAGCTTGAGCACGGGCTCATCTGGTTTGAGCAAAAGCTCACCAGCTTGGACCCAACGTCGCTGGCTCGAGCAAGGGGTTACTCGGTCTGCTGTAGCTCCACAGTCAAGGCACATATGAGAAAGCAATCAATGAACAACTAAGGTGTTGCAATGAAAAGCTGATGATTGATGTTTCTCATCTCTCTCTGTTCCTGTCTGTCCCTACCTATCCCTCTTTCTGACTCTCTCTCTGTCTCTATAAAAAAACAACAACCACAAAACACAACAAAATAAACAAACCTGGTTTGTAGTATTTGCCAATTACTGTGGTACAAATACAGCATCCCTAATTTCAAGCTAACAATATGATGTGAATGCTATGTTTTGGAGATATGCCTGTTTGGATTTCTTGAGTGGATAAGATCTGATTCTATCATATGACTGAGTTAAAAAAATGACTCATTTTAATAATGAAAATATGGATTCACAGTGTCATTCATAAGAGCTCAGGGGTTTGGCTGGATATCTTCATAGCAATTACAAATACAACTAATTAAGTATGTATAAATAATTTAATGTCTTTACCCTCAGACAGACTATAGTCATAAACCCTTCAAAGGCAGGGCTTATGACTACTGATCTCACCTGCAGTGCCTGGCACAATGATTGGCTCATAGGGTGGACTCAATAAATCCCTGTTGAATGAATGACTGGTTTATTCATCTAGCCTCATGATTTTTACTTATTTAATTAATTTATTGATGATTTTAGAGAGACAGAGAGGAAGTGTGTGTGAGAGAGAGACAGAGAAAGAGAGAGAAGCATTTGTTTGTTGTTTCACTTAGCTGTGCATTCATTGGTTGCTTTCTGTATGTGCCTTACTGTGGATCAAACCTGAAACCTCGGAATTTTGGGATGACACTCTAGCCAACTGACCTAACCAGCCAGGGCCTAACCTCAATGGTTTATAAAACATTTTATTTGTTGAATCCTTTATTTAAATCAGACCTTTCATGAAGGCCTGATCAGTGGTGGCACAGTGGATAGAGTGTCAACTTGGGATACTGAGGACCCAGGTTCAAAATCCTGAGGTTGCTGGCTTGAGCGCAGGCTTACCAGCTTACTTGTGGGGTTGCCAGCTTGAGCATGGGATCATGAACATCTTCCTGTGGTCTTCCTATGGTTGTTGCCTTGAGCCCAAAGGTCACTGGCTTGAGCCCACGGTTGCTGGTTTGAGTAAGGGGTCACTGGCTGGGGTGGAGCCACATCCCTGGTCAAGGCACATTTGAGAAGCAGTCAATAAACAACTGAAATGCCGCAACTATGAGTTGATACTTCTCATCTCTCTCCCTTCCTGTCTCTCTCTCTCAAAAAAAAAACAACCCCCAAAACAAAACAACTTTTCAAGAAAATCAGTGAATAAAGAAGATAAAAAAAAAAAGTGCTTTTTGCCTGAGCTGTAGTGGTGCAGCAGATAATGCACTGACCTGGAATGCTCAGGTAGCTAGTTCAAAAGCCCGGGCTTGCCCAGTCAATGTACATATGAGAAGCAACTACTAGTTGATGCTTCCCGCTTTTCCCCAGCATCTTTGTCTCTCTCTGTCTCATCTCTCTAAAATCAATAAATAAAATCTTTTTTTAAATTGCTTTTCTGCTTTGAGTGGATCTGGGGGACTAGACTCGAGCTTGCTGACCCCTCTCTTTACCCTCTACTATGGTTCTTGAGGCACCAGACATTCACATTGCACACTTTTAACATGAAATAAAATAATTTCTCATTAAAAGCCACTAATATTTTGTGGTGGTTTATTGTCACAGCATAACCAAGTTTATCCTAATGGCTACACCCTATTTCTTGTTAATAATTAACAAATATTTTTTTTAAAAAGGAGATGAAGCTCATCTGACATATTTAGAATCATAGAATTCTAGTAGTCAAACAACCTTTAGGGGTCTGCTATTTCAATTCTCCTTATTTTTTATCTCCTAAACCATAAATTCTAGAATCATGACTAATGGGTTAACAGCAAATTCAGTTTGTGGAACCCTGCTTCTTTTATTTATCTATGTATCAGTTGGTGGACATTTAGATTATTTCTACTTTTTGGCTATTATGAACAATGCTTTCCTGAGCATCCATGCACATTTTTTAAAAATTTATTGACATGCCCATCTTCCAAACTTAAATCACCTGCCATTACCATATATTTGTCTCCCTTTACTCTTTTTTAAAAAATTTTAATAGGGTGACATTGAGTAATCAGGGTACATATGTTCAGAGAAAACATCTCTATTTATTTTGACACTTGATTAAGCTGCATTCCCATCACCCAAAGTCCAACTGTCTTTCCGTCACCTTCTAACTGGTTTTCTTTGTGCCTCTCCCTTCCCTCAACACCTCCCTCTCCTCCCCCACCCCGTAACCCCCACACTCTTGTCCATGTCTCTGAGTCTCATTTTTATGTCCCACCTATGTATGGAATCATATAGTTCTTAGTTTTTTTCTGATTTACTTATTTCGCTCAGTATAATGATATCAAGGTCCATCCATGTTGTTGCAAATGATCCGATGTCATCATTTCTTATGACTGAGTAGTATTCCATAGTATATATATACCATAGCTTTTTAATCCACTCGTCCACTGATGAACACGTAGGCTATTTCCAGATCTTCGCTATTGTGAACAATGCTGCCATAAACATGGGGGTGCATTTCTTCTTTTGAAACAGTGCTATGGTGTCCTTGGGGTATATTCCTAAAAGTGGTATAGCTGGGTCAAAAAGCAGTTCGATTTTTATTTTTTTGAGGAATCTCCATACTGTTTTCCACAGTGGCTGCACCAGTCTGCATTCCCACCAGCAGTGCAGGAGGGTTCCCTTTTCTCCACATCCTCACCAGCACTTATTCTGTGTTGTTTTGTTGATGAGCGCCATTCTGACTGGTGTGCATTTCTCTAATGATTAGTGATGTTGGGCATTTTTTCATATGCCTATTGGCCATCTGTATGTCCTCTTTGGAGAAGTGTCTATTCATATCTTTCACATTTTTTTATTGGATTGTTTGTCTTCCTGGTATTGAGTTTTACAAGTTCTTTATATATTTTGGTTATTAACCCCTTATCAGACGCAATGTCAAATATATTCTCCCATTGTGTAGTTTTTCTTTTTATTTTGTTCTTATTGTCTTTAGCTGTGTAAAACCTTTTTAGGTGTTTTTTTTTTTTTTTGCATTTTTCTGAAGCTGGAAACAGGGAGAGACAGTCAGACAGACTCCCACATGCGCCCGACCGGGATCCACCCGGCACGCCCACCAGGGGGCGACGCTCTGCCCACCAGGGGGCGATGCTCTGCCCATCCTGGGCGTCGCCATGTTGCGACCCTCCTGGGTGTCGCCATGTTGCGACCAGAGCCACTCTAGCGCCTGGGGCAGAGGCCACAGAGCCATCCCCAGCACCCGGGCCATCTTTGCTCCAATGGAGCCTTGGCTGCGGGAGGGGAAGAGAGAGACAGAGAGGAAGGCGCGGCGGAGGGGTGGAGAAGCAAATGGGCGCTTCTCCTATGTGCCCTGGCCGGGAATCGAACCCGGGTCCTCCGCACGCTAGGCCGACGCTCTACCGCTGAGCCAACCGGCCAGGGCTTTTTTAGTTTGATATAGTCCCATTTGTTTATCCTGTCTTTTATTTCACTTGCCCATGAAGATAAATTGGCAAATATATTGCTGCGAGAGATGTCGGAGAGCTTACTGCCTATGTTTTCTTCTAAGATGCTTATGGTTTTATGGCTTACATTTAAGTTTTTTATCCATTTTGAATTTATTTTTGTGAATGGTGTAAGTTGATGGTCTAGTTTCATTTTTTTG
This sequence comes from Saccopteryx bilineata, assembly GCF_036850765.1. Lineage (NCBI taxonomy): Eukaryota > Metazoa > Chordata > Mammalia > Chiroptera > Emballonuridae > Saccopteryx > Saccopteryx bilineata. The sequence goes on along the minus strand of NC_089495.1, from coordinate 91,817,721 downwards.
CAGGTAGCTGTCCAATTTTCCCAACACCATTTGTTGAAGAGGCTGTCTTTACTCCAATGTATGCTCTTACCTCCTTTGTCAATTATCAGTTGTCCATAAAAGTGTGGGTTTATTTCTGGGTTCTCAGTTCTGTTCCATTGATCTATATGCCTTTTCTTATGCCAGTACCAGGCTGTTTTGAGTACAATGGCCTTGTAGTATAACTTGATATCGGGAAGTGTGATACCTCCCACTTTATTCTTCCTTTACAAGATTGCTAAGGCTATTCGTGTTCTCTTTTGGTTCCATATAAATTTTTGGAATATGTCTTTTATATCTTTGAAGTAAGCCATTGGTATTTTAATTGGTATTGCATTGAATTTATAAATTGCTTTGTGTATTATAGACATTTTAATAATGTTTATTCTTCCTAACCATGAGCACGATATATGCTTCCACTTGTTTGTATCTTCCCTGATTTCTTTTTTCAATGTTTTATAATTTTCTGAGTACAAGTCTTTAATCTCCCTGGGTTAATTTATTTCTAGGTACTTTATTTCTTTGGTTGCAATGGTGAAGGAGATTGCTTCCTTAATTTCTCTTTCTGACAGTTCATTGTTAGTGTATACAAATGCCTCTGATCTCTGAGTATTAATTTTATATCCTGCCACCTTGCTGAATTCATTTATCAGGTCCAGTAGTTTTTTGACTGAAACTTTAGGGTTTTCTATATACAATATCATATCATCTGCCAATAATGATAGTTTTACTTCTTCTTTTCCAATTTGTATGTCTTTTATTTCTTCTTCTTGTCTGATTGCTATGGCTAGGACTTCCAGGACTATGTTGAATAAGAGTGGTGAAAGGGGGCACCCCTGCCTTCTTCCTGATCTTAAGAGGATTGCTTTTAATTTTTGCCCAATTGAGTATGATGTTGGCTGTGGGTTTGTCATAGATGGCTTTTATCATGTTGAGGTCTGTTCCCTGTATTCCCACTTTGTTGAGAGTTTTGATCATAAACGGGTACTGGATATTATCAAATGCTTTTTCTGTATCTATTGAAATTATCATGTGGCTTTTCCTCATTCTATTGTGTTCTTCATTTCTGATATTGTATTTATCATTTCTGACTGATTCTTTTTTATTATTTTAATGTCCTTTTTTATATTTGCTATCTCTTTATTTAAGTGTTCATAATGACCATCTATTTCTGTTCTAATATCTTTGAGCATCCTAACAATCGTTATTTTAAACTCTGCATCTGGTAATTTGGTTATATCTGACTCATTCAGGTCCTTTTCTGGTGGTTTCTCTTGATTCATTTGTGTTGCATTTCTCTGCCATCTCATTTTGTCTGTATAAAAGATGATTTTGGCCACTGGAGTCCACTGGGTGTGGCCTCTGTGTTTCCTAGGTGAGGTCTGTGTTCAGGCCTGCCCCACCCTCTGCTGTTGCTGCCTAAGGCATTCGGGTATGGACATTGCCAGTGCCTGCCCACTGGGGTTGTTGCTGTGGTTTCCGCCTCTCCTTCACAGGAGTGGTTGTGATCATGTGCTCGGGTGTACAAGCCTTAGTGGCCTTGGCCTTTGCCCGCCCCCACAGGTGGCAGGGGTGAGCACCTTTGCTCAGTTGCGGGTTTCTGCCTGATTCTGGGCTTTCGCCCCGCCCTTGCAGGAGGAGCCTGCTCGTGGGACAGCTGCAAGCCTTGGCTCCACAGGCAAGGTGGGACTGCATGCCCATGCTCAGTAGCAGGACTCCACCTGTTCTGGGATTTTGGCTCCACCCCACGGGAGGAGCCAGCTCTCAAGTCAGGCCACAAGCCTTGGTTTTGTGGGCGGGGCAAGGCTGTGCTTCTGCGTCCTTGCTCAAGGGTAGGTCTCTGTCTCTTCTGGGTCTCCTGCACTTCCTTCGCAGGCTGCATTGCAGGCAGCCCACAGCTGGGCTTGACCACTTTCCTGCATCCCCGCCTCCCCAGCCGGGAAGACTGAGCTCACACCTGGGCCTCAGTGGTGACCAGCCGGCTTCTGCCCTTTTTGACAGAACCGCACTTCTGCATCCCATCGCCTCCCGCCCTCAGGTGAGCCCTCAACTGTGTGGGTGGGGGCACTGCAACTCAGACCCTAACACTCAATACTGTAGTTCCGAAAGCTCCCTCCTTCTATGCGACTCAGCTCTGAGTGCCGCGGGAGAGCTTGTTTGGCTGGTGTCCTGCTTCCCTTTGCTTGTATTGCTGGTTCCAGGGGAAATATTCACTTCAGATTTGGGAAGGGACTCGTCCCAGAGTTAGGGTGGCTGTCTCTCAAAATGTTTCTCCCTGTGCCTCCTAGATTACACTCTCTTCCTGTTCCTTCAGTTCTCTCCTCTCTCCCCTTCTCCCGGAGCCCTGCGTTAGTGGTTGTGAGAGAGGTTTTCTGCGTGGTCCCTTTAAGAAGAATCCTGGGTCTGAGAAATCAGTTTCTGTCTCACAAACAGTACCGTCTTGTTTCCAGCTAAATACTGCCCATATGCCTCTTCTAGGCTTTGGGGCTGCAGGCTGGGGCTTTGTTCCTGGGACTTAGGACCCCTCTTTGCTAAACTCACTTCTTACCACGTGAGTCTCTCCCGGCTGCCATTAACTCTGGGGAGCTGGGCAGCCCTTTCTGCATTTCTGCTTTTCCTACCAGTCTCAGTGTGGCTTCTTCAGTGTTCCTTGTTTGAAGAGTCCTCTTAGTTTAGTCCAAAGTTGGTTTTTCCAGATGATGGTTCTTAAAATTAGTTTGTAATCCACTTTGGTTCTGTGAGGTGGAAGTTGGTCTCCATGCACATTTTTGTGTGACCATGTTTTTGTCTTTGGTATATAGCTAGGAGAAGAATAGATGAGTCATATGGAAATTTTATGTTTAACTTTTGAGGACCTGCCAAACTATTTTCCAAAGTAGTTGCAAGATTTTATATTCCCACCAGGAATTATGAAGGTTCCAATTTCTCCACATCCTCACCAACACATCATTGCCCATCCTGATAACTATAGTCATTCTAGTGGGTGTGAAGTATCTCATTGTGTTTTTTGATTTGCACTTGCTAATGACTAATGATGTTCAGCATCGTTTATTTACTGCCCATTTGTATCATTTTTTTGGACAAATATCTGTTCCAATGCTTTACCCATTTATTAACTGAGTTTTATTTGATTTTACTTTAATTTTTTTAGCAAGAGAGGGAGAGATGGACAGACAGGGACAGATAAGAAAGGTAGATGAGAAGCATCAATTCATAGTTGTGGCTCTTTAGTTGGTCATTGATTGCTTTTTCATATGTGCCTTGATGGGGGGTGGGGGGCCCCAGCTAAGACAGTGACCCCTTGCTCAAGCCAGTGACCTTGGGGTCATGTCTATGATCCCACACTCAAACTGGTGAGCCAGCACTCAAACCAGATGAGCCTGCGCTCAAGCCAGCGACCTCGGGGTTTCTAACCTGGGTCCTCAGTATCCCAGGCCAATGTTCCATCCACTGCACCACTGTCTGGTCAGGCTAACTGAGTTAATTTTTATTATTGATTTTTAAGAGTTTTTTTAGATATACAACCTTTATTTTCTCCCATTCAGTTCTCTTTTCACTGTCTTGTTGGTGTTCTTAGAAACACAAATTTTTAAAATTTTGATAGTTCAACTTATCAATTTTTTGTGTGTGACAGAGACAGAGGGACAGATAGGGACAGACAGACAGGAAGGAAGAGAGATGAGAAGCATCAATTCTTCTCTGCGGCACTGTAGTTATTCATTGATTGCTTTCTCATATGTGCCTTGACTGGGGGGTTACAGCAGACCGAGTGACCCCTTGTTCAAGCTAGTGACCTTGGACTCAAGTTGGTTTGCTTTGCTTAAACCAGATGAGCCAGCTCAAGCCAGCAACCTTGGGCCTTCAAACCTGGGTTCTCAGCTCTATCCACTGTAACACTGCCTGGTCAGGCCCAATTTATCTAATTTTTAATTTTTCTATTGTGGTTGGATATCGTTATCTATTGCCTAACCTAGTGTCATAAAGATATACTTCTGTATTTTCTCCTAGGTATATTATATTTTTAGCTCTTACATTTAAAACAATAAATTTTGAGTTCTTATATATGATGTAATGAAGGGGTCCAACTTCATTTTGTATGTGGATATCCAGTTGTCCCAGAACCATAGTTGAAAAGACTCTTTTTCCCTTTCGTAAAACCAAAAATATTTTGTCTGTTTCAGGCTTCTAGAGTATTTCCTGATGAGCTCAGCAGTTCTTCAGTGCTGCATGGAATTGGCTCATGTGCCATTCACAGATTATTTCTGTACTCTCTGGAATGTAAATGGCTGAAGGACAAACAATTTATTGTGCCTCAGAGGGATAGGTACTCTTACAACTTCATACTTTGTTGTGGTTTCTGTTCCTACCTATCCAGTCTTCTATCCTTCTTTAGTCTGAGAACTTTTTCCCTCACTGAAATAATGGACAAGAGAGGTGAATGGATTCTCAGCCTCTCTTCTGTTAATTTATACCATTGACTCCAAATCAATTTAACTCTGCCTTTTTGACCTCTCGTGCCAAAAGCTCTTTTGTTATCTATTTCCCCCAACTTTCAGCTCATTGCAAAACTTTACATTTTCTGTAAATCAATGATTTGTCTTATTAAAAATGGAAATCCACTTTTTCATCCAATTGGTTGCTACCATTTTTTTTGGCACTAACTTATGTATATAGAACATAATGCCAATAAAAAAAATTTGATGTGAAAGAAATTAGTATAATCTACACATTTTTCCTCAACTTTTGAAAAATTTCAAACAGGAAAAGTTTAAAAATTATATATACATACACAGTTCTGAATATGTGAAATTTTATTCTTGTACTATTATCTATTAATCATTGTATTATTTTCCATATTAACTATAAACCTACTTTGCTCCACCCTGTGTATATATTTAGATATAAAATGAGAACCTGGACCCTCCAATTAGAATCACCCATTTTTAACATTTTGTCACATTTACCCTCTCTGCTCTTCTTTCATTCATATATATATATATATATATATATATATATATATATACACACACACACACACACACACACATATATACACACACGTAGATACATACAGGGTTGGGCAAATGTAGGTTTACAGTTATGAGTACATGAAGGTTTTTTTAATTATTGTATTATTTCCATATAAACTGTAAATCCTCCTGTATATACATGTGTATATATCTGTTATGTAAATACAGCTATATGGATAGACGTCAACATAGATATATACTGAATCATTCGATAATAAATTACAGATACAACTCTTTAGGCATAAATGCTTTGGCATAAAATTTTCAAGATTAAGGACAATTATTACCACTCTTTAAGATTGAGATTTGCATCTTGTTGTCATATCTCTTGTCTTTTAAATCTGGAAGAATTCTACTTTTCTTTAAAAAATTACAATGGCTCATTTAAACAGGCCAGGCCAAGTTTCTTGTAGAATACACCACATTCCGGAATTATCTGCCTTTCCCCTGTATTTAACTTGTTTTAACACCCCCTATATAGCCTTTAAATTTGTGCTTATATCTAGACCAGGCCTTCTTAACTTTGGTACTATTGATATTTTGCGCTAGATAATTGTTGTGGAGAGGTTGTCCTGTGTATTTTAAGATGTTTAGCAGCATCCCCAGCCTCTACCTATCCATGCCCCTCTCTTGCTGCCCCCCCTTTCCCATTATGACAAACAAAACTGTCTCCAGATATTGATAAAGTGCTGGAGGGGGGTTGTTATAGCATGGTTAGTAGGGTGGGAATCCATCCCCTAGTTGAGAATCACAGGATAGAAACTTGATTAAAATCAAGCTAAACAGTTTTGGCAAGAATAGTTCTTAGACAATGCATATTTCTAACTGCATAACATCATTAAACATGTATCAGATTGTCCCATCTTTAGTATCTAACTTTGGTCACTTATTGAAAAAGCGATTTTGGGGGGGGGGTAAATGTACATTTTCTATTTTATAAGTTATGGCTTAACACTTAGCAACTGTGTGAAGATCCTGTACTCCTACAAGTTTTCACCCAGTGGTTTTTATCATTCTCTGATAACTTTGCCTGAATTGTTTGTGATTGATTGGAAAATTGTAGTTTTCTAATTCTATTGTTTGTTCTACACTTAACCTGTACTATTCCTCTGAAAAAATTTTTTTCATTCTCCCTCCTTTATTTTTAGTGGCTCTCTGCACTCATGCATTTTCTTTATCCAATTTTTTATTCAATTAATTGTTGTAATTTTTTTTGATGCTCATATATTGGCTGAAATTTCTCCATTGCTCAACTCATTCTTTAAAGCAAGGAAATTTAGTGTTTAGTGAAGCATTTTATTAAACAATTGTAAGCACCAAGCAATGGTAATTTCTTACTGCATATGTGAACAAATGTGTGAAGACTTCATATTTAACCAGTGAATAATTCTTGATGATCAGAAACTATCATTTTCATAGTTAACAAGATACATTAATTGCAAAATGTAAATAATTGGTAAGAGAAGATACTATTCCACAATCAATAAATATTATTACCAATTTAATTTTGAGTCACCTAGTTACTTCAGAATGGTAAATCTCTTCCTGATTTCTAGCTATGACTGGTGCCTGTAAAACGGAAATATACTTGCAGTATCTATATGGCCTTGTATATACACTGAACATTACTGCAAATTGTAGGGAATGGGATGGGGTTATTACTACTTCTGAAAGTGCTTGGGAACGTACTGCAGTAGCAGCAGAACTCAGTGAAGCATCGGAATTTTAGAACTATGACTTTACAGAAGCCGGACCGACATAGCCCAATTAAAAAAAAATTATATTAAGGGATTTTAGCTCCACACAGAGCAATTATTCCCGTCCTTCTGTAACAATTTCTTCCCCAGTCCCGCAGTCTGCCCTAAATGTTTATGGTGTCGGCTTCCAATGAAACCACCGACGTGAAGGAATTTACCGTAAATTCTTAACAATCTCACCCTGAGCCTCATCACCCAGAGCCACTGTCACTAGAGCCTTTTTCCAGGACCCCGCAGACGTGCAAGACCGTGTAGGGGGGAGCAAATTTTTAGGGAGCGTCTGCTGAGCCGCGTGCCTTCTGATAGGCTGGCGTGATCTTGCCCCTCCCAATCACATTAGAGCTTACTCCGCACCGCTCCTCGACGCCGCTGCGCATGCCCACCCGGGGACCCGCCCTTGTGCTGCTTCAGCCCTTCTGAGAGCTTAAGGGCACCCACAGCGAGGGTTGAGAGCCAGGCCTGGCTGTCCCTGTGGTAACGTCATAAAGCTGCGCTGGGATACGATTGGGCGTAGTAAGAAAGCGACAAGAAAAAACGAGCACTGACCCAACTGTCCAGTTTCCCTATGTCCCTAAAGTGCAGGTGTTTTTGGGTTGGCCACTCACTTTCATTGTGGTGCCCGACCTGGACTATCCGATTTGCCTGTAGGAACTGAAAAAGAAAAAATCGACTGGCTTTTTCTCTGCGTCCAACAGCAAGGAAGGAGCCAGTCTCTATATTATAGAGTCTATAAGAAAGTAAACTTCTTTGCTGTGCAGCGTGGGCTTGGGAACAGCCCTCCTGAGTCTGGCTGCAGGAATCACGGCCTTCCCGATTGCCGGGGGCAGCGCCTCGGGCAGCCCGCGGTCCGTCTGGGCGCGGCCGCTCCCCCGCTCTCTCAGCTGACGACCGTCTGTCGGCGCCAGAAACGCGCACAGTTCTTTCTGCTCTTCCAAGAGCTCCCCAGCTAGTGTCCCAGGCGTGCCACTCAGAAAAAGTGACCCACAGCAGAAAACAACCAGCCTTTGGCGTAAAGCCTCGTGGTCCCGGCCGACACACCGGCCTCCTACCTGCGGCCGCCACCCGGCCGCAGGCTCCCAGCCCCAGGCCAGGCCGGCCCCTGTGGCCGCTCGGAAAACGCGGCGAGCGGAACCCGCACGCGGAAGCGCCGGCCGCACTGAGCATGCCCAGTTGCAGAGCCGACCGGAGGAGTTTTTTTCTTTCTTTCTTTCTTTCTTTTTCTTTTCTTTCTTACTTTCTTTTTTTTTTTTCTTTTTGGTCTCAAGTAGGAGGCACCCCCCTACCCCCACCCCAGCCCCCTGGCCCCTACCCCCGGGCCTAAGCAGCCACCATGGCCGAGGTCCCCGGCGCGGCGTTGTCCCAGGCGGGTTGGTAAGTGGTGAGTGCGGCCGGCCGCGGGCGCGGACCGGGGCCCCGAGGAGGGCTGGGGCTGGGGTTGGGGGCGGTGGGGTGCGTGTCGGGGTAGGCGGAGGCCGCCGCCCGCCCTCGGCTCTCCCCAGGCCCTAGGGGCCGGCTCCGCCCCCGGCGCCACGCGGAGCCGACCGAGTCCCGCGGCTCCCCTCGGGGCGGCGGCGCGGCCTGGGCCCGGGCGGCGGGCGGCGGGCCGGGCAGAAGCCGCGGGCAGGGCGGCCCAGGCCCGAGCGGCCCGCGGGGCGGCCCTGCAGCGCCGTTCGCGCCTCTCCCGTGGGGGAGCTGCGGCCGGACGAGGGGCGGGGAGGGGAGGCTGGGGAGCCAGGAGCGGCGGAGGGTCGCGGCCCGCGGGAAGTGGAGGGCGGCGGGGCGCGCGGCCCCTGCTGCTGCCCGGGAGCCTTTCCTTCCCCCGCGAGTCCGAGTGCGGAGCCGCGGGCGGGCGGGCGGCTCGGGGCCGCCGCACACGCGCAACTTCTGAAGCTGAGCAGGTCCGCCTGTCAGCGCGTCTGGGTGCTCCGTAGAACTTTTCTTGAAGGG